>NW_024366668.1:2178-2725 GCF_014805655.1 Passer montanus | reverse complement strand
TTTGGGGTAATTTTGGGGTTATTTTGGCTGATTTGGGGTTGGGGTTAATTTTGGGTATATTTGGATGTTTTTGGGGTATTTTGGGCTGATTTTGGGGTTTCTGTGCCCAGCACGGGTTCCTGGCCCTGCCCCGCCCCCTGGGCGTGGTCCCGGAGCTGCTGCGCAGAACCAAGATGGCCGCCAGGGGGCAGGTGAGACCAGTATGGACCAGTACGGACCAGTACAGACCAGTTTAAACTGGTTTGGGCTGGTTGGGGCCCAGCTGTCGGTCCCAATCCCCTCCCAGTCCCTCCCAGTTCGTTCCCCGTTGGTCCCAGTTCATCCCAGTTTATTCTCAGTCCATCCCAGTTCATCCCAGTTGGGTTCCAGTCCTCCCCAGTCCCTCCCAGTCCATCCCAGTTTGTTCCAGTCTCTCCCAGTCACTCCCAGTTCATTCCCAGTCCCTTCCCAATTGACTCCCAGTTTGTTCCCAGTTTGTCCCAGTCCCCCCTAATCCCATCCCAGTCCCCCCCAGTCCCTCCCAGTCCCTCCCAGTCCCTCCCAGTCC
>NW_024366668.1:0-1429 GCF_014805655.1 Passer montanus | reverse complement strand
GGGGAAAATTTGGGAATTCTGGGGGAAAACTTGGGAATTTTGGGGGGAAATTGGAAGAAAATGGAGAATTTTGCAGAAATTAGTGGAATTTTTGAGGGAGTTTTGGGAAAACTTGGGAATTTTGGGGGGAAAATTTGGGATTTTTGGGGGAGTTTGGCGATTTTCAGGGATTTGGGGGAAATTTTGGAAAAAATTGGGAATTTTGAGGGAATTTTGGAGGAATTTGAGGAGTTCCTGTGAGAGTTTTGGGGAATTTTCTGGGATTTGAGGGAATTTCGAGAATTTTCATGGTTTTGGGGATGATTTTGGAGAATTTTTGGGAGAATTTTGGGGAATTTTCAGGGATTTAGGAGGAATTTTGGGGAGTTTTGGGAGAAACTTGGGAAATCTCAGGGATTTTTGGGAATTTTGGGAATTTTTATGGATTTTGGAGAATTTTGGGTGGAATTTGGGGGGATTTGGGCTCCTTCATTTTGGGGTCACCCTTCCCTTCCCCTCCCCCCTCCCCAAAATCCCCTCAGGGCCCCAAAAACTTTTGAGAAAATTTTATCCCATTTTTAATCTCATTTTCCTCTCAAAAACGTTAAATTTTGTCCCAAAACTTCTTTCAAATTACATTTTATGCCCTTTTTCCCCTCACAAACAGCACAATTTTCCCCATTTTACCATTTTTCTCTAAAAAAATTCATTTTTATTGCCTTTTTTCCCTCAAAAATGGCACCAGTTTTTTTTCCTGGTGCTGTTTTCTTTTCCCATCCCCTTTTCCCCCTTTTTCCCTTTTTTCTCCATTTCCCCCTCATTTTTTCCCTGCTTCCTCCTCAATTTTTCCCATTTTCCCTTGATTTTCCCCCATTTTCCCTTCATTTTCCCCTCATTTTCCCTAATTTTTGTATTTTTTCTATTTCCCCCTCATTTTCCCCCATTTTTCCACATTTTCCCCTCATTTTTCCCGATTTCCCATTATTTTCCCTTGTTTTCCCGCTTTTTTTCCCTCATTTTTTTCCTGATTTTTCCCATTTTTCCTCATTTTTCCCCCTTTTCCCCTCATTTTTCCCTATTTTTTCCCATTTTCCTCATTTTTTCCCATTCCCCCCTCATTTTCCCCCACATTTTTCCCATTTTTCCCATTTTCCCCTCATTTTTTCCCTCATTTTCCCCTTTTTGTCCCATTCCCCCTCATTTTTTCCCTCATTTCCCCTCATTTTTCCCCTCATTTTTCCCATTTTCCCCTCATTTTTTCTCTCATTTTTCCTATTTTCCCCTCATTTTTTTCTCTCATTTCCCCTCATTTTCCCCCCATTTTTCCCATTTTCCCTCATTTTTCCCCTCATTTTCCCCATTTTGCACACATTTTCCCCATTTTTTCCCGTTTTTCTCTCATTTTTCCCATTTCCCCTCATTTTTTCCCATGTTTTCCCCTCATTTTCCC
>NW_024366667.1:1888-2726 GCF_014805655.1 Passer montanus | reverse complement strand
GGTGAGCACTCCTGGGGACACACCTGGGTGACACCTGTGTGTCATCTGTGTCACTGTCACTGTCACACCTGTGTCACTGTCACACCTGTGTGTCACACCTGTGTGTCACTGTGTCACTGTCACACCTGTGTGTCACACCTGTGCCCATCTCAGGGGAACCCCTGCCCACCGTCACCTGGGCCAAGGACGGCCAGGTGAGCACACCTGGGACACACCTGTGTCACCTGTAACAGCTGTGTATCACCTATGTCACCCTGTCCCTGGATGTTCTCACCTGTCTCACACCTGTCCATCTCACCTGTCCCACACCTGTCTCACCTGTCTCACCTGTCCATCTCACCTGCAGGAGTTCTCCTCTCGCGAGGGCCGTGTCTGGCTCGAGGACAAGCACGAGCCGAGCAGCTCCGGCTGTGCCCTCACCTGTGTCACACCTGTCTCACCTGTCTCACCTGTCTCACCTGCAGGAGTTCTCGTCGCGCGAGGGCCGTGTCCGGCTCGAGGACAAGCACGAGCTGAGCAGCTCCGGCTGTGCCCTCACCTGTCTCACCTGTCCCACACCTGTCTCACCTGTCTCACCTGTCTCACCTGTGTCTCACCTGTCTCACCTGTCCATCTCACCTGTAGGAGTTCTCCTCTCGCGAGGGCCGTGTCCGGCTCGAGGACAAGCACGAGCTGAGCAGTTTCGTCATCGAGAGCGCCGAGCGCGCCGACGAGGGGCGCTACGAGATCCGCGTCACCAACCCGGCCGGGGAGGACACGGCCGCCATCAACATCCGCGTCGTGGGTGCGCGCGCACCTGGCACACCTGGGCGCACCTGGGGACAGCTGGGGACACGGT
>NW_024366667.1:0-1067 GCF_014805655.1 Passer montanus | reverse complement strand
GGGACACCTGGGCACACCTGGGGACACCTGGGCACACCTGGGGACACCTGGGGATACACCTGGGCACACCTGGGCACACCTGGGGATACACCTGGGGATACACCTGGGCACAGCTGGGGGCACCTGGGGATGGCTGGGCACACCTGGGGGCAGCTGCTGGCACCTGGGAACACACCTGGAGACATCTGGGGATACACCTGGGGCACCTGGGGACGCATCTGGGGACACCTGGGGACAGCTGGGAACATCTGGGGATACACCTGGGACACACCTGGGCACACCTGGGCACTCCTGGGCACACCTGGGGACACCTGGGGATACACCTGGGGACACCTGGGCACACCTGTGCACACACCCGGGCACACCTGGGCACACCTGGGCACACACCCGGGCACACCTGGTGACACAGGTGCGCCCTGTCCCCGCAGATGTCCCCGACCCCCCCGAGGCCGTCCGCGTCACCCAGGTGGGCGAGGACTGGGCCGTGCTGGTCTGGGAGCCCCCCAAGTTCGACGGGGGGCAGCCGGTCACAGGTGAGCGCCACACCTGGGGGCACCTGGGGGGCACCTGGGGGCACCACACAGCCCCACACCTGCGTGTCCTGGCACACCTGACTCACCTGTGCAGGGTACCTGGTGGAGAGGAAGAAGAAGGGTTCCCACCGTGGATGAAGCTCAGTTTCTGTCCCTCACCTGTCTCACCTGTGTCTCACCTGTGTCTCACCTGTCCCATACCTGTCTCACCTGTGTCTCACCTGTCCCTCACCTGTCTCACCTGTGTCTCACCTGTCCCTCACCTGTCTCACCTGTCCCAGGTTACCTGGTGGAGAGGAAGAAGAAGGGCTCGCACCGCTGGATGAAGCTCAGTTTCTGTCCCTCACCTGTCCCACCTGTCCCACCTGTGTCTCACCTGTCCCTCACCTGTCTCACCTGTCCCAGGTTACCTGGTGGAGAGGAAGAAGAAGGGCTCGCACCGCTGGATGAAGCTCAACTTCGAGGTGCTGCCGGCGCTCACCTTCGAGTCCACGCGCATGATCGAGGGCGTGCTCTACGAGATGAGGGTCTTCG
>NW_024366666.1:0-2290 GCF_014805655.1 Passer montanus | reverse complement strand
GGGGACACACCTGGGGACACGGGGACACAGCCGGGGACACGGGGACACACCTGGAGGGTGGAATGCACCTGGGATACACCTGGGTGTACCTGAACACACCTGGGGACGTTGGGACACAGCTGGGAAAGTCAGGGCACACAGCTGGGGACACACCTGGGCACACCTGAGAGCATCCTGGGGACACGGGGACACAGCTGGGGACACAGGGCCACACCTGGGCCATGGGGACACACCTGGGGACATTCTGGGGGACACAGGGCCACACCTGGGGACACCTGAGAACATCCTGGGGACATTCCTGGGGACACAGGGCCACACCTGGGGTCACGGGGACACACCTGGGGACATTCCTGGGGTCATGGGGACACACCTGGGGACACCTGAGAACATCCTGGGGACACGGGGACACACCTGGGTCATGGGGACACACCTGGGAACATTCCTGGGAACATTCCTGGGGACACACCTGGGGGTCAGGGCTCTCCGTGGGGTTTTGGATGAGCCCAGGTGTGCTCAGGTGTGCCTGGGAGGGGCGGGGGGGGTTCCAGGTGTGCCCAGGTGACCCCAGGTGTGCTCAGGTGTGCCCAGGTAACCCCAGGTGTGCCCAGGTGTGCTCAGGTGTGCCCAGGTGACCCCAGGTGACCCCAGGTGTGCCCCCTCCCCAGTTTGACGTGGACAAGGAGGCCGGGGAGCGGCAGATCAGGGCAGGGGGGTCCCAGGTGTGCCCAGGTGTGCTCAGGTGTGCTCAGGTGTGCCCCCTCCCCAGTTTGACGTGGACAAGGAGGCGGGCGAGCGGCAGATCAGGGCTGGGGGGTCCCAGGTGTGCCCAGGTGTATCCAGGTGTGCCCAGGTGCACTCAGGTGACCCCAGGTGTGCCCCCTCCCCAGTTTGACGTGGACAAGGAGGCGGGCGAGCGGCAGATCAGGGCTGGGGGGTCCCAGGTGTGCCCAGGTGTATCCAGGTGTGCCCAGGTGCACTCAGGTGACCCCAGGTGTGCCCCCTCCCCAGTTTGACGTGGACAAGGAGGCGGGCGAGCGGCAGATCAGGGCTGGGGGGTCCCAGGTGTGCCCAGGTGTATCCAGGTGTGCCCAGGTGCACTCAGGTGTGCCCAGGTGACCCCAGGTGTGTCCCTCCCCAGTTTGACGTGGACAAGGAGGCGGGCGAGCGGCAGATCAGGGCTCAGGTGTACCTGGGAAGGGCTGGGGGTGTTCCAGGTGTGCCCAGGTGTGCCCAGGTAACCCCAGGTGTGCTCAGGTGTGTCCATCCCCAGTTTGACGTGGACAAGGAGGCGGGCGAGCGGCAGATCTACCACCGGTACTGCCTGGAGCGCGCGGCCGCGCACTGCGCCCACGTGCTGACCACCGTGTCCCACGTCACCGCCGCCGAGGCCGAGCACCTGCTCAAGCGCAAGCCAGGTGGGACCCGAGCTCACCTGGGCACCCCAAAACCCCCAAAATCCCACCCAGAATATCCCAAATCCCACCCCTGTCACTGCCAGGCCGAGCACCTGCTCAAGCGCAAGCCAGGTGGGACCCGAGCTCACCTGGGCACCCCAAAACCCCCAAAATCCCACCCAGAATATCCCAAATCCCACCCCTGTCACTGCCAGGCCCAGCACCTGCTCTCACCTGGGCACCCCAAAAACCCCCTGAGAACCCCAAAACTGCCCCAAAAACCCCAAAATCCCCCCAAATCCCACCCCTGGCAGTGCCAGGGCCGAGCACCTGCTCAAGCGCAAGCCAGGTGGGACCCGAGCTCACCTGGGCACCCCAAAACCCCCCTGAGAACCCCAAAACTGCCCCAAAATCCCACCCCTGTCACTGCCAGGGCCGAGCACCTGCTCAAGCGCAAGCCAGGTGAGATCCGAGCTCACCTGGGCACCCCAAAAACCCCAAAATCCCACCCAGAATATCCCAAATCCCACCCCTGTGACTGCCAGGGCCGAGCACCTGCTCAGGTGTGACCCAGGTGGGACCCCAAGTCACCTGAGTACCCCAAAACTGACCAAAAAACCCCAAAATCCTCCTGAGCACCCCAAAACTGACCAAACCCCCCTGAGAACCCCAAAACTGACCAAAACCCCCCAAAATCCCACTTGTGGCAGTGCCAGGGCCGAGCACCTGCTCAGGTGTAGCCCAGGTGGGACCCCAAATCACCTGGGCACCCCAAAACTGACCAAAAAACCCCCTGGAGCACCCCAAAAATGACTAAAACTCCCCAAAATCCCCAGGAGCACCCCAAAACTGCCCCAAAAAACCCCCAAATCCCCCTGAGCACCCCAAAACTGCCC
>NW_024366665.1:0-2728 GCF_014805655.1 Passer montanus | reverse complement strand
AGTTGGGTTGGTCATGGAGAGGTGGGAGCCGCATCTGAGGTGGTTCAGAGGGTGAGATGGGGACACTTTGGGGACGTTTGGGGTCTTGGGGACCTTGGGGACACCTTGGGGACACCTTGGTGGCACTGGGGACACGGGGGACATTGAGGGGTGTTGGGGACGTTGGGTGTTCCTTGAGTTGGGTTGGTCATGGAGAGGTGGGAGCAGAGGAGCCGCATCTGAGGTGGGTTCAGGAAGTGAGGTGGGGACACTTTGGGGTCTCGTGAGGTCTTTGGGACATTGGGGACACCTTGGGGACACCTTGGTGGCACTGGGGACTTCAGGACATTGAGGGGTGTTGGGGACGTTGGGTGTTCCTTGAGTTGGGTCGGCCATGGAGAGGTGGGAACACGTCTGAGGGGGGTTCAGAGGGTGAGGTGGGGACGGTTTGGGGTCTTGGTGTTGGGGGCGTTGGGGGGATGTGGGGCCATTGGGGGGTCTTGGGGTAATGGAGGGACGTTGGGTGTTCCTTGAGTTGGGTTGGCCATGGAGAGGTGGAGCCACATCTGAGGGGGGTTCAGAGGGTGAGGTGGGGATGGTTTGGGGTCTTGGGGACACCTTGGAGACACCTCAGGGACACCTTGGGGACATTGGTGGCACTGGGGGGTGTTGGGGACATTGGGGGACGTTGGGTGTTCCTTGAGTTGTGTCAGCCATGGAGAGATGGAAGCCACATCTGAGGGGGGTTCAGAGGGTGAGGTGGGGATGGTTTGGGGACACTTTGGGGTCTTGGGGACACCTTGGAGATATTGGGGACTTGGGGACGTTGAGTGGACTTGGGGACGTTGAGTGGACTTGGGGACATTGAGGGGACTTGGGGACACTGGGGACGTTGAGGGGTGTTGGGTGTTCCTTGAGTTGGGTCGGCCATGGAGAGGTGGGAACACGTCTGAGGTGGGTTCAGAGGGTGAGGTGGGGACATTTGGGGTCTTGGGGACCTTGGGGACACCTCGGGGACATTGGTGGCACAGGGGACATTGGAGACATGGAGGGGTATTGGGTGTTCCTTGAGTTGGGTCAGCCATGGAGAGGTGGGAACACATCTGAGGTGGTTCAGAGGGTGAGGTGGGAACATTGGGGGACCTTTGGGGTCTTGGGGACACTGGGAACACCTCAGGGACTTGGGGACACCTCAGGGACTTGGGGGCACCTCACCAAAGTCCTGACTGTCCCCAATGTCCCAACACCCTGAGTGTCCCCAATGTCCCCAATGTCCCAACACCCTGGGTGTCCCCAATGTCCCCAAGAGCCCTGGGGTCCCCAATGTCCCCAAGGTCCTGATGTCCTCAATGTCCCCAATGTCCCCAATGCCCCCAATGTCCCCAATGTCCCAACATCCTGGGTGTCCCCAATGTCCCCAAGAGCCCTGGGGTCCCCAATGTCCCCAAGAGCCCTGGGGTGCCCAATGTCCCTAAGTCCCGAGTGTCCCCACTGTCCCCAAGAGCCCTGGGGTCCCCAATGTCCCCAAGGTCCTGATGTCCTCAATGTCCCCAATGTCCCCAGTGTCCCCAGTGTCCCCAATACTCCTGATGTCCCCAAATCTCCCTAATGCCCCTGACACCCTTGATGTCCCCAACACCCCGTGATGTCCCCAATGTCCCCAATGTCCCCAATGCCCCCAATGTCCCCAATGTCCAAAGGCCCCCAATGTCCCCTGAGTGTCCCTGATGTCCTCAATGTCCCCAACACCCTGGGATGTCCCCTGATGTCCCCACTGTCCCAAGGCCCTCAGTGTCCCCACTGTCCCCAATTCCCTGAGCGTCCCCAATGTCCCCACTGTCCCCTGATGTCCCCAATGTCCCCAATGTCTCCTGATGTCCCCAATGTCCCCAGACCCCCAATGTCCCCTGAGTGTCCCCAACACCCTGAGTGTCCCCAATGTCCCCAACACCCTGAGTGTCCCCAACACCCCTGGGGTCCCCAAATGTCCCAAATATCCCCAGACCCCCAATGTCCCCTGCTGTCCCCTGATGTCCCCGTGTCCCCTCTGTCCCCAGGCCAACTCCCTGGCGTGCCAGGGCAAGTACACCCCGAGTGGCACCGCGGGGGCGGCGGCCAGCGAGTCGCTGTTCGTGTCCAACCACGCCTACTGACCGCTGACCGCTGGTCACTGCTGGGCATCCACTGACCATCCATGGACCTCCTGCTGACCACTGCTGCCCACCTCCTGTTCGTGTCCAACCACGCCTACTGACCGCTGACCACCACTGGTCACTGCTGGGCATCCACTGACCACCCATGGACCTCCTGCTGACCACTGCTGACCACTGCTGACCACCCATGGACATCCTGCTGACCATCTCCTGTTCGTGTCCAACCACGCCTACTGACCACTGACCGCTGACCGCTGACCACTGATCGCCACTGGTCACTGCTGGGCATCCACTGACCATCCACTGACCACCTCCTGTTCGTGTCCAACCACGCCTACTGACCGCTGACCGCTGACCACTGATCGCCACTGGTCACTGCTGGGCATCCACTGACCACCCATGGACCTCCTGCTGACCATCTCCTGTTCGTGTCCAACCACGCCTACTGACCGCTGACCGCTGACCACTGATCGCCACTGGTCACTGCTGGGCATCCACTGACCATCCACTGACCATCTCCTGTTCGTGTCCAACCACGCCTACTGACCGCTGACCATCCACTGACTGCTGACCACCGCTGGTCACTGCTGGGCATC
>NW_024366664.1:1963-2729 GCF_014805655.1 Passer montanus | reverse complement strand
AGAAACACCATTGAATTAAATATTCTGTACACAAGAGGGGAGAACACCAGTTTCCAGTACAAAAGATAAATTAACTAATTGAAAAAAGAAAAAAAAAATCAGTTTTGCAGTAGCATCGTGAGGGATTTGCATGCATTAGCACTGAATAGGCACAGAAACACACAAGCTGAAATGGAAGTTTATTGGTCTAGGCTGGGCTCATCCAAGCAACAATAAACTACTCTGGTCCTGATAAGAAGCAGGTCTTAACCAAACAGCAATACAGTTCTTTAAACCCCTAAATTATTCCAACTTGGCAACTTCAAAAGATCATAAACAGCCAAGAATTATTATTCAAATCTTCGACATTAGAAATCACAGCAAACAGACCAATACTGCTATCAGAAATACTGAAAATATGGATAGCATGCAATTCCTAATCTCCTCAGGTTCCTTTCATCTGCTTAGGTTACTGAATGACAGACATGAAAGGGTGAAAAAAACCTTCTCAAGAAAAGCTCTCCTCTAAGTTGCAGCAGTTGTGGTTCATCATCCCAAGGGTAACACTCAAGATCCAAGACACTTATGACAAACCTGAAATCTCCCAAGCCCTCATCACCTGTTTCATAAAGGAGCTTTTCTAGTCAGGGAAAAAAAAAGTGGGAGAAAATAAATAAAACAAGCCAGTGTTATTGTTCTACTCCTTGATTGTGGTGTGGAAACCAAAACCTCCAGCTGAACCCCAGTGGTTTGGAAAGCTGAAGGGACCCAACTGAACTTCAGCAGG
>NW_024366664.1:0-1769 GCF_014805655.1 Passer montanus | reverse complement strand
AGCAGGAATCACCCTTTCCCAAAGGACTGCCCAGATTCCCAGCCTGCCTCAGGCCAAACTTCTCTCCACTCCAAGACTTTCAGCAAATCCCACCTGCTGTCAGGGATCCATTACAACCAGAAGCTCAGAGTCCCATCAAACTGCCAAAAATTCCCAGGAAGAACGTGTTCTGAAACACTGAGCTTCTAACAAACCATGCACTCCTCCTTCCCGAGGGTAAATGTAACCATCTTCCAACAGGAATGTCTCTCATAGGGTGAGCAAAGGGTCACTGTAACAAAGCAATAATTTCCCTCCCTGCACCCACCTGCCCTGAGTTGAAAGCCCCCTGTCACTGCCAGGACAGGTCTGGTTCTGCTGCACAGAAATCCCAGAGTTACCTCGCCCACAAAGGTCACATTACTCCTAAGAATGGATTGCAACCACTTCTGCAGTCTATCACATTCCAGTGCCTTGGCGTTTATTGCTCTAACTTTTCCAATATTAATACACACCCATCTGCTTACAGAACCCCTGCATTTGGCTTTTCCAAAGAATTAGGGGTCAAATTTCTCACTGGGAGTTGAGATTGTTGTTTTGTACTCCAAGACAGCAAGGGCAGGCAGTAGGCAGAGCACAGATTCTCACACCAGGTGTCTGAGTCCACTGTAGGATCAGGGGAGAGCTCTGGACCCAGTCCGTGCCCTGGCACAGCCCATCTGCACCAACAGCGAGTTACCTGCTGCTCCCTCAGCTCTGAGCTCTCACAGCTCTGCAGATATCATCTGGAAACTCAAAAGCCATTTCACAGGTTTTCACACACCCAATTTAAAATAGAGCACACGAATATACTTTAGATGGCAGACCTTTTGATAATGCTTTTCAGTATCATATTCACAAGTTCAAAAAAAAACAACAAAAATTTCTAAGAGTGATTACTGCTGAGGAATAGGCTCCTGCTCTTCTGGTCCATTTAAATCCAAGAGTCATTAATTATAACTAAATTAGTTTTATCGCCTGAAGCCAAACTCTCCATCTTTGACCTGATATTCAGCATATTAAAGGCTTCTATAGAAATCCAAAATCCTTTGGAAATTATGAATATCAGGCAGATCATTTTTATTCCTGCTATCTTGAGTCCCTTGGAGACTGCCTTGGCCATTTTTCTATTCAAGAATTGCACTCTCTTCCTTGAAATATTTCTCTCAGTGTTCTCAGTACATCCTCTCCAGAAAAATTGTTAACAAAGAGCAAAAACACATGACACTGGCTTCTTCAGCTTCATGTGTGGAAATAATTAGGGTCTACTGCCACGAGATGCAATATTCAGATCAGAGACTAATCTCAATTTTAATCATAGTAAAGGATTTACACAACTTCAAGATGCATCCTGTCAATCAGGTACTTTACGCATAAGAACAAAGACTCGAATAAAATTTTAAAACCCACTCATACATAAAGTATGAGTGTAGTAAAGTAAATTTGATGTGTAAAATCAATGCCATTGGAAGAAGTGAAGTCTGTAATTGCTACAACAACACTAATTGTAAAAAACAAAAAAATACAAACACCATTAGGAGTGACCCATTAGTTTGTTAGTAAGGCATGGAAGCAACATGGTTGCAGGAATTGTGTCTCATCTTCCTTTTACAAAGGAAAGCTAAAATGAATGTTTTACGACAGTTTTGCAAAAACCTGCAGGAGAAAAGTAGACTGAGGCTAAAATGTGTAAATCAGTGTGTAAATGTGTGCTGGGAGATTATTCCAAAACACCAAGAAATATTTCAAGC
>NW_024366663.1:1565-2729 GCF_014805655.1 Passer montanus | reverse complement strand
ATCTGACTCCAAAGCTTTGGAATGCTGAACTCTCGCTTTATTAAAACTACACTATATACACATTATACTATATTCAACAGAGATACTATACTATAATATATCGTACTGACTTCAAACTACCAAAAAACCCGTGATTGTCTCCCATCAAGACACACAGCCTGGCCCTGACAGGCTAGTTAACATAAACAATTCCACCATAATGCAGTGACCTAACTCCTTCGGGCCAACAACCTTCCCAACACATTCCACGTGCGCACAAACACAGGAGCAGCAAACGAGGTGAGAATTGTTTTGATGGCTCTTTTCCCTGCCTCTCTCACAGCTTCCCTCTGTGAGGGCATGTGCCTAGCACGAGTAAGGAAAGGGGCAGCAGCGATCTTGGCTCCCAGCAGAACTTACCAGAGTGACTCCCTTGATCATGTTCTGTACATGGCTGCAAATTGTGCGGACTGTTGCCAGCTCCTTTCTGTTACCCCACCACTTGTCAACACGCAGCTGCAGCAAAAATCACATTAACAAAGCTTTCAGATACACTTCAAAAACAGCAACAAAATAATTTTGTGACAAATGAGGAACAAAACTTTCAGATAAACTACTTAAAGCCCACCAAACAAAAACACAGAACTGTTTTATTTGACAGACTACTTACTAAAGACCCACCTGGTGCCTGTATTTTAAATCCTAACCTGAGACAGGAGAGAAATGTTTGTTTTCTTCAGGTCTTGCCACTAACAAGTCTTCAAAAGCTGGGGTAGATAAATATACAATCTTGAGCTAAAGGATGCGTGAGCATATTGTTCTAAAGTCTGCCCCCTATGCTTAATCAACTTAAAAGAAACACTGTGTGCGGATCCACTGATTTAATGGAACACTCGATCCTTGTGAAACAGTAGCTGAAATCAGTCACTCTCGGTATTTTCTTGTACTTTTCAACACGATATGAAAAATCATGCATTTATTTCTTTCTCCTCTCCTAACATAACCCTCAGTTTCTGGAAAGCCAATGAATTGATTTTTATCCTCTAAAAGAACCAGTTTATAGAACAGCATACAGTAATCAACCCCTCTCCCTGTAACTCACTACAGAAGAATGCAATCCACATATTTCCACTCCCACGGCGCCCGAGGAGGCCCCACGCTTCTGCCAGACCAACCTCTCCCAGA
>NW_024366663.1:0-529 GCF_014805655.1 Passer montanus | reverse complement strand
CATGGATCCAAGCAGCGGAGTGACCCACAGAACGTTGTTCCACAGAATCTGTGGGTTGGGAGGACCTCTGAGACCATGGAGTCCAAGCTGTGACCCCACACTGCCTTGTCAAGCACACAGGGCACTGAGTGCCACATCCAGGCTTGCCTTAGACACCTCCAGGGACAGTGACCCCACCACCTCCCCAGGCAGCCCATTCCAATGCCCATCACCCTTCATGGGAAGAACTCCCTCCCGCTGTCCGAACTGAGCCCCCCCTGGTGCAGTGTAAGCCTATTTCCTCTCAGCCTGTCGCTGGCTGCCTGGGAGAAGCAGCCCATCCCCGCCTGGCTCGAGCCTCCTTTCAGGCAATTGTAGAGGCCGGTCAGTTCCCCCTGAGCCTCCTTTTCTCCAGGCTGAACACCCCCAGCTCCCTCAGCACAAGCCTTGTGCTCCAGACCCTTCCTCAGTTCCATTGCCCTTCTCTGGACAGTTCCAGCCCCTCAATGTCTCTTGCAGTCAGGGGCCCAGAACTGGACACAGGGTTTGA
>NW_024366662.1:1650-2730 GCF_014805655.1 Passer montanus | reverse complement strand
GGGGAATTTTTTGGGAATTTTGGGGAATTCAAGGGAATTTTGGAAGAATTTGGGGAATGTTTTAGGAATTTTGGAGGAATTTGGGGAAGTTTTGGGAATTTTAAAGAATTTTGGGGGATTTCAGGGAATCTTTTAGGAATTTTAGAGAAATTCAGGGAATTTTGGGGAATTTTGGGGGTGGGGGAGGGGAAGAGGGAGGAGCTCCCCAAAATTGAGGTGGGGGCGGGGCCAGGCTCCAAAACTGGGGAGGTTGAGCCCCAAAATTGGGGGTGGGGGAGGGGATTTGGGGGGCGGAGCCCCCAAATTTCTTCCGGTGGCACCGCCCCTTTAAGAACAAGCCCCGCCCCTTCCAGTGACCACGCCCCGAACGCACCCCATTGGTGGACCCTCGGCAGCGCCGCCTCTGATTGGTCGAGAGCCTCTCGGCGCGCACGCGGGCCGGGAGGGGGCGCCACGTGAGCGCATGCGCAGTGAGGAAACCGCGCGGCGCGTCCGCATAAATCTGCACACATTTACATAAATCTGCATAAATCCCGGCCGCGGGCCACGAGGCGATCAGCGTCATTAAGCTCATTTACATAATGAGCTCTGAGGGCGGCGTTGCCATGGAAACGACCCCCCCCAAAGGCGCCTGAGGTGAGGCTGGGCCTCGCCCGCCGCGTGCTCCAAATCTCGCGAGAACTCGCCGGCGACACCGCCCTCCCTTAGCGAAATCTCGCGAGAGCTGAGGGCGGTCAGGCCCAGCGCATCGGCGCGGCGCTCTCGCGAGATCACACCAACGGCGCTGCGCTGTAGAGCGCCGCAAATCTCGCGAGAACCCGCGGGCGGGGCGGCGCCGCCAAGCCTTAACCCCACCCTCCCCCGCCGCGCGCATGCGCACTCCTCACTCCTCGCCGCCCCTCCCTGATGCACGCATGCGCAGCTCCCTCGGCGGCGCGGCCCCACCCTCCCCGCGCATGCTCAGTGGCGCTCCCCCCCCGCCGCGGGGCGGGCGCGCATGCGCGGTGGGGCCCGGGGGTTGCAGCAGCTCCAGCGCGGCGGCGGTTCGGGCTTCGGGGCTCGCGGGCGCGGGGGTGAGTC
>NW_024366662.1:0-1546 GCF_014805655.1 Passer montanus | reverse complement strand
TGTCCCTGTGTGTCCCCACTGTCCCCGTGTGTCCCCTGTCCCCCGGGCTGTCACCTCGGCCCTGCGCCGGCCCAGCGCGCTGCCCTCCTTCCAGCCCATGGCCTGCAGCATGCGGCAGCCCAGGGGCGGCCCCTCGGCGTCCCTGCCACCAAAGGGTCACACACAGTGTCACCACTGTCACCAGTGTCACCACAGGGTCACACGGTGTCACCAAAGGGTCACACAGGGTCACCAAAGGGTCACACACAGTGTCACACACAGTGTCACCAAAGGGTCACACAGTGTCACCAGTGTCACCACAGGGTCACCAAAGGGTCACACAATGTCACACAGTGTCACACCCAGCCCAGGGGCGGCCCCTCGGCGTCCCTGCCACCGAAGGGTCACACAGGGTCACACACAGTGTCACCAAAGGGTCACACAGTGTCACCAGTGTCACCACAGGGTCACCAAAGGGTCACACAATGTCACACAGTGTCACACCCAGCCCAGGGGCGGCCCCTCGGCGTCCCTGCCACCGAAGGGTCACACAGGGTCACACACAGTGTCACCAAAGGGTCACACAGTGTCACCAGTGTCACCACAGGGTCACCAAAGGGTCACACAATGTCACACAGTGTCACACCCAGCCCAGGGGCGGCCCCTCGGCGTCCCTGCCACCGAAGGGTCACACAGGGTCACACACAGTGTCACCAAAGGGTCACACAGTGTCACACACCGTGTCACCTACACTGTCACCCCCAGGTGTCACCCCCAGGTGTCACCCCCAGCCCCAAAGTCCCCAACTCCACACAAGGGTCCCCACGCCCGGGTCCGAGGTGTCCCCACCCACTTTTTGGGGTCCCCACCCCCTTTTGGGTCCCAGCCCCTTTTTGGGGACCCCCTCTCCCACCCCAGGGCACCCATTTTTGGGATCCCATCCCCATTTTTGGGGTCCGCATCTCCCTTTTTGGGATTCTATCCCCATTTTTGGGGTCTCCCCATATTTCCCACCCCATTTTTGGGGTCCCCACCCCCATTTTTGGCTCCTGTTTTCTTTTTTTTTGGGGTCCCCCATTTTTGGGGCTCCCTTTTCCCATTTCAGGACTCATTTTTGGGGTCCCCACCCCCTTTTTTTGGCTTCATTTCCCCAATTTTTGGCCTCCCTGACCCCCAAAAGTTTTGGGGTTCTCCTTAATCCCCCAAATCTTGGGGTTCCCCAACCCCTGTCCCCCATTTTCAGGGTCCCCATCTCTTTTTTGGGGTCTCCACCCCCATTTTGAGCCTCCTTTTCCCACTTTTCCCCCAATTTTTAGGGACACCTGACCTTCCCCACCCCCCAGATTTTTCAGGCTTCCCCCTGACCCCCCAAATTTCAGATTCCCCACCTCCTGACCCCCCAAATTTCAGATTCCTCACGCCCTGAGCCCCCCAAATTTAGGGGTTTCCCACCCCTTTAACTCCTTTTTTTGGGGTCTCCACCTTCCTTTTTAGCTCCTTTTCTCATTTTACCCCCAAATTTTGGCATCATCCAACCATCCCTGACCCCCAAATTTTTTGTGCTTCC
>NW_024366661.1:0-2732 GCF_014805655.1 Passer montanus | reverse complement strand
GAAGAAAGAAGAAGCTGATAAGGACTTCTTTCTGGATCCTAGCAATTGGCAACCGTGACCCACTGGGACGTAGTGGGGGAGGCAGCGTTAGTGTAGCTAAGAGTGGCCGGTGAAAGCCACAGGGAGGTCCGGACCTAATTTTCTCCTATCAAGACACCTAGAATTAGGTGAGCCACCAACTAGCGATAATAGGAAATAATTTATCTAAAGAAGAAGAAAGTGTTTTAGCTACATGGAAAGTTTTGTTAAGAAATAAGGAAATCTTTACTTCAGACTATACCCTTCAAAGTTTATTGCTGTAGGCTAAATCACAGGGTTTTGGCACAGACCCTGGTAGAGCATTTAGTGTTAAAGCATGGAAAAAAGTCGGGGACAAACTGTGAGAAGTTATCCGAGCGGGAAATAAAAGTGTTGTCGATTTAGCTGTTACCTGGGGATCGCTCTTTGAAGCATTGAAACAATGGAAAACAGAACAAAAACAAGCAGAGCAGGATGTAGACGAAAAATCGGAGTCGATAATAGAAACTGACGGAAAAGATGAGGCAAACAGGGCCTCTGATGGGGAACTTGCTAATGAGATTAGATAAAGCTGTTTATGTGTTGAACTTCTTGCGTCCCCTACCTGACTCACAGTTATCTCCAATTTTTTACCATTTTTCTTCTTTGAATGCTAAGCAACCAGATCTCCGTAGAAATGTTAAGGTATGGGTCAAGGATTTAATTACTGGCATGTGGTCTGGCCCAGTGGAATTAGTAACCTGGGGAAGAGGTTATGCTTGTGTTTTGACAGATAATGGTCCTCGATGGGTTCCTGCTCGCTGTGTCAAACCTTATCTGGAGCGAGCAGGCAGGGACAAGACGGACGGCTCCGCAGCTGAAGCAGAACGTGCGGATGACACTGGCTAAGGCTATATCTAGATATATAAATCAGGATATGTATTTCATTGCTCTTCATGTGCTTTCATAGTAATTAAAGGGTGTAGTTTTGGTTTAGGCTGACTGAGACAATGCAGGTTTTTGGAACCTTTGTTCTAGTATTCCTGCAGCTCCTTTTGAGCACTTTGGGGTGATTATAGTTCACGGCTTTATGGGATAGTTAGGAAATGTTAAAGCACCTATAGATGGATGAAAGACAGGAATGATTGTATTAAGAATGGGAATGTTGATTTTGTTGATGGTTGTGATTGTTGTTTTGTGTTTCCCCTGTCTGCTTGGATTTTTGCAAAGGGCCCTGCAAAAATCCGTAGCAGCTGTGTTTAAAAACAAAAAGGGGGAATTGTGGAAGGGGCTAACAGCGGGCCTGTTAGCTAAAGGAGCAAGAAGAAGCTGAGAAGAAAGAAGAAGCTGATAAGGACCTCTCTCCAAGGCTGTAACCAAGGAGACCAAGAGAATTGAGGGACTGAAGAAAGATAAGAACTTCACAGCTGCACGAAGTAAATTTAGAAAGTTAGTTAAGTCACTGTAACTTTTCACCAATGGTGTTATGTTGATTTATTGTATCCAATAGTTAGGGTAGAAGAAGCATAAACAATTAAAAAGTGTATAAAAGGTCAGCCATGTTCAATAATAAACTGTTGCCATCTGAAACTGCTTGTGGTCCCTGCTTTGTGTCGTGACCGCCTCGACAACGACATTTGGTGATCCCCGACGTGGTACAAGATCCTTAACGAGATACTCGGGATCCTAGCAATTGGCAACCGTGACCCACTGGGACGTAGTGGGGGAGGCAGCGTTAGTGTAGCTAAGAGTGGCCGGTGAAAGCCACAGGGAGGTCCGGACCTAATTTTCTCCTATCAAGACACCTAGAATTAGGTGAGCCACCAACTAGCGATAATAGGAAATAATTTATCTAAAGAAGAAGAAAGTGTTTTAGCTACATGGAAAGTTTTGTTAAGAAATAAGGAAATCTTTACTTCAGACTATACCCTTCAAAGTTTATTGCTGTAGGCTAAATCACAGGGTTTTGGCACAGACCCTGGTAGAGCATTTAGTGTTAAAGCATGGAAAAAAGTCGGGGACAAACTGTGAGAAGTTATCCGAGCGGGAAATAAAAGTGTTGTCGATTTAGCTGTTACCTGGGGATCGCTCTTTGAAGCATTGAAACAATGGAAAACAGAACAAAAACAAGCAGAGCAGGATGTAGACGAAAAATCGGAGTCGATAATAGAAACTGACGGAAAAGATGAGGCAAACAGGGCCTCTGATGGGGAACTTGCTAAAACTGTCCTTGAAGAAAGTGCAGGTGCTGTAGAAGTTGCCAGGCAGGCTACCAAGGCTTCCGAGAAAACTGCCAAAACTTCTGGATCACATGACTCATGTCACTCATTATTATAGTACCAACCCTAAGAGTCTTTCCGCTTTAGAAGAATAGCAGACGAATGTTACGAAAATGCCAAAATTTGGTCACTTTAAGTATGTTCATGTTACGGTTGATACCTTTTCTCACGCAATAATTGCTTCAACATTCACAAGAGAAAAAACTCGTAATGCTATTCGTCATTTTTATCATGCTTTTTCTGTTCTAAGTGTTCCATGTCACATAAAAACAGACAATAACCCAACATATGTTTCGCAGAAAATGCAAGCATTCTTTCATACTTAAGGCATTGAACATTCAACAGGTATTCCACATGTCCCCACGAGCCAAGCAATTATAGAAAAAGCTCACGGTGTTCTTAAACATCAAGTTCAAAAACAAAAAAAGGGAATGCAACAGGAGTCACCTCAAGTGA
>NW_024366660.1:0-2735 GCF_014805655.1 Passer montanus | reverse complement strand
GGGGGTGGGGGCGGGGCGCTGTCCCCTCCCCCCGCCGGGGGGGCGGCGCTGTTCCCGGCCCCTCCCCCCGCTGTCCCCTCGCTGTCCCCCATGGGCTCCCCGGGGGCCGCCCCTCCCCCGCTGTCGCCGCTCTCCTCGCCCGAGTCCCAGGGCGCCGCGCGGGGGGCGGGGCCGCGGCCTGCGGGCAATTAGCGGCGGTTAATTAATGGTAATTAATGAGAAATAACCGAAATGGCAAAAAATCCGACTGAAATCCCGGAAAATCCCACTGAAATCCACGAAAATTCCCCCGAAATCCCAGAAAATTCACCTGAAACTAAGTAAAACTCCTGGAATTAACAGCAATTAGCAGTGATTAATTAATGCTAATTAATGAGAAATAACCGAAATGAAAAAAAATCCGACTGAAATCCCCGAAAATCCGACTGAAATCCCCGAAAATTCCCCCGAAATCCCCAGAAAATTCACCTGAAACTAACTAGAACTCCGGGAATTAACAGCAATTAGCGGTGATTAATTAATGCTAATTAACGGAAATTCATAGAAATGGCAAAAAATCCGACAGAAATCCACGAAAAGTCACCCCAAATCCACGAAAATTAACCCCAAATCCACGAACATTCACCTGAAACTAAGTAAAACTCCTGGAATTAACAGCAATTAGCGGTGATTAATTAATGGTAATTAATGAAAATGAACAGAAATCTAAAAAATCCGGCAGAAATCTCCGAAAATCCGACTGAAATCCACGAAATTTTGGCTGAAATCCCCCAAAATTCACCCGAAATTCACCCCAAATTAACTAAAACTCTCCTGGAACTAACAGCAATTAGTGGTGATTAATTAATGGCAATTAATGAAAGGAAACAGAAATGGACCGAAATCCCCGAAAATCCGACTGAAATCCCCAAAAATTCACCCGAAATAAAGTGAAATTCACTGAAAATTCACCCGAAATTAACTAAAACTCTCCTCGAATTAACAGCAATTAGTGGTGGTTAATTAATGGCAATTAATGAAAATTAACAGAAATCCCAAAAAATCCAACTGAAATCCCCGAAAATCCGACTGAAATCCACGAAATTTTAGCTGAAATCCCCCAAAATTCACCCGAAATTGACTGAAATTCTCCTGGAATTAACAGCAATTAGTGGTGATTAATTAATGGCAATTAATGAAAAAGAACGGAAATCCCAAAAAATCCGACTGAAATCCACAAAAATTCAGCTGAAATCCACGAAAATTCACCCAAAATTAAGTAAAACTCCTGGAATTAACAGCAATTAGCGGTGATTAATTAATCGTAATTAATGAAAATGAACAGAAATCCAAAAAATCCAACAGAAATCCCTGAAAATGCGACGGAAATCCACAAAAATTCACCCGAAATTCACCCGAAATTAACTAAAACTCTCCTGGAATTAACAGCAATTAGCGGCGGATAATTAACGGCAATTAATGAAAAAGAACGGAAATCCCAAAAAATCCGACTGAAATCCACGAAAATTCAACCAAAATCCACGAAATTTTAGCTGAAATCCCCGAAAATTCACCCAAAAATCCCCGAAAATTCACCCGAAAGTAATGAAAACTCTCCTGGAATTAACAGCAATTAGCAGTGATTAATTAATGGCAATTAATGAAAATGAACAGAAGTCTCAAAAATCCGACTGAAATCCACGAAAATTCAACCAAAATCCACGAAATTTTAGCTGAAATCCCCGAAAATTCACCCAAAAATCCCCGAAAATTCACCCGAAAGTAATGAAAACTCTCCTGGAATTAACAGCAATTAGCGGTGATCAATTAATGGCAATTAACAAAAATGAACAGAAATCCCAAAAATCCGACTGAAATCCCTGAAAATTCACCCAAAATCCCCAAAAAATCCACCTGAAACTAACTAAAACTCCTGGAATTAACAGCAATTAGCGGTGATTAATTAATGGTAATTAATGACAAAAAACGGAAATCCCAAAAATCCGACTGAAATCCACGAAAATTCACCCGAAATTCACCCGAAATTAACTAAAATTCTCCTGGAATTAACAGCAATTAGCGGTGATCAATTAATGGCAATTAACAAAAATGAACAGAAATCCCAAAAATCCGACTGAAATCCCTGAAAATTCACCCAAAAATTCACCCAAAAATCCCCAAAAATTCATCTGAAATTGACTAAATTGACTAAAACTCTCCTGGAATTAACAGCAATTAGCGGTGATTAATTAATGGTAATTAATGACAAAAAACGGAAATCCCAAAAATCCGACTGAAATCCACGAAAATTCACCCGAAATTCACCCGAAATTAACTAAAATTCTCCTGGAATTAACAGCAATTAGCGGTGATCAATTAATGGCAATTAATGAAAGGAAACAGAAATGGACCAAAATCCAAAAAAAATCCAACTGAACTCGATGAAATTTTAACTGAAATCCCAAAAAATTCACCTAAAATTATCTAAAACTCCTAGAATTAACAGAAATTAATGGTGGTTAATTAATGGCAATTAATGAAAATGAACTGAAATGTAAAAAAATCCACCCGAAATCCACCCAGAATCCCCGAAAATTCACCCGAAATTCACTTAAAATTAATCCAAAATTAACAGAAACGAACTAAAATTCACCCGGAATGATCAGCAATTAACGGGATTCATTAATGACAATTAATGAAAGGGAACAGGAATGAACCAAAATAAAAAAAAATCCGACTGAAATCCCTGAAAATTC
>NW_024366659.1:76118-413288 GCF_014805655.1 Passer montanus | reverse complement strand
TCACTGGTATCTTTGGCAGCACTGGCAACTTTATTTTAGTCATGCTGCACAGCCCCAACCTTCTGTACTCATCCAGTACACTTCAGGAAAATCTTTCTATGTATTTTTGTACTTTATAACTTTAATCTAATTAAACTAAACATACTTCATATAACTAATTTCCAGTAAAAAATGAAATACATATGCCTCAACAGACCATGGTTTTTCCTATCAAGAATCTTCTAACATTCAAACATCTCTACAATGAACTTTCAACAAAAGATTATAAGGGTACTTTGTAAGTGCTTGGAACAAACATAAGCAGAGGGGAGACATTTTCCTTCTTCTATTAGACAAGGCAGCAAAGCGTGAGACTTCCAAATAATAAAACAAATGTTTATGGCCTCCCTTCTTCTTCCCATAACAATCTCAACGTTAAGTAAGAAAAACTTTAGCCTGTCACAGGCACATTTCTTTTCAGCATCTCATGCAGTACAGCCAGAAAAGCACAGAAGTACTGGTTTGATGGGGGCCTTCTGAGAGAAAGGTTGAAACAGCTGTTGTATTGGATAACACAGAGAATCAAGATTTAAGGTATTTGGAAATATACTGTGATGCAAACAACAATTGAGGGAAACAAAAATTTGACCTTGCACAGGTCCCTTCAAGTCATGCACAAGTTTTCATTTGCACAGAATGAGCTGCTTTAGCAGACACAACCCCAAGAAGGTTTCCATCAAAAGCTGGCTTAATAGAAGACAAAAAAACATGGAGTGGAAGCATGTCCCATCTTTACAAACAGCATCTACACTTACAGAGTGGCCACCACATGTTCTTAGCATCAGAATAGAAGAAACCTTTGATTTAAGATAAGCCTAAGAACCACCTTTTCCTTCACCTAGACGCTACAGACTGAAGACAATCACACACAAAGTCTGGCTTTTCCTGTCCCCACAACATAAGGCAGGTCAGCTGTAGCATTCAAATTAAAAACAATTAAATTGCCTAAAATAGGCAAGATTACAAAGGAAAAAATTCTGCAATTATCTATCTCCAATCATAAGTCTTAACACTTCCTAAAAATTGAGACAGTGGCAAGCAGATTGTTATTTTGGCAAAGCTATTCTAAATTATCATCCCATGCTTACAAAAGATAACTCTGGATATGCCTGAGCTGCAGATAATGATTTAAGCATTCATCTGGTACTTTCCCCTCTTAAGTTAAATTTCATCCAATGAAGTTCTAAAAATTCCATTGCCAAACCACCTTTCATCTTTCATCTGTTTGCAATGTCTTACAACCATTCTCAAATGAAATTAGTTGGTAGCAGTCTAAGGAACATCACAGCAGTATTTTCCCTCTTTTCAGCTAGTGTAGCTAGCTTTTTTAAGCAGTTTCTATTTTATAGATTAAAAATATATATATAACTGACATCAGGGAATGAAAATATAACATTAATAACTTTTGGCCTCTGATATATTTCAGATTTAAAAACACTAAGCATATGTAATTTCAATGTAACTAGTATTCTTGAGGTTGGAAACAAGTTTCCCTAGGAATGGCCAATGGGAGAGGGGAAAAAAGAATCCTAGCCAACAACAAAAAAAAAAAGGCTTTCTAAAGAACCAGTAATAAGAAATCTTAAGAGAAGGGTATTTGTCTGCCCAACTGAGTAAATATGAAGTATTTCCACCATTAATTTTCTCATAGAGTAAATCACTAAAACATAGACCAGTATCAAGAAAATTCTCTGGAATCAACACATCTCTGGTCCAAAGTTCGCTGGTAAAAACAACTCAGTGATTATTCCTCTTACAAATAGGGTTATGTCTTACTTCTGAACAAATTTTTAAATGCTCCAGAAAGGCAAACAGCCTTACAAACAGCTTGTTGAATGACATGCCAACTGAAACAAGCTCATAATAATGTTGTGAAATTACATTATCTGACACTTTTCAAAAGCTTATTCAGGTGCTTATTTAAGCCTATAAAACCTGTAGGGAAATACAGACAGGATGACATTTCAGTCAGCTTACCATAACATTTTTCTAGTGAAATTGCATAGCAACATATTAATGCTGAAAAAAAAGTGTCAGCAGTAAAAACAAATGCCAATAACCTACACACTTCCGTGAAGAAAAAAAAGCTACCGGTAACATACATCAGCACATTACAAAGGCACCACAGTCTTAACAGCAGCTTAGAGCATCCAACATATGCTCTAAAAATATCATACAGCCTCTTAACTGCACTCTAAAATGAGAGAACAAGGCAGTTTATACCACATGCCGTGTGAAATCTGCATCTCACAATTCTGCCAATACGCACAATTTGGAGGAAACTGTCGGACTTTTCATTCCTCCATGAACAAGCAGACAACAAGAATTGCTGTCAGTGTAAAAACTTTTCACAGATGATGAAACTCAACACAACTCAGTCATCAATTCACACACTGCAATGAGACACACCATTCTGCCCAGTAGGTTTCTGGTCTGAAAATCAAGATAGAAAGCGACAGCCAGTTACTTAAAAAGGTCCTTCTTGTACCTTAGAAATTATTTCAGTGACAGAAATATCACAACAAAGTATCTCTTTCCCCACAACTCAATTCATCTGCAAGTCAATTTAATACTTGCCAAGTGCTTAAGGTGAAATCAGACAGGTGATAAGCCTGTAGGAGAATTTAAATGAATGTCATGTGAATTGAAATAGAAAAAGATGGTACAATTCTTAACAGCACAAGTGAAACACAAAAGACAACGCCATTCAAGATGCGTGAAGTACCAAATCATCAATCATTTTAGTCATCTCTTTCCCATAGCTTAGTAAGAGTTGTCCAAATATTCTTTTCACACCCAAAAAATGCCACTGATGTTGCACCAAAAGGACTGTCAGATCAAGATCTAGATGCTCAATGAATCACATTTGGAAAAATGCAGGCAGAATAAACACTTAACCATCTGAAATTTTATTCTTCCGAGCTCTCTCAAACACGCAATCCACTTTTCCAAATCTACTTCCCGACCCATTCTTTACCCATTATACAATTTCCCAGGAGAGGTGCCTGTTGCCTTGACTAAGAAAAAGAAATACGACTGCAAGAACCCAGCCAGAGATGAAAGTTAACCATATTTTATAGTTACATCCCTTGGACACATACAAACAGCAATATGATCTCCCTGCTGCAGTTGTTCTCTCCATGGTCTTTATAGTCCCCTTATGTTCATTTTTAGATCTCACTTGTATTATTTTCTAGCAGTGTCTGATCCTTACACTTGGCACAAATGGATTAACACCACTTAGGGCAAAGTGACAGCAGTACTGATATCTTAGGTTGCAAGCTTCCTGGCTCTGAAGGAAACTCTTTATGTGGAAAACATAGCACATTTCTGAATTCACAATTATTCCTTCAAGCGATACAGCCAAACCAGTGAAAAACATTTTCACATACTCTAATAAACACCTGTTTATTTTTAATCAAGAGTTTTAGGCATCTTCCATTTAGAGCAAAGGAGGACCCTACTTTTAAACAGCAAAGGAAACAGCATAAACAGAACACCATTCAGCAACAAACTAAAATATGGAAAGTTTGAAGGCCCACAAACCAGTTTGATTCCTGTCTGGATATATAAACCTGTGCCCATGAAAGGCAGTGGGCAACAGACTAAACCCAGGTTGGGATCAAAACACTGGAGTCTCTGAGTCCCCAGCCAACATAATTTTCTTGCCTTGGCCTTGATACAGCAGAGGTTACCAGAGATAGAAATGAGGAGAGCAGAAAAAAGAGAATATCTGAACAAAGAACAACAGGGAGGAAAAAAACTTCCTGCTCTAGAGGGATATAGAGAAGAATTTGCCTTTGGACATCGTGGTGGCCATCAAATAGGTAATTGTGATAATGATATTCTTAGATGCCTCATACAGATAGCAGGACTAAGCCCCAAATATTCTGCCTACAATATTTCTGAGGACCTAGAGATCTTAATTACAATGCACCTGAAAAGATATGCAGCCCTGGGAGAAAAAGTCACACCTCTTAATGGAAAAAAAACCTTCACTTTCTGCCAGCATTCATGACATCAGTGCTAAAATGAACAAGCACCAGGCTGTGCCACCTCTGCTTGGCTGCCACTTGTGTTCTCACACTCCCTCAGATAGAAGTGATGACATGAAGACTAAATCTGAATTACGGGGCAATTCAGCAAGAATACCAGGTTCTTTGAAAAGAGCATGTAATGTGGCAAGTAGATTTGGATTTTCTTCAAGCTCCCCATCTCAAGCTCACTAACTTTGGTTAATTTGGTTTAATTCCAACAAATAAGAATTCTGAAAATGAGGATATTTAGTAAAAGCTCCAAAGGTTTCTTATTTAATATTAGTTTTCTAAAGTAGATATTCAACATGCCTTCCAAAGGAAAGCAGAGGATTTAAATGCTATATAAAAATCTTGCTTTGTGAACAGTTATTGCTCAACAGAGATGACTTACTCTTGTACCTCTCAAAAGATGTCTAGTGAACAAATGTCATGAATCTCAAAATATTCTCTGACTATTAATAAATCTCTAAATGGCCATGACCATTCCTTAGCCAAATGAACTTTAGCTAACAGATTGTAGAATTCTATAAAAACTGGAATAAAATATTAATTGTAAATTTAGGAAGGTTTTTAGTTAAAGAACAGATGTACAGCTAAATGGAATTACAGATCTAATACTGACAGAAATTCCTTAACTCTCATCCACTCCTCTGCCCACATGAAAATGTATCAGGTTTATAAAGGAAAAAAATTACAGATATGAATGATCAGATCCCTTTTTTAATTTTTTTTTTCATGTGGAAGGAAGGATTCCAGCCTGCACCTATACTACTGATTTGGCTTGCAGCAGTATCATAGTTTGCAAGTGAATCCCCTCATCCTTCACTCCCACATCACTGGCTCGTTTCTCAGAGTACTTTAATGCAGATGTGGCTGGACTCACTCTTATCTGTGGAGAGCTAGCGAGGCTATGAAGCTTTTCAGCCTCTGGTGTTAGACCCCACAACCAGCAAAAGAGTTGTCAGAACTGCTGCCAGTTTATCTGGGCTTTTAGTGGATGATGAGAGGGACTGAGTAAAGGAAAATAAGGGAAAACAAAGCAACCAAACAACCAGAAAATGGTTGTACCAATTTAACTGAATGCATGATTAGGTGTTGCAAGTTAATGTTCTAACTCTGTCTGAGAAAAGTGTCCAGTTAGGATGCAGGAAACACAAGAAAAAGTTTGATTTCTACACTCTTAGTGTTTCACACAACTTCTTTGGGAAATGATTTAGAATAGTTTAGAGATTGACTAAATCCCCACTGGAGCAGTAAGGCTGTTTCAAGGTGCAAGGAACATTTCTTTCCCAGCAAAGTGAAAATAAAATATGTACATATATATTTAACTTTCACGTACTTTGGCTGTCTTGAATCTTCATGACAGTTGCAGACCACATGAACCATGTCAAGTCTTGGTCCTTTGCAGAATATATAGCACTGAAAGTGGAAACTTATTTTCTTTTCCTCTAATCATACAGCCAACATTTGTCTTCTTACAAAAGTAACCTGTTTTAATTCTATTTTCAAGAGTTATTTCAGTGTTTGAGAGTTTATGTGATAGCACAAAGGACTTCAGCTGGAATTTCCCATAAGTGATTCAAGCACAGTTTACCCTTAGGAAACCAAAGTGGGGAAACAGTGATTAAATGCCAAGCATCATAAATAAATATTTGCTAAAGATGAGGAAAGGCATGGCAACAAGATTTATTTCACACCAAAAAATCGCTAAAGGCTTCAATGATACCCTTGTTAAAAAAATAAAGAATCCCCCCAAAGTAAAGCCATCAGATTAAGAAGAATTTCTCTCAAAGTTATTAATTTCTCAAACTACACTGAGATCCAAATCTGATAAATGTAACATGGAGGTTTACATAAATGCTTAGTCCTGCACTGGAGAAACACAAATCAGACAGCTAGTCACATTCCTTTTCCTCAGCAAAATCCCTGTTTTCATCTCTACTCTTTCCCCAGCAGGGTACAATAATCACAGAACCATAGAATAGTTTGGGATACTTGATGGGATGGAAGGACCTTCCAGATCATCTCATTCCAACTCCCCTGCCACAGGCAGAGACGCCTCCTGCTAGACCAGGATGCTCAGAGCCCCATCCAACCTGGCCTTGGACACTTCCAGGGATGGGGCAGCCACAGCTTCTCCGGCCAGCCTGTGCCAGGGCCTCACCACCTTCTCCGCAAAGTCAAGATTACTGGATTGTGGCTAAAAGTTGGAAATACAAAATCATGGAAAATAACCTCAAAGGTTTTCTAAGAACACACCCCTAGTATTTTAATTATAAAAAAAAAAAAAGGCAAAAACTGACATCTCCATTACTCTCTTAATCCCATAGAATTGTCAAAGTATCCAAGCAAAACATGTAAAGCTTTAAGCAATGGTAAAACTCTTAGTAGAATTCCCATTAATTTCTAGAGCATATAAGCGTCCCATTTATAAGCTCAATTTTCTCATTTAACAAATTCATTTCCTTTCTACAGATACCAAGACTATCTAAAATGAGCTTAGTTAAAGCATTCCAGTGGTAGACATATTAAAACCTTCAAAACTTCAGCCAAAAGCCAACTGGCAGGAAAACTTTAAATGAAAACATTTACCTCACATCATAATCTGAAGTGCGCTCTTTGAAGCAATATTTTTAGATCAAATCTATGGTAAAGCAGGACTTAAGGAGATTTGTTCATAGCATGCTAATGTATAATGTCCTAATCTTATTTATTCCAAAACTTGGAGCTCGCAGTAAAATTCGGGTTTTTCCCCAGTAGTACTTTCTTTGGTTTTCTTCTGAAGATCCTTGCTGCTGCAGATCTGTTTGCTATTACCTTTCAGACATGAACACATTTATCATGATTTAAGGGTGATTCTCCATCTCTGTTTCCCTCTCCCCCACCTAAAATTTTAGGTTAAAGTTTCGGCTACTTCACCCTCTCACCACTGAGTGCACATTTACTGAAACCCACATGCTTTAGAGACAACTGGATCATTTGTGCGCTGGCATAAAAACATAACAAAACCAAGGCCAGCCTTCATGGTCTTTGAATTGTGTATTCTAAAAAGCCAGTCTGTTTTTAACAACAGACTATATCATTCATTAAATATATATATATATCACAGACCTTTAAATTCCAATACTCCTATGTAGAGGAAAAATTCACTGTTTTCTTATTATATTTCCAGTCATAGAAAACCTACATTTTAATTCCAAGCTAAGAACCCAAAACAAACTCAGACTGGCAATAAGCCTTTTTCTCTTAGCCAACAATATCTTAATCAAACTTTCCATTTCCTTTGTTTACAAAGTTCCTTCTTGCTCCCATGTTACATTCAGCACAGATCCTGAGAGCAACATTCGTCTAGGAAATTGCTGCTAAATGGGGTAGAAAAATGTTATGTGCAACAGCACTGTCACTGCCTATAGGTCCCCAGGCTTCTTCTGCATCGTTTGTGCACAAGTGACAGAACTGAAGGTCTCAAACCCCACCTCATTTTGACCTTCTCTTTGTTGCTTTTCTCTGCAAACATCTACATTTTCTCCTCCTTGAGGCATGCCAGAAGACAGTCTTTGAAAACAAATAGAAAAAGACGTTTGTGTAAAGTGTAAGAAAGTGAAAAAGCCAAAAGACAACCAGAGTATCTTCAGAGAAGGTTCTGCAGTAAACTGTCTCAACTGCTGATAAATCTCAGTCCTTATCTGAAGGAGCTGCCTTGAAGCCACAAGTGGATAGTTGTCTCCTGGCCCATTCATTCCTTGTTAAAGCTGCCAATTTTACCTCTCTACACAAAAGACCACAAATCCAATATTTGCTTTTTCTTCTGAAACTCAGCTATGCAGCTCAGCTATGCAAAGCAGCAGAAAAAGTCAGTGCACATTCCAGATTAAGAACATAAAACCAGAACTTAAATCCAAACCAGTTACTTTCTGTGGAGTACAGGACACGTGTGGTGTGTGTTCATTCCTTCCCCTCCAAACAATACGTGCAGGAAGGTATCTAGTAGTGTTCACTGCATGTTCTGGGGAGGTTCCTGCTCTCTCCCAGCCGGCTACCAGGGGACACCATAACCACCACTATTAAAGCTGTCCTTATCAAGTGTTAGGACAAGCACAGAGGCAAATCATGCAGCCTGGATCTGCTAGCACAGCTTTTACATAAATGTCAAATCTGCCCATTTGTAACGGGCACAAGACATTAAGTGAAATAAATGCCACAGAGCGATTTGGCTTCTTGTGCACTGCCACAGACATGACAGATTTCAAATACAAAACTTGCTGATTGGAAGACTTTTTTTAATTGCCAAAATGTTACCATCTGTTCTTCTAGGTTTACTGAGAAATAAGGGAAGGGCTGCTGCAGCCAGTGTTTGATAAATTGGTGGTAAATGACAGGTAATGGCTTTAAACTGACAGAAGCCAAGTTTAGATTAAATATTAAGAAATTCATCACTATGAGGGTGATGAGAAATTGGCACAGGTTGCCCAGAGAAGCTGTAGATGTCCCATCCCTGGAAGTGTT
The DNA here is from genome assembly GCF_014805655.1 of Passer montanus. Lineage (NCBI taxonomy): Eukaryota > Metazoa > Chordata > Aves > Passeriformes > Passeridae > Passer > Passer montanus. The sequence goes on along the minus strand of NW_024366659.1, from coordinate 404,706 downwards.
CCAGGCCAGATTAGATGGAGCCCTGAGAAACCTGGTCTGTTAAGTGGCATACCTGCCAGGAGCAGGAGGCTTAGAAAAGGTACAAAATGGCCCTTAAGGCCCCTTCCAACCCAAACCATTCTTTGAAAACTTTAATTGTACATCTGAGGCCTTTCCCATCTGCCCTAGATTTGTCCCCCTGCTCTGCATATCAGATCATTTTTGCCAGACCTGTGCATGATACGCTTTGTGGAACACTGATCACAAGTTTCTCAGTGCAAGGAAGCTCCACTTCTCACATGGTCTACAGGGCTTCTTGCAGGTTTGAATCCTGGTGCAAAAATCTGAGGGTTGTTAGAAATCATTGAAAGCTGGAAGAAAAAAAACAAAAACAAACAAAAAAAAAATTTAAAACAAAAAACACACAAAAAAAACAACACAGTAGCTCCAAATCCCTGACCTGGGCAAACAGCTAGAAGACCTAAAATCTTTAAGAAAAATCAAGGTAATGACAGTGACCCTTTCAAAATAGGCTTGCAGCCTATACTTTAAACACTCCAGCCAGCCCTACTAAAGACAGAACTGAAGTTAATCCACTTCACATGAAAGTGAAGCAGGAAAAGCCGTGGGTGTCCTGGGAGGCAATGCCTCTTCAAGCTCAGAAACACTTCTTTGACACAATCTGACCTGCTGTATCCTAATATGGAGCCATGGCACAAGGTATAATCTAGCTCTCAGTGGGAGAAGGATAAATGTGGTTATAAAAATCAATCAGGAAGAGATTTAAGCAAGCAGACAGCTGAATAAAACTGAATTCTTGCACTTTGACTAGTTGAGGCTGGTAGTTGTTAAGAGTGAGATACAGAACTAGATGGAATTACCCTGCCATCATGGCAGTCCTAACTTTCTTACATTGCTACAAGGAAAGGCATGCTGTATTTCTTTCTATAAATCCTAAACACAACTCAAATGCTAGACTGTAGAGATAAGAGAATAACTGTTAAAAAGCATGGCTGTCTCCTAAACAAAAAGCTAAAAACTGAAGGAAATATCTTTGCCAAAATATAATAGCAACCTCTGAACTCTCTTCAATTCCATATCTGGCTTCTGTTTAATCAAAGCAATCTCCTCCCCCCATTAAAAGCCACTTTGGCTTAGATGTCTAGAAGACCCAAAGTGCAAGGTCGGTGCTGGAGCTGTGACTTGAAAGAAGTGCCATTTCACCAACACAGGGGCCATGCTGTCACCACAGCGTGGCATTCGTCATACCCCATCCCATTAATCTGTGAGGTAATAAAACTCTGCAGGCTGCCTTTTGCTCAGGAATTAAGGGTCCTCACATGCCAAACCATGGAGCCTTTCCCATCATTCAAAAAGTAGTAACCCAGCAGCACAACTGTCCCTTTGCTTTGAGCAACAAACTAATTGGAGTAATGGTTCTAACCACAGACTTTTCTCAAGATTTTTTTACAGGTATCAGTTAGTGATGTTTCAGAGTGAGATTATCAAGTAATTCCTCAACAAAAGCAAAATGTAAGGCATTGTTTTAATTCCTTCCACATGGGGCAATACACCCCAAAATTACAGATCCGATTAGCACTGCATGGTGTTCCTACAGTTTCAGGGCTTCTCACCTGAATTAAAAGTGAGACCTGGAGTTTTCTAATTATAAAACTCCCCAAAAAAACCTCCAAGACACTTTTTTTTTCTTAAAAAACTCCAAAACATATTACTATAATATATAATTTTACCCTCAGAGAAATGCCAGATTTTTTATTCCTTTTTCATACCAGATTTTCACACGTTGTTTAAGGTTAGGGTGAATTGACATTTCTGACTTTGGAGATGAACAAAGCTCCCCATCTTTTTAAAAGATTTCATTAAGAAACATTTTGGGAACTGCACTGTGCAAGCAAGAAGCTTCAATTTAGCTTCACTAAAATTCAGACATTTTAGTGAAGCTCTCTAAAGCAGCTCAAGTCTGGTCCTGCTTTGTGTGTTGAAGGACCTATCATTCATACTTAAAAAAAAAAATCACTCCTTATGGGTGTATTCACTGTAGAACATCAAAATACGTATTTTTTAAAGAGAACTCCAGAAGTAGAGCACTGAGCTAAGTTACACAGCATTGTAAAGCTACAATAATCTTTTGCTTTGGTAGGATCAGTAACGAAAACTAAGTATTAAACACTATGCTTGAAAAATAAGTGTCCATTTCAGGAGTCATTTTTATGGCCCAAGGCAATATTTCAGCCTATTTGTATTCTGCCACAGAATTTCTGTTTCAGCTTTGCTTTCTTTTGTTTCATTCATGGAGCAAAATTCCATGTGGATGTACTCTGCTCTTTCTTGAGGGAAGGAAATACATTTTTAATTAATTTAACAAATTAGTCACATTGCAGAGGCATAAATAACCTCTGTACTAATAGCAAGTTCAATAGCCCTTTCACAGCAGCTGTTAACACCTCTTCTCACTGCCAGAAACTTCCGGATGGCAACTTGGAACAGAGTCTTTCCATTTCACAGCAAGATAAGCTATTCTAATTCTTTCTCTGTAGGAGCAGGACAACAGTATTTTAGCACTTTAGTATTTAGAGAAAAAAAAATACAAAGATCAAAATTATGAAGTGAAAAATGCTTAACTGAAAACCAATACATTCCTTTTTTAAAACCAAGGAAGAGAATTAAGTTGAATGAGAGCCCAAAAAGTAAAAGGAAACAGGCAAAACCATGGAAGAAAGTCAGGGTGGAGAAGTAGCAAGAGTGTGTGAGTAAGCACCAGGAGCTGAGGGAATCAATAAGAAGGTTATGATCCAGACGGAGAGATACAAATCTACACAAATCATACGCCATAATTCAACTCCAGCTCCAGATGGGAAGAAATGAAAGACAGGAAAATATCAAAGCAGAAAGAGGAGGGGGAGAGAGAGAAACAGAGAACCACAGAGATTATTTTACTTTAAATAACGTATGGTTTATTAGAAAAGCTCAGTGATAGTCTGTAGTTAAAGTATTCTCAGCTGCAAACTTCATCTGCAACAGCTCAGCTTTGCCCTTGTGTATTTAGCAATTTTAATTAAAATCTCACATATTTCTAAGTAATTTTTGCTAATATGTTTCTGTTCCAATTTCAGGCAATGAAATGGGGTCTTACTCAGACCTCTGAAACAATCAGTAAGTTCCATGGAGTGTGTGCTGTCAAGAGGCCAAAGCCATAAAACTCATGATTCTCTTACACAATGTGAATGGAGCATTAGAAAATATCCTGCAGGGAATAATCCTATGCTGGCAAGCAGATAGACAAGATGGCTTAACAAGCCTTTTCCATCAATTTCTATGATGTTATCAGTGCAGTACTTGACCTTATTATTAGGGCAGTTTGAAGAAATTGCCATTTTTTAAAATATCCAAGGAGGTTAAAGCTTGTTGGTCATTAGATCACCTGACCCAATGTCGTAGGTTAAGAAGGAAGTGCTGCTGGACATATAGCATCTCCTCCCATTCCTTCTATGTTTCTGAAATTAAAATTAAGAATTATTCCTAGATCTTCTAAATCTCCATGCTCAAGCATGACTCCCCTCTACAAAGCAGGAAGAAACTGGGGCAAAATCATTCCCCTGTCCCAGCCAGTACTGCCAGCCACAGAGTGAACACCTGAACTGATTTATTCCTGATGAAATTTTCTCAGGTGGAAACATTTCACTGTTGAGATCACGTTCACCTGTCTGTAGTAGCACACAGCTGGAGTAAATCAATCGGAATGAAACTCGTGTCGCTCTTCACTGGGATCATACAAATGCAGCAAAGAAGAAAATTTGTCAAATTATCATCTTTGATAGTTCACCTAAAGCCATAACCACTCACTTCTCCATTCAGCTTGGAACTGTTTCCTTTCATTAAGATATATTTTCCCAAACAGCCTCTATCATGGAATTATTTTGCCCTCACACTCAATGATTCAACTCCCCCACATCCTGAAAGGAAAACAGCTGTCTACGCCCAAACTGCTTTACTGATCAGCAGAACTACTGTAAGCAAGTCCTAAATTCTTGTTGTTCTTTTATTTGGAGACCTAGGGAAGATTATGCAGTAAAGCATCCTCAGCTTGAGCCTCCTGGGGCACAATATTGATTCCTTCCAACCACAGCCAGTTACAAAACATCTGACTCGTGCAGTTCTTGGTGGATAGTCTGCCTTGCCAAGCAAGCAAGAAGATTAAATTAAATAATAAAACTCAAAATATGAAATATCTTCCACTGTTCATGGATCTTTTTCCTCACTGGTTGCAAGTGAAGGCAGAAAGATGATCCTGCCACAGACTGTGCTTTGAGGACTGGGTGTGCAGTTGGCAGGTACTCAAGCCTATATTTAAAAGTATAGTGGGGATGAGGGAGAACTGAGATGAGGGGGAAAGAGAGGTTTGCTAAGAAGGGTGGCTATTTTGGGATGAAAATAATTTGGTAATCAAATCAGGGGTTTTTTTCCTGGGGATATGGGAGGTGGGGGAAGAGAGAAGGAGGGAAAAGAAAAGGTTTTACCGTTCCTTCAAAGTCATTGAACAAAACAAAACCCTTCCAAACTTCAAATATGTGAAATCTAAATACAAGAAGTGTTTTTAAAAAGAAAAGTACTGATAATTTCTCCCTCAGAGTGCATGGAGAAGCTCTGTCACTAAGATAAACACTAGGTGTACATCAAGAACATGAGTAACATGGTTTCCCCCCTTAGAAACTAAAATGCTCAATATGCATTTTAAGCACATTCACAACAGATTTACTGAGGGCCTTCTAATGGTCTGACAGGTAATTAATTAGAACAAAAACTATTCTACATAAAAGAGCATCTCATCAAACTTCTGAGACCTGATAAATCCGTAGCAAATAGGTTAATTTAAAAGGACCAGGTCAACTTAAACTGAGGATGGTATTTCACTTTTCAATATACTGCTAGGGTAGGAATATTTTCGTTGTAACTGAAGGTCCTCAGAGATGCCTTCTTATTTATTTAATATATTAAAAAAATACACTTTATGTCCTGACCGGCAGACTATACTGCCTTTATTAAAGATTATTCCTCTGACAATACCTTGGGGGTTTTTTTCACTTTTTTCACCTCTTTTTTGGAAAGTTACTTAAAGCACATAAAGATTACTTAAAATATAGGTCAACAGATACTGCTCTTATAACAGTTACTATATTTCCCCAAGAGACAGACATGGGGATTAGTAACATAGTATAAACTGAATGGCAAAATGAACTGTACAATTAAAAGAGCCTTTACTTTGTGAGAGAATCTTAAAATGGTTTTTAAAGGACTGGAAGAATGCCAGAAAACCTTCTAGTGAACAAGGTTGCCTTTAATTTGCTAAATTAGTCATAGGCCTATCCTGCTTCTTTTAAACCAAATGAGAATTAAAAACTGGGAAAGAAGTATTACATTTAGGAGCCGAAAGGATGGGAATAACTTTTGAGCATGAGAAATATGCTACAGTTGGTGCCAGGTAGTGGTGCACATACCAGTGGCCTCCATTCCCAGCTGTGCTGTCTTTCTAACCCATTTCATCACTCTCCTTCCCTTAATTTCTCATCCATAAATAACACCATTGAATTATTTTACCTCCTCAACAGAGTGTATTAGAAAATAGTGGAAAGTATTAGAAAAATAAAAAGCATCATAAAAGCACAAGTTTTCATCTGAGAGCTACAGCCAGGTAGGAGACCTTTGATATCATCAAATCAAGAGTCACAGCAGCAATACTGTAAAAAACATGCTGGAATTTCAAAGAGAAGAATGATGGAGAACAGAGAAGGGAGACCCTGCAAAAGATGGATTCTCAGTTTACAGAGACTCTGGGCATTGGCTTGTGTTCTCATTAAAGCTAGAAGAATCAGAAGGCCTGCCAGATACATAATGTAATATAGAAAGTATTTTAAAATAGAAGCCTTCCTTCCCACAAAACACATTTTCCAAACCTCTTATTGTGTTCTTCTCACTTACAAATTACAGCTCTCTGTCCTGCTTGTTTATAAAAATACACCCTCACTGGCTTTCTTTTTACCTTTATTCTCAGTCTGTCCCTCACAATTCATTCTTGTCTATCGCTTGTAATACTGGCTCCTGTATCAAGATTAAATCCAGATGAGAGTTCCTGACAAAACAGAAATTAATTCATTCGTGGATTGGACCCATCTGCCAACAGATGTAATGGGACTGAAAACAAGAATCCTCTAATTTCACTATTACTCTGTAAAATACATGCTTTTTTTCAAGAAAGATTTTTTTAATCATCTTCAAACAGGAGTTCAAAGAACAGAAACTCACACTTCAACTTTATTTACCACAACCACATCACTTGAAAGGAAGATAATCTCAAAGATGAAGACTGAGGGGGAGTTTCAGGTTACAAATTAAGTGGGAGAGCAGGTTCCAGTTGCAGGACTATAGCACCACCATGACAAGGCTGGTGCTCCAGGGGCTCTGCCTTTCAATGAACTGATGGCAGATGCACCAGCACAGTCACACAGCATTGAAAATTTTGCAAGATTATTGCAGTCTTGCAGCTTTTTGGGGATTCCTTACTTCTCCAATAGGTTTATTGTACAGTCAGACACATGAACACATGCTCAAACCTGTGCTCAAATCAAAACTCAGGCAAAGGAGACTTCTTTTTGTTCCCCAAGTAGCTCTGTGTGAAAGAACAGAACAGTCAAGAAACATCATCTACTTTTTCACTGCAGCCTCAAACTAGAATAATGGAACAGAAAAGTTGGATGCTCTCAGATTGCACATCCTTTTAGTAATTAGTAGGCAGAAAAATGCATTTCAGGGAAAAGAAGGAAAAGAGAGATAGAAATCAATCCCATAACAATCAGCCAGTGTATCTGGATGTTTTGCCACCTCATCAAGGAGGAAGGGTTGTGGGTTTTTTACATAAAGAAATGAAAAAGTAATAGGAAAGTTCTGGGAAATTTGTCCCAGGAATACTCAACAAGAATATGGGTTTGTTAGGGTTTTTTTCACTAATGCCTTAAGGAGAAAACAGCTGGCCTTCATGGCTATATACTCAAATTTCCAACAGTAAATAGGCACTGGTGAAAAGCATCTTTTGCACAACTTGACTGTTTAACACTTTCAAGGGGTGTCCTTTGATTTTTCCCACTAGTGTAAGAGTACCAGCAGAAATAAAGTCAGTACTCCTGTCTGCACTTTATATATAAGATTTTTTCTCAAGGACATTTTTAATCTACTTAAAATATGCAACATTTACTGTAGGCTGGTGATTAATGAAACAAAAATTTGTGTATTGCTAGATTTCAGACTTTATCAACATCTACATGTATTATCATAATACATATTTGGTAACCAGCAAAATATACAATCTGACCAAAAGTGGAGTTCTTTAAAAACCTTTCATTTCCTTGAGCTTGTTGGCACCTGCGAGCCAAAGCTGAATATATTTCTGAATATGTTTCAGAATATATATTCTGAATATATTTCAGAATATAGCTCTTTTCAGAGCTATATTCTAAAATATTCAGAAATGATGAGTTATTCCACCTCCTGAGCAAACCATCAATGTTCTGTTGTTTTCCCACCAGGGTATCTGTGGTAGAAGGAAAGAAAAAGCTGTGATCTTCAAGGAGAATACAACAAATATGACCAAGGAACAGTCTCCCAGCACTAGCTCCAGGAGCAAAATTAACCCAAAGGAGAAAAATCTGGAATTCATAAAAGACATTAGCTACCAAATATGTGACCACAGAAATTGCCAACACCAACTTAAGTGACCACAGAGTCCGGGGTATTTTAATCACAGCCTTTCCCAATTTAAAGCCAGAAGCACTAATGTAATATATCTAAACCAGCCCAATATATCATATGGCAAATCCCAGCAAGGGAAGGAGCACTTTGCTTGCCTTCCCCCACCTGGCAGTGGGAGGGCTGGGCAAGGTGCTGCCTGCCAGAACACTCAGGAGGACTGGCAGCATGGGCTGTCTCGCTGGGGCTGAGCTCTGGCCAGCTGGCACGAGCTGGGCCACTTTCTGCTTCCCTCTCTCTGTTGAGCTCCTTCAGCTTTTTAGGAAATTATTCTATATTTCTTCCCCCTGCCCAAATTAGTCTTTGGCAGACAGGAAAATAAATACAGCAAGAGGAATATAGAAGGGCTGCTTTTATGACATGGCATTTTTAGACATTTATAGCAACAGATTGAGAAATCTGCTTTCACAGAACAATCAAACATCAGATGAAAATATCTGTTGCTTCTTAGGCAATGGTTGAGGTAATGGGACAAAACTATCTCCTTTTAAATTCCATAGAGCAGCATATTTTGGTCACCTATGTCGGTGTTCTTAAACATACATGCATTTTTTAACAAAATCAAAAAGAACCTGTGTGGCGCCAGCCGCCTTCAACTACAGGCAACCATGTGAGAGTCCAGAGAAGACTGATCACCTCCTCCCCTGGCTTCCTCCCCTCACCACACACTAGGAGCCAGAGACAGGAGCTCACAGCAAGCCAACACAAACATGGGAATTACCAACATCAAGCGTCATGGCAGGACTAGAAAAAAAAGAGGGACAGGAAAGCCCTCTGGGGGTGTGCTAGTCTGGGTGCAAAATTCAGCTGTGTCTGGCTTTCAAAGGGTCCCTGCCAGAGCTGCTGATCCATCTTATTAATCAGGGAGCAACCCAAGCCAAGGAATTGCCACGAGGCTGTCAGGACAGTCCCAGAACTCCTGTTCCCCTGAGGCCTTTATGCTACCAACCTGGACATAGCACTCCCAATTTTTTTCTGATCTCCAATGTTAGCATGCATTAGTTGAAGCAAATAAAACACACAATAATACAATGAGTACTATCAGTATGACCCAAGTTTAATCCCAGGTTAAAATTAATTAATTCTGGAATATCCATTTTTATACTTTAGTACAGACAAAAAAGATTTATTGCTTTTTTAGTAAAGCAAGTCTCCCTGCACATCAGCTGATGATTAATTACTCCAGCTGAAAAAGTCTAAAAGGTGAGGCCGGCTTTACTGATCACCATTCAATACCTGTGAATAATGCCAGCCTTGTCTTCACCACCTTGTGGCAATTTAATTTTCTGAAAGTATCCATCTGCCCATACAGCTTAGCTGCTTGTGTAAGAACATCTGCAAAAGTAACACTCACTGGCTCCCAAAGCATTTGATTCTGTTATTTTCCAGCTATGCAGTGAATTAGTTGCTGTTATATTCCTGTCTTGGCGGGCAAAACAGATTCCTTTTTAAGATGTATTAGTTCAATTAGGTTAATATAAGTTACCTGAAAAACACTATTAGGATGCTGACACATGAGAACCTCCCTTTACCAGCTGCTATCATTAAAATGAATGAACAAGCAACTTTTTTTTAATGCAGTACTGTTGAAAACTGAAAATACAGAATGACTTTTCATGGTGGTTTTTTATATTGAGTGGAAGGATGAGATGGATACTTTTTCTTAAGCCCCATATCAGTAGTGAAATAATAGTTTCTCTCAAGAGCAGCCTCTTGTCAGTGGCCTCCTCTCAAGGGGGCATCACAGGAGTCTATCAGAAGCTGCCTGACAGGAGCATTTATTGAAGCACTTGAAATTCAAGGGAGGTCTTAGCTCCTTCAGGCAGAGGGAGCTGACTACGAAATGGCAACACAGGAATCTGAGGAGAAATGCACTCCATGCAGGAAACACAAGAGGCAAAAAGATACAGACTTCTCAGACTCCAGTAAGGCAATAACACAGAAGTGTGTGCTGCCAGTGTAAGCCTGCAGAGACAAGCACAGAAAAAATGACACAGAAAAACAGACCTGGCATCACAACTGGGATCAAAACATTCTAGTACACACTGTTAAATGACCCAGAGCTAGCCCTCGTCGAGGCACTCAGAACTTGCCCTGCATTATGAGCTGGTTTTTGAAAAAGGGATGGTCGTCAGCCATTACATACATTATCAAAAATCAAAAATTGTCTACAGAAGTCAAATGAAGTAAAAAAAGAGCTACAGGTTTCAAACTTAGAATTACAAAAGAAATATGCTGTAGTCACCATCATCAACTGAAAAATGCTCAGAATTTGGGAAAAAGATGCAATAACTATGAAGAGTTCCACCCCCTGGCTACAAAGTTACTGAGGGCCAGCTTAACATGCATGGAATTTACAAGCATGCCAACATCTGTTATATCAAAATAATTATTCAGAGAAGAGAATATCTCAGAGAAAGATTAATGAACAATCAGCTAGAAAACAATACAGGCCATTTTTCCTTTTCATTTTGGCAACAAACATAGAAGCTAACATGATAGTGTATAAAAAAATGCTCTTACCTCTCTAAGAATATTCACAATCAGTAGATGAATGGATAAAGACTTGCCCATCCTCTAAAAGAAGGAGTATGTGTATCAGTCAGAAAGGAATTGAAAAGATCCAGTTTTGAAAAGATTCAGTTTTGAACCATTTCAAATACTGAAAGAGCAACTGCTACACTGAATTTGTTCTTATCAACAAGGACTGCTAGAAAAGGACAGCAAAGAAATTCAGGAAAATTCTAGTTACTTTTGCAAGCACTGAGAAAATCCTTGAAATGAAAAATATAGATCAGAAATTCTTCCCTGTTCATATCACAGAGATCCCAGTCTCAAGGCATGTCATTCTGAGAATCACATACTGAGCAGAAATTTCAACAAAATGGGTAATATATAAACAGGTCACTGCCACAGAAAAAGAGGCTTTTTTTCCCTTCAAAATATACACAGGAGTCAAATAAGAAGGTGAAGGGATTTATGTTTTCTAATAGAGAAGAATTCCCAAGATAAGGCTGATTCAGAATTATTCTACAAAATTAGCATATCTGTATCTACTGCAAAAATCAAAACTTATTACCAGTGCTTTTACAAACACCTCTTTCCCAATCTGCCACTTGGGATTTAAACACCTTCACCAATACAAGTTGCAAAGGGAAATAATTGCTATACACAAAACACATTTATTATTTGAGAGAAAATTATGCAAAAAGCACAAGCAAAAGTTGTATCAATACGGAGTTCCTGACTCTTCTTCCAGCACCACCTTCCTTCAAGCTCCCCTACTAACTTCTTACCACTACACAACATGATGGTAAATAACCTTTATGGTACAAATAAGTTTGCCCAAAACTTAAAAAGCCACCCATCCCCAGGATTACTCAAGAGTGCTGAAAGTGAATGCAGCAAGGGGAAACAGGCTGGTGGTAGCAAACCTGAGGAGATTATGAGTACACCTGCTCCTGATGGTCAAGGAAAAGACAAGGAACGTTCCTTGAAGAACCAAACTGCATAGGGACTTCTTTTTCTTCTAATCCAGACCCAAATCCAGCAAGAGTAGCAGATTTGCGGTTGGAGGAACGGCTGTGTTCTGGTAGACTGTATTGGCACTAGTCACACAGTAAAATTTTCTACATTGCAAATAAAGGTATCACAGCTTGTCTTTGAATTCTGCTCTCTGCTAAATGCTTGCAGCCAGAGCTGAGCATGCTTTTGCTTACATACTACAAAAAGAAAAAAAAAATATATATAGATATGTAGCTCAGCCATTACAATAATGGAGTTGGAGGAGTGAAATTCCCTGCTAACCTCTGAAACATAGCAGTTGTTCTAACTAAAAAAGGTTAATAAAAGCAAAATGCTTTTAAGTATAAAAGCTTTAGATTTATTGTCTTTATGCTATGTGCCAGCTAATTTTATCACACAGTCATCTAAGTATAAAATAATGATTTGCAGTTGCACCTTCTCAGGTGATGAGGCAAAGGACCATGTCAAGGCAACTTTTGGTGAAAGCAGAGACTCTACCTGATTGGCACAGGATGAGCTAAACCTCTATAATGGATTCATCCAAACAAAAGCTCTCACTATACAGCAATTTGATAGTCTTTCTTATCACAGCATTCCTACAAAAATAGTATTAAAACATCCACCTTGATTACTGAATAATAACTGATCCCAGAATCCCATCAGATGAGAGTGCCAAAACTGCTTGAATTTTTCCTATCCAAAAATTATTTGCAGAATAAGCAGTGCTGAAGTCCAGTTGTCCAGATTTTTTTTTAATACCATATTGTTTAGTTCCTTCACTTTTTGAATAGCTGGCTGAGACAATGGAAATCGCCTATCATGTTTATCTATTCCTGGATCCCTGATATTAGTCCTTGTAAATGCACACCAATATTATCACATTCTAAACACTTAAGCACACTGTCAGTGTCCCAGAGAAACAACACGATATGCTACAGTCCACTGTGAAAATAGAAAAGTCAGGAGTGTCTGGGTTTTCATTATTTTTTCCCAAATATTCACTTTTAATTAAGAATCCTATGGAAAAGCCATTTTTTGGATATCGATTAGCAAATAAAAAAAGTAACATTGCTGAGTGGACATTTGGTTTCTCCATAGCTGGAGAGAGGAAAACATTCACCCATGCACAATCAAAAAATTAAAAGCATATGTGTTTTGGTATTTTTATGTTTGGAAGGGGAGTTAGGGAGAAGGGGGCTTAGAAAGAGTCCATCTAAAGAAAAAAAGCAAGAAGAGGAGTGGGTTTGGAATACAAAAAATTCTCTTTTCCCAGAAAAGAGAGACAACTCCCTATGAGTGGGTATTGCACACATTCAGGCTGAGTTTGTTCTGGAAGGTGTTAAGTGTGCTGGCTTGGCTCCAACAAAGCACTTAATCACGTACTTAACTTTAACTACACCCACAGTCCTGTAGGACATCAATTAGGCTGATTTTCAAAAGACTACTAGAAAACATTTGAAGTCCCATACTTGTAAGTCTGTCACCATCATATTTTCTGGAAAAATCCCTTTGCCAGGTTTTCTCTCCTGGGAAGCTGACAAGCCTCAGAGAAAAAAGGAAAACAATATTATCTCATTTGCTTCTCCTGACTTTTGCTGCTTTGGAATGTGGTAGGAGATTGTTTACAAACAGGTGATTGTTTCATTGGTTTCTGCTGTGAATTATTTTGACTTATTGGCCAATTGGGGCCAAGCTCTGTGTCGGGGCTCTGGAGAGAAAGTCACAAGTTGCATTTAGTATCTTTTTAGCCTTCTGTCAGTATCCTTTCTGTATTCTTTAGTATAGTTTAGTATTCATTAATATAATATAGATCATAAAATAATAAATTAGCCTTCTAAGAACATGGAGTCAGATTCATAATTTCCTTCCTTCATCTGGAACCCTGCAAATACAAGATAAATCCCGTTGGATTGGAGTGAATGGAAGCTTTTAAAGCCTCCTGTTCTTTGACAGGTAAAGGCAAAAACTGTTAGAGCCAGAGCTGGGGGAAACTTAATTTGAAAATGGTCTGCCTTCAAAACCAGGTTTCATGGAAGTTGTGTATTTCTCATTAAGATTAAGAATTCCAAAAATGTTCATCCTTCCTGTTCTGTTACTAAGTACAACAGGAAGAAATAATAACCCTCACTCTCTCCTCCCCCTCTCCTCATTCTCCAGTTCTCCATTTGCCTTTTGTTTCTTTTTTTGATTCAGTAGTTTTGGGGTTTATTTCTTAATTTGGAGAAATTACAACGTATTTTTCCCAGAAGGAAAAAGAGAAAATGAGCAAGGCATTAAGATGTCTACACTTTTTATTTAAAGGTCTGAAGTGTAACCTGATGAAAAAAAATATTTTTGTTTCAGGTGTGAGCATGTGTAGGATTGTAATTTTCTGATTTTTGAATTAGAAAGTTTTAAAGCCTTTATAATCAAAACTGGCACTAGTTTACAATAAAATAGCACTCTGACAGACTAGATGTCCAGAATAAACATCAGTAGCACAAGAACTGCAAACGTAAGTGCAACAAGGGAGCCAAGTTTATCTGACTCTGAGCCCAGGGAATCCTGGAATCCTGCTTCCCGCTAACCAGTGCCACTTTCTCCTACAACTGTGCTTTATATTGCTGCAAGGCAGCTGGCACAGAAAGTAATCCCTAAAAGTCAATATGAATATGCTGCTTTGCCAACTTCTGCTGCACACAGGTTAAGCAGGGGGGCTGCATAGCTCTGATCCCACCTCACTGGTGGTGCACACACCCCCATACCAGCCAAGGCTCCAGGGGCAACTGAGTCCTCAGAGCCTTCTAAACCTGTTTTCCATGCCTGAGAAAAAAAGAATGAGTAGAGCTGGAGCTCAATCATTTAAGGGGTTTACCTAGGGGAAGTAGAACAGGAGGAAAAAAAAATTTATTTCACTCTGTTCTGCTTCTCACTTTCCACTTCCAGGTATTTCTCCTCTTCAAGGAGTTGTGTCCATTATTAACACAAGTTAAAAAAAATATAGCACAGTGTTAAGTACTGTAGCTGTCTACATATTTGAATCTTCTTCACCCAGACTTGGCTTCCTGGCATATACAAAAAAATGTTATGTAAACTTCCCTATAAAATCAGAAAAATGTAATAGTTTTCTAAGCTGTATCTCTGAGCCACTTATTCCCAGAAGAAATTCTGTGTCAGATGCAAAGAAACAAATTTCAGGGCCCCAGATAAGGCAAAAGCATATTATACCTACTATCAGCATATTGGCTGCAAATGTCTTCCAGTTGACACATTTGGTCAAGAAAGGTTTTGAGCAGAGAAATGAAACCGTCTTACACCACAGAAAATGTCTGAGAATTCCAGATACTTATATTAGTCATATTTATTTTCCATTACTTTGAAATCTACAGTTAGCTATAGCCACACTGTTTCCTCATATAAGTACCAAGTTTAATGACAACCTCAACTTACTACAGCCCTGGGCTTAATTTTTTTTCCTTCTCTTTCTAGTATTAATCATTGATATAAAATTTTACCTCCTACTACTATTAAAAAAAACAATTAAAATCCAAACATCTTAAGGGCCGATGAGGCCTTAAAAATATAATGTGATTGACACAAAACTTCTAATTCCAGTGGTAAAAAGTCAACAATTTTATCTCATTTATGATTATATAAACTTCAGCTGTTCCATAATACAACAGCCAAATATTGGTGACCTAAATCATCACACTACTTTTTTTGATCCAATGTCATCCCTTCTCTCACTGCTTGGTTGTAAACCCATGTTAAGAAATGCAAGGCTAGAAAAGAAAAGCAAGGCTAGGAGGTCTTCTGGAATATTGCCCTTTTTTTCAAATTGGGTTACATCATTTACATGCCTAATCTCTTCCAGGCTGGAAGAGTTTATAGCTCACTTCTGTAGCTATTAATGTGCTACAGAACTGCAAGGCTACTGCTCATTAGCTCACCAAAACCAAAATCCTCTACCTGGGGGACACTCTGAGCAGCAGACCAGGGGGCTGGGAGGAACAAGCCCCCTCATTCCCCAGCCTGTGGGCTGATCATCACACAGCACCACAGTCCCTGCTGCTTCCCACTGCGCTGTGGGGCAGCCAGAAAACACACACTGGCCTGCTGCACAGGCCTGGCTCCTCCTCACCAACACCTCCCCTGGCCCCTCAGATGTCTTGAATGATTTAACATAGGTAAACCCTGCAGGGAGAGGTATTGCCGCAGGCAGAGGATTGTTGAGCCTGTGCACAGAGCAGCAAGTGGCTCCTGCATAACACACAGGCTGTAGTCAAAGTCTTTCCAGCCTGAGTACCGACCCACAAATGAAAAAAAAACCACAAAAGTTTATATGGATTTATGCAGCAGCAAAACAGAAGCAACTACTGGGCTTACCCCTCTACCTTTCTGTCCTATCTAGATTACAGGCAGGTGCTGAACTGCTCACCGTCTTCTTTCAAAGACTTTTTATGTCTCCACAAGAAAAGCGAAGCTCATGCCCTTCCACAGAGCTCCTTGAATGATGCAGTTAGGACAAGCCTACCACTTCTCTGACTCCTTGTATTCACTGTCACATACTTTTATCAGCTGACTCCTTGACTTGGTTAAGTGAGCCCAGCTTATTTAAGATGCAAAAGCTGCTCCTCTACCACCAATTAAAATGGCTGCCAAGGTTGTTTCTGATGCTACCAGTTCTTCAGCAGAGCCTACAAATGGCCCTATTTAATTTCTTCCAGCATGACAGAAGGATGGCTTTGCTGGTGCTGTGTTGAGCAGTCAGAACCTCAGCACCAAACCCAGACCCAGGCACCTCCCCAGGCACAGGGAGTTCAGGCACAGCACTTCCAAAAAGCTCATTGCCCAGGCTCAGGAGGCAAACACCAGCTCCAAGTCCCAGAACTAACACACTAATAAAACATGACCTATACTCCAGCAGCGTTCCAAGGGCTCTTAAATCCACCCTCTGCTCCACAGCATTCTGAGAAAGGCTAGTGCACGGGACAAATAAACATCAGCCAGCCCAGGAATCAGTGCTGGATGGCTGGCATATTTTCTGTGTTGCTTGCAAAGCAGCAGGCATCTCCCTTTGTTGCTGATGCAGATTGTTTCCAAGCTCTCAGCATGTCTTTTTCAGCCACTTGCTCCTGAAACTTAAAAGGAAAACTGTGCACACTTAATTTGAAAAATGCCTTGCAGATTCCATAGCAGAAGGGGTTGAGTAGGTTGGAGGGGGTAAAAGAAACTGTTTCACAGTGTTATTGAGGCCATGTGTGACAGGCTAAACAAAACCTCCAGGCAATTCTGTCACAAGTTATTTTCACTTCTTACAATTTGCACAACCAAGTGGGTGGCCATATGTCTATCCCTTCTCCTTCTTTTCCAACAAATGAAATGAGGAGGATTTTATTTTTTTAAATAGTTTGGTTGGTAACAGCTCTGCCTTTATTGTTTTCAGACTGAATATGTGCAACTGAAGAAGTTTCCTCGTTAAACACAAAAGCAGATGATGATCATGCTGATGAGGCTCCTTGCACTATGGGATTCCTTCTGCATATCAGGCTATATTTATCTTTCATTCCTCTAAGAAAAAGGTCATGTAGTGTCTTACACCATGGAACCAGAGTGCAAATGCAGAGCCAAAACACTAGTCTAGTCCAAGATATTCAAGGAAAAATAATCAGAATCTGAAAAAGGTTTACAGTAAAATAATAAGCCAGGCTCAGACCTCTTTCCTTTTCACACTCAAGCAAAGGTGAAGATTAAGATAAATATAAATAGGGGGTTTTTTTCTCCCCTAACCTGGTGCCTTGTAAAGGACAATGCTGCCTTCACAGTCTATGCAGACTAAAGAGAAAAGTCACTCAGCAGAAGTCTTGGTGGCATATCCATTGAGGGGACAGTACTCCAAATAGGAGATATGGGGGAAAGAGCCTCAAGGAAATCTAAAAGAGGTTCACATCTCCAGTCTGTCTCAGAGCTCAATCTGTCAAAATGGGTTTTTCCTTCTGCAGGCTGATTAACATTACTACATTTTTTTTTCTTTTCCAAGCACACAGAAGATGGGCAAGCATGGATTTAACTCAACAATCAACTCTCCCTGAGAAACAGGAGTGGACCTTTATGATCACCTTCTCTGATTTAAGCTACTCAGCATTTCTGATTGAGCAGTGGACATCACCTTCCTCCACATTGCAGACCAGTTAGCCTACACAGAAAAGCAGTTTTTTGGGAAAAAAGCAATAAATTCACATACATTTTTAGTACCTGCTTGCTATAATGAATTTCCAACAACAGAAAGTCAAAAGGCATTTCATTCAAACTGTTCAACATATCTACAAGATATTAAACTGAGGTTCTGGGAAAACAATCCTATTCCTCTTTTAACTAAAAGCTAGTCAGTCTGTGCATTGGGATAAGCATTGAGGATACCATTCTTCAGAAAGGGGTCATTTCATACAGCACAGAGTTCAGTCCAGCATATTAGAAAGGTTTTCGATTTAGTGTTGCTCACAGGGACTCTGCCTCCTGGAAATTGATATTCCAGCATGGCAATTGTCTTTACTGAGTGAGCAATAAATATAAATATCTACACATATGTAAGGAAACAAAGAAGGAAGTTGGGCTATTTGCTTTTCTCTACCCTGGTTCTACATTTCCATCCATTCATACAAACTCCAGCTTTTTTTTTTATTTATTCCTCAGTCCCCATCTCTTTTTAAGTTCTTTCCACTCTTATTTTACCACCAGAATATAACTCCCACTCCAAGCACCCATCCTCCACAGCATTCCTTTGGTGTGTACTATTCTCCCTTACCTTAATGCAGTGTCTTCAACGCCCCATGTGCCCTCCACTTAATCTCCATTTCCTAAATGCTAACCCATCCCATCATCACCTCCACTGTAACAGAATTTCCCAAGCCATTCCAAGTGCTTTATATTTCTTAAAATATTGTGACCAAACTTTTACAGTGATTTTTTTTCCCCCCCTCCCCAAGTGCAGACCTTGTTATCTCCCAGGACCAGGATAGTTCCCTCTGCCCCAGGTCCACATTTAGTGAACCCTACAGTACCTCTACTGCTGCTTTCAGCAAGACCCAAATTGAGTCTTAACATTTCAACATAACCAGATGATGTCTACTTAGCATGAAATGTAGTTATTGTCCAAGATTTCTATGTGCCAAGCAATTTCTTAGCACAATAAATTTTAAATCCATTGGGTTTAAGTGTTTGGAAATCATCTGCTGGGGTATATAGCAAGTTCACTACATTCTTATTTTCATTATCTATGCAGAGCTAAGGAATTCCAATTATGAAAGGATCTATTCTGTAAGCTCATTAAAAGTTAATATCCACCACAACACTGTCTCTCTATTTCACTGGTTCTTTGCAATCACTCAGCAAAGAAAATAAGCACCAGGCTTTTTAAGAGAGAGACACTTTCTTGAGTGTGTCTCAAGACTCAAGTAAGAAGTAAGTAATTGAGTAAGAAGACGCGATCTTTTTGTCTCCAAAGCACTCACACTGGTGAAAGTTACAGTTTTCCTGACTCTTCATTCTTTTCCAAACCAATGCAGCATGAGACGAAGTAACTATTTCCCAAGGCAGATGGATCACAGACAGGTAATATGACATTAAGGCTTATTCCTCAGAGGCAGTCAGCAAGAAGCAGAGGATCATCTTAAGGATCTAAGCAACACCTTCTCAAGAGAGGAATCCTTTAAGCAAGAACATTGCTCATCACTTCCATCCTGTTTGATTTAATGAACCAACTATTCCTGGCAACAGGCAGCAGGAGGATATAATCTGACTGTTACTATCCTTTCACATTTTATTCAATCATTACATCAGAATAGGCATTTTACTTTTGTTTCATATTATTCCAGAGGACCTTGGCACAAAACAAAATTAAGCCAATTGAGAAATAACTAGTTTAAATTTATATACACCAACAAATCATGCATTTCAACAAGTGTAAAAGAGACATGGGACTTTGCTTCCCTCTGAGCAGCTACAAGCATTACAAAAAGCAATGATGCAACATTCATTAATAAAACTGTTTCTTAGAAATCTCTTCTTGTGCACAGATTCAACATCTGCAAGAGACACCCAAAACATACTCTTTGTGCTGCACTTCCCTTTTTCCATTCACATGTTGCACATACTGCAAATGTGTTATGGAGTAGGTAACAACACACCATGCTCCCAAATTTTCTTCTAACAGACAGCTATGTATGTTATAAACAATCAAATACAAGGTAAAAGTATGGCACAGATACTGCAGCAAAGGAAATTCATCACGTTACATATCTCCTCTGGAGAACTCCACCTAAAAGTAACTTGGGAAACAACAAATAATTGGCCAGGACTTCAGTCGGTGATGTGAAGGAATTTCTCATTGCCCCATTCTGAAGCAAGAAATAGCAGAGAGTCCTTTTTAAGGACCCAACACCTTGAGCAGTATCCAACATAGCACAGAAATTTAAACTGAGCAATTCACAATGGGCAGCAATTCATCTGGCCAGCTCACACCTCAGATAACTATCAGCAAAATCCAGACCAGCATAATACTCCAAGGGGCAGGGAGATCGCCAAAAGATTCTCAGTTAAAGAAAATCAGGAATGAACATAATGTTCCTTAGTATGGCTAACCCAGACAACATCTCCCAGACATTAGCATGAAATTAAACAGAGAGAAGCTGAATTACTTCCAGTGTACAGATACTGCCCAAGTGAAATGTGACAGGTGACCTACAACACAAAAAATGCACTTAACTGTAAAAACTAGAAAGTGAAGCTAAAAATGAGAAAAATTAAAAGCTGTTCTTGGATATGCAGTAAAAAGCACACTGACATAATAAATGGGAGAAGGAACACAAAAGCACCCAGCTGTTCAAAAGCTGCACTGTTAAGGTACAAAGAAATCAATTTTTTAATAGAAAAAAAAAATCCCTCACAACATGAATGAGCTCAATAACACTCAAAACAATATTATATATTAGAAAAATCATCTGCTCCAGTGCCTGAAGCAAAAGGTTTGTAGTTTATTCCATCATTTCTCCAAATCCAGGGATTAGTGAGAACTTCTAAAAAAATTCCTTCCTTGCACTATGGTCCTTCAGTTTCACCAGGGTTAAAGCTTGCTGCTTACAGTAAGTACATGAATCCCTGCAGTGTAACCACCCACTCTAAGTGAGAAAAGGACTCACAATGGTGAACCAAGAGTTGGGGCTGTTGTCTGATGTCTGAGCAGGATGTTCCCAACCCAGTGGCACAAACTCTGCTTTTGTTCAAGCAGGAATTAAGAGGAAAAATGGCTGAAATTAATAATAGGGGTAATGAGGAGAAACACTGGGCTGTGCATGCATTCAATCCAAGCAACATCAGCTCTAGGTGTGGTTTAAAATTCACGTTTACTCTTTATTAAAGCCATGCACTGTATTTATGGCTCTCAATGAATTCTGTATCCAAAAGGGACACATTAGATGATTAAAAATTAGTTGGATTTCTTTCCTTCTCCTGTAGCAGTGCCAGTAGGAGAGGTAATAGAGGCAGTTCCTTGGACTTCAGGCCTTCAACAGAAGTGGGATAGACACATACATTCATGCAGTCAAAATGCAGTTATTTAATTCAGGGCCTAAGACATGAAGCTAGGCTGCTTTTAATAAATCATGGACAGGGATGAGCTCCTAACATTAATATTCCACTCCTCCCTCTTTCTCCTGAGATAGTCTGGACAACATGGACATCCCTAATATAGATTCAGGACTCAGGTACAACAGCCACCCCAAGGAGCCATTGTTCCAACTACTTTTCCTTTCCTGCATCACAGCAGGAATAAAAAGAAGTAAAACACATTTCATTTATTATTATAGATGAAAACCCCTCTAAGTCCACAGAAGAGAAGCTGTATTTTGTAACCAGCTAGAGTTAAAGCAAGGTCTGGTGTGAGGCAACAAGAGGAGCAAAGAAAATGCTGAAAAGAAACTGAGGGATGTGAAGTCAAATTTTCAAGCATTCCAGGCAATCATACCACTCAGGGACATTCTACAGCTCAGTAAATCACGTGCTGGAATGCAATGGAGAAGGGAAATAGGGAGCTGCTCAACAACATAGGTGCTTCAGCCTCCTATGCTGAGACCTAGCTCAAAGTATGTTCCAGCTCCAGCTGAATGGCACTGTAAAGCAGAAGAGCACTGACCTTTTTGACCTTCTCAGACATCAGTACATATGCAGCTCCTCCCATTATTATTTTTGCCATTTTCACTACTAGCCATGAAGTTCAGTGTAGTAGCCATCCAAGAACCCAGGATCACTGCTATATTAATAATACAGAATGTAGCTCTCAGAGTGCACTAATAAGGTACCAACAGAAAACCAAAATAATCATCTTCCTCACAGAAAAAGTAACAGACAAAAATTAGTATGAAAATACTTTTTTTTAAGATGGCTGAAATTAAGTAGATGCTTAAAATTAAGTAATTTTCTGAAATTAAGTAAATTTAACTGTTGCAAAGTATTTAGAATGCACATACAATAAAATATACTAGAGTCCAAAATTTAAAAACTTAGTCATGGAAATATGGCGTAAGAGATATGTTTATTTGAAAAAATCATTTCATTAGAGATCTCTTTGCTACAAATATCTTGAATTTAATTCTTCTACCTTAACACAACCTCCTGAGAAAATTTAAAAAATAAAAAAAATCATTCAGGAAAAACTAAAGTTGGATGAAATCTACTTACTCAGACCTGATACAAAAGTCTGATTTATTCTCTTGATTTGTTGTCTTAAGGAGAATGAATTAATTATTCTTCCACTCAGAGGTCTATGGCATCTTAATCCTTGAATCAGAGAAAATTCGGTCTCACATGAGTTGCAATTCCATTTGCTTTTCTTGTAGTATTGTGTTTCAGGGACAAGTTAATGAGAAAAGTGACACACAAGCTCTTTCACTGTTTTTCATTTGGCACAAAACCGTGCATTTCTGCAAGAGAAAATTCCACTTCTACCTGCATGAATTTAATACTCTTCCTTCACTGCACTGAAATCAAAGTCAGTGATTCTAACCATTGTTAATTGGGCTGGAATAGAGTCCTAGAGACTTGTAAAGCAGTCTCATAAAATGTAGTGATTGCCTCCACTTCAAACCCTAGAATCCCTTTGGAAGAAGCCCAAATCCTGAGGTATACTTATTTAAACAAGAGGCTGAATCACCTTTTAACTTGTATTAAAATTGTCTCTAAGGTTTTAGAGGCATTGTAAAATACAAAGAAAGAGTTGGGTTTGATGTAAAGAAATGCAAAAGAAAGACAATCCAGACAGAGGGACTTGAAGCTGAAGCTACTTCTCACAGGCTTTAGAATCCAGATAGGAACTCCTACCTGGAGTTTTTTTTGCTCTAGCAGATGACTTTTTTCCTGACTGTGAGCAAAAGGAATCACCCTCAGTAGCACAGCCAGTGAAAAGGAGTGCCTGCACAGTGCAGCTTTGACAAGGGTCCCTCCTGACATCAGAGACCATCCACATCACACCCCCACAAACAGAGATGCTTTGGCAATTCTTATGTATCTGAGCTATAAAAGCCTCTTCCAGATCTAGGAAGATGCAATTTCTCTAGTCCTCACTCCACAAGCAAAGTCCACGCTCACTCCCATCTTCTTGTGCTTAAGAACCATGAAGATGATAAAGCCAATTTTTGGTTTTTAAATGACAATTCCTTTTCTTTGTTGCCACAGGTCAATACAAAGGAGGGGTTTTTTCCTCCTTCAATAAGCAGTCAATATTCCATAATGTTGAATACTTTTGCACAGGATGAGCTAGATTTGAAAATGCATAGTTCTGAGAGCTTACCTCAATATATTTTGGGACACAACAAAAAAAAATTCAGTGGTGAGTATTGCTATAGATGAAGCAGCAATTTACTAAAAGAACATTTAAAACTGAGGATAAGCATCTATGTGCAAAACCACTTTGCCTCCTGCACCCTTTCAGAAAAGCAGTAGTGATCTACACATGGGAAAAATATTTGCATTGTTTTTAATTTTTTTTTTAAGTACCCTGTTCACATCTGTCGGTGACTGCAGAACTGATACACAAAGTGCTCTTACACGGATCTTTTGCAGAAGTAGCACTCTGGAGAACATCTGGGGAAGACATATAGGGATGATATGAAAGTATATTTCATTCACTTTATTTTTTCCAGATGACCCAGTAGCAGAACCTCAGCATGTACCAGTCTGAGAATTTTGGAACAGTTTAGATGGTAACAGATCAGTGAATATTGCTGACAGTAAATGTTGATGGGGTGCACTGCCTTTGGTGCTGTGTCTGAAAGAGGGAGGGCTTCACACTGCAATAAAAGAAGAATGAGAAACTTAAATAATTAAAGGTACAGAAGAAGCTGACTTGGCTGTATGCTTTGTGGCAGCCCATTCCTGAACTGTTTGAACAGGCAGATCTAAGGCTATTTTACTGCCATTCTTGAGAGCTTATTATGGCATTCAAACAGCTGCTATCTCTTAGCACAACTCTATTAACGTTAGTTCGATGACAATGGGTTTAATATTATGGTTTTGTCAGTGAAACAGGCTTGGGAGTTCCTCTGGCTTTACATACAATTATCTTGGTTTGTTGTTGTGCCTCCAAGCTTCACTTTGCACATTTCTCAATCCTTATCTGTATCCAGCTTACCCACGTGGAACCATTTACTCATGGCAGAGTCAGGAGCATCAGTCCAACCTTACACTGTGTTACACAATTGTGCAACCAACAAGGCTGTGAAATAATTTACCAAGTTATTCTTAAGTGACACAAATAAAAGTGAAAATAGGATTGCGCCTAAGTGGACAGTAAACTCTTACATTGAAGGGTAGCGTGAAAAATTAAATAAAACCATCACATCAAAAAGTTGCCTCATTTAAATCGTTGGGGACACAAACACATCTAGACAAATGGGAAAAACATCCACCTTTACTATATCTAAATTAATCCCAGAATGCTTACAAATAAACTGGTGAGCAGTATTCCAGTAGCCCAATATCTGTTCTAGTCTTGCTCCTCCTTGCAAAGAAATCAAAATACTCCCAATTTGAAAATAAACATTTTTGCTAAAAATGTTAACATTATGCTATTCCAGTTGGCAAGTTTCAAAAAGGAGGATTAAGTACATAAATGAAAATTCAGCACTGTACATTCAAACTCAAATGCTTGGGGGAAGACATACAATTTCTAACAGATAGAGGTGTTAATATCTGAGTTAAACTAAAGAATTTGGGTCCAAATTTTTCACACAAGATAGTGAAAAATTTATACATACACTTGTGTTACTGACAACAAATATAAAAGGAATTCAGAAGTATAGTGGAGCTAGAGCAAGGAATATCTGGAGAAGCTCAGAATATCCTGAAGTCAAGATTATTCATTCTCCCAGAATTGCCTTCAATGTCAATGGCCTCCTGCTGATTTAATAATAAGTATTCCCAGAAACATACTCGCTGCATGTCAGCAGCTAGTGGGTATATCTGGGTCCTGCAGAAAGAAACCTATTTGTTTCTTTCCCACCTGAACATATTTTCTTAGAAGGGTCAACAAAAAAATATATATTAAACGTTACCTGAAATTTGCCAGCTCTTTCATACAAAGAAAATACATTGCTTTAAGCTGGAACTATAAAAGCATAAATGTTTCTTTTGTTCTTGCATCAGCTTTGTTTCAATTTGGTACAGGTTTAGCACAGTCAGATCAAGGACATGGTGAACAAATGTGTGCTTGAGGTTCTGGATTTATAAATTCTGTATCTCCAGCTCCTCATTACCCCCCTCAGCAGCCTCCTCCCTGGGATGGGAACGGACCCTCTGAGCTCCAGTGAAAAGTGGGACAGAGTACCTTAAACTGACAGGTGATTAATGTTTTACTCTGTACTGGACAAATGAAGAATGTTTACACACAAAATTCCAACATCTCAAGTGAGAAGGCTGCAAGTCCCAGATGAGGAGCAATAACAAACAGCTGAATAGCATTTCAAGTTATCTTCATTCCACATCTTTATGGTATTCACAGAAAAGTTCTCATTTGATAAACTACTTAAACATTAAGCTTCAATATATGTTACCTCAGTGGGTTTAGGATTTGGAGTGAGTTTTTTTCCCTTATATAATCTATATTAATTATAGTGGCTGCATGTGACAGTGATCTTGTCGTGTGTGGAAGAAAGAGAAATAAAAAAGGAGGTTAGGATTTTTTAAAAAATATTTCAGCAGTTTTTTTTACAAGGCTAGTCTCCTGAAAGTCTTTCTTTTATTTGTGTTAGATACTAGAAAGTATAATAAAATAATAAATACTTTTTAATGAAAAGAGTATCCGTCCAGAACTTAATGACAAGGTACCTTCAGCAGAAAGAACAAACTAATTCTCTACAGAGAAATTACTTCAAAGGCAAAAAATGATCCCAAATGTTTTGTGCAACTAGGAGAAAAGGGGCCTTCAGGAGTCCCCTGCAGCACAATATGTAAAAATAATGGTGGGAGCCACTGCCTGTAAGACATCCCGAGAGCAGAAATCAATCATCTGCAGAGCACACGCTTAGATGTTCTCTGCCTTTATTACTCTGACTTTGGCTGGAAGGTTGATAAAGGCTCTGGCAACTGCAGACCCAAATCTATTTTTTATTAAAAGTTTTGGCAGCAGGACGGGTGCGTGCTTTACAATAAGCAAAGGGCGGGGGGAGTGGAGTGCTGAAAAACCTCCAGTCACAGCACAGGGTTCCAGCACATCTGCCGGAGCAGCAAGGGCTGCGATTTCTGAGAGGCTTGTGGTTAACCTCATGGCACGGAATGAATTATTATCCCCAGCCCTGGCCTTCATTAAACCACCCATCCTCTGAAATGTGTCGATGAAGCCGACACATGGCCGGCCACTCATCGGCACAGTGACGGTCCGTCCCCTAGATGATTTCTTTTTTGGCCAGGACTGAATGGAGCTGTTCATCCTGCATAATTCTGAGCTGTTTACATTGTGTGCTGCCCAGAGGGATGAACAACTGTTGTGATTTAATTCAAACAGCCTGAATAGTCACACGTTCATGTTGGATGTCGTGCAACACGCCTCGCGAGCGCGAACAATTCTCAGACCCTCGCGACAGGATTCCCAAATATAAATCAGATACAAGGAACAAAGATCTGCCTAAAAAGGGTAAGGGCATCTGAGATGGCCTAAAAAGGGTAAGGGCAAGGGCAACTTACAATGAAATTTTCAAAACAGAAAATTTCCACAAGAAAGTCTTAGGACAGGAGTGACTGGAAGGCTGAAATCTTTAGCTAGAAAATATTTCATGCCTGCTGTGTGGTTTATTCCTCTTGTGAGGATCAATCATTATATGAGTGATCATTAATTGCTAGTATATGACATTTCAAATGGTAGAAAAGCAGAGCGAGAAAATAAATATAATTGAAATTTTGTTGAGCTATATTTGACCAAAAAAAATGGTA
The DNA here is from genome assembly GCF_014805655.1 of Passer montanus. Lineage (NCBI taxonomy): Eukaryota > Metazoa > Chordata > Aves > Passeriformes > Passeridae > Passer > Passer montanus. Next base: position 377,928 of record NW_024366659.1, on the reverse strand, counting down.
TGTGATTTTGGGCCACCATTTAAGTTAAGGTTTTCCCAGATAAGATTATTTTCAAGTGTTTTTATGGTGATATCTGATTTGCTGGAGCATTTTGCTATTATATGCAACAGGTATGAAGAGGACCTGGGCTGAGATGCTATAAAACACTAACTTCTGGGAGAAATCAGTGTACAGGCAACTAATCAGGCTCCTTCAGTCAGGCACTTCAGGCACCAGAATCATCGCATCTCCTTTCTCCAGGAGAGACAATCATATTTTCTGACAGGGAGAATAGAACAGGAAAAGAAACACCATGGCAATGAGGGAGCTGGAAAACCTCACAAGGAAACTGCTTAAACTGTTCTCAGAGCAACACTTGAATGGTATTAAATAAATAAGGCATGTGAGCTACAAGAAATAAAAATAAAGCACAAGCTTACTTAGCTAAAGCACATTCAGTGAGCACAGGCTCTCCTGGCAGTCTATTTGGAAACTGAGATGACACTTCAAAATCAAACCAGATAACCTTATCAGCAAAAGGCAAGCTGGACAATCCAAGCAATCACCAGATCCAGATCTCCATTTATTTTGTCAAGTCTCAGCACTCTCTCTTTTCTCATATGGCATAATTTTACTCGATTCTGTAAAAATCATGCTGTGTTCCTGCTGACTCTAAGGAAAATAATTACAATTGTCTGGCTGTTGGGGGAATCCACTTTAGGGTCACAAAAACAACAAATATTTGGCAGTGGAGACAACATTTTAAAAGGGAAAAGATAAAATAATTATCTGTGGTAGAAGTTCAACAAGGATCAACAATGTCAGAAAAGAGAGGAATATTTTGCAAAATACATTAAAGGCATTTGGTCAATACCTTCATACAAGAGGTTGTTTCCCTCATATTGCTGGCAGAGGAGAACTGAACGCATTTGCAGAACTTGAAGATTTATGGTTTGTACAATGAGGGGGTGAGATGGAATACAAAAGATACAATTGCTTAAAAAATTACGTGCCTACTTCTCATTTTTTTAAACAGAGCAATAGACGTTCCAGTCCTTTCAAAAGCCAACTATAAACTATCTTAATTTTTGGCAAGACCAATAAGCTCTTTACCCCCTGAGTTTGGAGTGGTGGAGGGTGGTAGGTTTTTCAAGCAGCATTTACATTGTTTCTCTTTGTTCTTCCCCTGACCTTTATCAAAACACCCCCAGGCTAAGAGAAAAGCCCTTTAATGTTGTAAGCAAAGAATGTGTATCAGTAGAAGGAGCTGCTATGAGCTGACAAAATTTAAATATCAAATCAATGTATTTAAAAAAGGAAGTTCCAAGAAACTTTAAATTCTGTATAAGCAACATTCAGGTCATCTGTCAGAAGGAGGAGATGCACTTGTAGAGTTCAGCTTGGCTGAGCTCTCATTTGAGCTTTTGTCCAGCCTTCTCCTTTATGCCTCTTACCCACATTTTATAAACCTGAGCTTAAATTACTGTACTAGAACTAATTGGCTCAGTTTCCTCCCTTTTTTTTTTCAGTGTTAAACCTAATGTATTATAGATGGGTTGAAAAGGTGTTTCAAAGGGGCTGAACTTGACACCATTCTGAAACTCAGGCCTGCTTATCTTTCCTCTAGTTTTGCACAGAAAAAAAAAACCCCAAAACACAAACCTCCATACATTTATAGGTATATGTATGTGTGTGTGTGTATATATATATATATATATATGCATCTATATCAGTCTCCACCAGTCCTGCATTGCCTCCCAGCTCTGTCTCAAATTTCAAGTTGCAGAAAAGAAGCTATTCCTCCCTCCAGTTTCACAGATGCTAATCCTCAGTAATCGCATCTCCTCTTCACTTGCTCCACATTTATTACAGAAGTCACTGGGGTAAAGGAAAGGCTGGTCAGGAAAATAATGGGGCGGTGTTATATTTAAATAAAGCAGTAATAAACTCAAGAAGTGCACCCAAATGATCCTGAACATATTATTATTGTAACCCTGACCCTTCCTGTCCCTGCTCTTTCCTGCCCTCACACATATGCACATGCACTTCTCCTCTATTCACTGACTTCTGTCTGAAATAAGATCTTTTGCTCCAAAGGACTGGCCCCCTTCTTTCACATAATCCCTAAAATCCTCTGTTTGAGTGACGTTATAGAATAAGTCTGACAACCAGACACATACCTTGATAAAAATTCCCAATAAGAAAGGATGCTCCTTAACACTTCAGTGAACATGGAATAAAAGTTTTTCTTATTCATTTTGAGATGATCATTCAAATAGAGACAGAGGTAGAGAAAACAGAGTGATGAAGTGCGAATAAAACTGTAATATTGTTTCTGATCATTGCATATCCACTTGATAATGTACACATAAGACATTAAAATTAAAATTCATAATCTACAATGTGCTAAAGCTCTCAGCTTTCATAAACCCTACCACATGAACAAACACTTTCTTATTTGACTTCTCTAAGGCATGTCAAAATCATCTACTCATTTTAAAGAAAATAAATAAAATATACAAATAAACAAACGTTATTTTTGGCAGCTGTTTCACAAAAATATAAGAAAGATGGTTCTTGCAATCTAACTGGTTCAAGGTAGTTATAAACTCAGTGAACAAACAAGTCCAATACATAAAAAAAAAAATTTAAACCCAAAAGTGAAAACTTAAAATTTGTTTTGTAGACTACAAAATACATCATTCTTATACTCATGTTTTTACTCAGAACTCAGGACCATGCAGGGACCACTTTGCTACTAATAAATAAGCTACTGAATGAAAACAGACACTAAGTCATAGCTCCCCTTAGGAAAAAAAAATAAAAGACATTTTTACACATTTTTTCACAGGGGATTATTTAGTTTGAGCAGAACTCTGTGCTGATATACCTGGATCTGGTTCTCTGAGACCTGGTTCAGCTCTCTCAGAAACCACTTCCCTGTACCCAGTAAACTAACCTGCTTTCCTTCCATTTCCTTTAACATTAATTTTTCCATTTTTTTCTCCCATATGCTACATCAAAATGAGAACTTCAGCTTCACAGAGTTTCTTTGGTAGAGTCGTCTCATTTTCAAAACTAAAGTATTCGTATGCATTTTGCTTTGTAACAGAATTACCTCAACAGCTGAAGCTTTTCTGTGTTCAGGTGGTATCACTGAGTTTCCTTCAGCAGGTTTAAACTGAGTGGGTTGAGAGGGTGAAAGACACAAAAGAGTGGCCACAAAAGGATGATCTGGAATTATTATATTTGTACTTTTGCATTCAGTAACTGTAAGAGAGACCCCACTCACCAGAAAGAGTGCTAAAAGGGAAAGAACACGTGGAGAGGAATGGAGAGGAATGTATTACATAAAACTCTCCACTGCACACAGAAATAGATGCTTTGGGCACAAACTATAAGACATTTCTCTGCTGGAGCAAGAGTTTCTTCAGGGAGCTCTCACAACACCTCACTGAAGACTGAAAGAGCAACCTACTCCTTTCTGTAATCTCCAGCTCTCACATTTATGGACAGTGATGTGGCATGTGCCAGTCTGTGAAGGGTGCATCCAATCTGCCTGTGTATTATTTGGCATTATTTTTCCTGCATGCTAAATGGATACATCATGGACAAAGATTACCTGTGGCAAGGGAATGTCATCAAGAGAAGGAGGCAATAGCCTACAGCATAGGAGTGGTTCTCTGGTCACTTCTGCAAGGACCAGAGAACAAAATCCAGGCTCCAGGGAAGAGAGAAATTCAAGATTTTTCTTTAACATCCTTGAGGGGATTGATTGGAATTTATTATAACACAGACATGAAAAACTGGGGGACAGAAAGCAAAGAGTGAACAATCCTCCTGAAAGGACAAGTGGGCAGAGAGCATGTCTGTTCTCAGCATTGTTTTACCTTTATTTTGCCCTACCTTGTAGAATGTTTTCAATTTCTCAAGTTAGTTGTTCTGGCCATCTAGAACTGAGGAATTCCAGGTCCAGCTGGTAGACATGTCTCTGGAAAATACACAAGGACCTTCACCCCATTTCTGTGTGACAACCTGCAGGAGCCAGGACAGTGCTTAGCTGTTACATCCAACCCCACCAGACATCGTAAAGCAGAGAGAGCATTGAGTAATTGCTGCTGTTAATAAAGTCAGCAACCGTAATTGTTACCCAAATTGTTACAATTGTTACAAACAATCCCAAATTGTTACAATTTTTAAAAAAAATCTAAACTACAATAAGTCAGTCAATCAATCAATCCCTGGTAATGACTGACTTATACTATGACTCTTAACAGGCATCTAGACAAATAATTGAATTCTATTGTTTTGAAGAAAAAAATATATATACCTTACGAAAAGGACAGCTAAACAGGGGATGACTCTTGATTTAAAAAAAAAACAAAACTAGAGATTCCTTTCACCTTCAGTCCTCAATTTTGACTTTCAGTTATGTTTTACCATAAGGATCCACAAATTTTCCAAGTCATTTGACCATATTTAAAACACCTAACAGTATTTTATGAGACCTCATACCTAACAGTGGACTAAGTTATGTTTGACCAAAACACATATTGTACATTTCATAAGGAAAAAATGTTTATCATTTACACGAGCATTAAAGTATTCAAAAAGTGTGTCTTTCCAGGTGATAAATAGCTCCTTTTCAGCCCTGACACGAAATGCTCTCATTTGGGGAAGGCCAGGACATACGTCAGGAGGAGAGCTGTGCTGCTGCAGCAAAATGGATGTTAAGTATAAACATAGGTGGCCACAGCCCAGGTGCACCCGTGGCCTGTAGCTTGCTCGTGTGGCAGCACTGCACAAAAGCTGGAGGTGTCAGCACTGATATCATCACATCAGAGCAGAGGCAGAATGCGGCTACTCTTCCACCACAAGATTTCAGGAATCCAGCATCCTGGCACAGACCTTTAGAGTAGACAGGAGCTGGAGAAACTCCAGTCTGAGAGGAGCTATTTCAACTTCTTTTCTATTTAAAGCACGGTGTGCTAAGCGTTGCTAAACCCTAGAAATGACTAGTATCCAAATATCCTGCAATTCCAATTACTTATATTCAGTCAGTCCAAACACATACCACAGCATTAAATTCCACCCAAGAGTCTGGCTCATCATACTTCATTTTCTGGAATACCAACTTTAGAACAAAATAATTCTAGGTAAAATGGCAGAAGCCAAAACCCTTAAAACAGAACAAACAAACAAAAAAAAACCTAACCAAAAAAAAGGTGAGGGGAAAAGCAACATTCATTTTCTCAAGTAAACACTTTTACATGTATCTTTAGTACACAAATGTGGCAATGCATCCCTCCAACTAACAGTCTCTTCTGTTCTGAAATAAAATACTGACAGATAATAGATATATCAACAATAGATGTTAATTTTTTTCACCAAGATGCAATGGTCCTGGACAGGATTGTAAAAGTCTTTTACAGAGTCCTAGAGAGGTGGATTAAGTGGATAAAGAAAAACAGAAAAGTGCAAGAAAACATTCACTTAAAGCAGGAGTTTCTAAACAGATGGAGGTACCACAGATTTGCCTTTTTTGCCCAAGTGACTCTTGGGTGGTTTGCATTCCAAGGCAAGTAAGACAAACCAAAACAGTCTGCAGTCACCTGATAGAGGCCTTGAGCATTCTGCCAGAGTAATTCTGCATTGCCATGTCCAAGGTAATAACTAATCAGTCCCTGAGCACAGCTCTTTCTTCAGGTAAAATGAGGACTATTATCACATTCAAGTATTCCCAACCCAGCTCCTCCTCTTCACAAATTCTCTCTTCCTCCTCTTAGGCATTGCCTTTTTTTTTTTGCCCCTATAGTTGTAGTAGCAGAACAAGTGTCAGCGAGATTGCTGGAACTGTATCAAAGTACAAGGAAAATAAAACAATTACAGGAGTATTTTTACAAGGGATCAGTTCTTTTATACAACTCACAAAACAGTTCCACAGTTTTGCTTCCACAGCTGAGGAAATTAGGTGCTGCAAAGCAAAGGTAGAGCAAAAATACACTGAGCTGATCATGCCACTGAATTTTGTACACAAATCCAGAGCCAATTGCAAGGATCACTGAAAAAATAACACCAACAGACAGCCAGTAAACTGTGGAATTCACCATGCAGGGTGAGGAGGAGACAGTGACTTGGGAACTACAAAGTCTTTCATAAGATATTGTTTTCCTAATGATTTTTGACATCTCCCTGTTCAGCACTACCAGACGTTCCAACAATGAGCAAATAATTAAATTTTATCACCCCCAACATATCCATGGGTGGGCTAATTTTCAACTGATAGCAATAAATAATTTTCATTGTACAGAGACTTTGTGGGTTCTTTTTCACTGCTGGAGTAGTCATTTGACAAATTCGGAAGTGGAATTGCATACTGATGGGATAAAGGGTCTTGTGGCAGTAGCAGGCAGTCAGAAGATGAGTGACAAAACAAATTACTGAAATTAAGCAGTTCTTGCCTATGTGTATTTACATAACAGCTGGACTTGGGGTTGGATTCACAAAAGTGTCCCTAAAACAAGCTGGACAGGGACCCAGGGAACTTGTAGGCTGTGTTTGTTATGAGGCCACAACTGACTTCAAACTGCCCTTGGAGGCTCATTACCCATCTTTGTTCTCTCATAGCTAATATTCTTCCCAAGAAAGGACAGCAACAAGGAATGATGCTTCATGTAGTGCAACAAGTCAGATGCTACTTCAAGAATCTGCTTGCAATTCCAGAACCTATTTTCAACAGATTTCAACATTTAAAAAAAAGTCATTCTACTGTGACTAGGTTCCACTACAATTTACAACAGGCTACAAGGACACAACACCAGCCAAGTGCTTTGTGCAGTAGAAGCCTCCTTCCTAAAGGGAGAAGCTGAAATAAACATGGAATAACTTCCCAATGACTTGCTGGGTTACAAATGCTGCAGAGCTATCTCCTTCTCCATGACACTAATTGCTCCATATTTAGAAAGAAAACAAACAAACAATCTTTATTCTTCAGCTCCCAGAAGGGCAACAAAATATGTGAACTGCAGATCTACCCCACACACTCAACCTTATCTACAAGAAAGATGAAGAGTTAATTGCTGGTGGAAGTTACTGAAACCTACCTACATATTCAGTACCTGAAAACACGGGCAGATCTTGAATTCCCTTTGAGGAGAATGAGTTGGAGTGAGAGGATTTTTGTAAAGCAAATTTGAACTGACTTCTTGGCTAGCTTACAATTCATAACCACATCTAGCTGCTGGTAGGTAATATATGTCAGGACAGCATCACTACTTCTAGCTAAAGATGACCAAAACATTAAATCAAAACTCACACTTCCCCTAGAGATCATATCCATCCACTTCCTCCATTTCAGCTCTGCAACAAAATATAAATAAAAAATAAAGACACCAGCCAACGAGGGGGAAAATATTTCAATAAGGAAGAGAGATAAATGCATAACAGTCATCCCTTCTGAAATAAAATATATTTCATGTTTGCATCGATGTTTACATTGAACACCTCTGCCTTTTACATGCTGTCAGGCACAGTAAAACTGAGCAGATGTAAATGCAAGAATATCAAGTCATACTGCCTCAGGCCAGGCCAGCTTGAACTCTTCTGATTTTTTTTTCCCCTTGGTGTTTTAGTTTTAACACTATTTATGCACATTCTTAGGGTGGGGCAGGGGAAAAAGGGGAAGATAAAAGCAAATTATTTGTCCCTTTGTCTGGAGGAGAAGATGGATTTCGGTTTTTCGTTTTAATCTTCCTGCCCTGTGATATCTTCCCTGTCTCAGAAATTCAGCTCCTGCTGAGCTACTAAACCCAAGTGCCTCGAAAGTCACACTCTCCTTACTATGATTTCCTTCTGAATTAAGATGTTTTCTGAAGGACACCAACAAAAGCAATAGAAACAACACACTGGAAACCATAAGTTAGGATATAAAGTTAAGAAGAGGAAAATAATAATGAATTCAACTTATTTGAATTAATTAAAATCTGATTTAATTCCAAATTGAAATCCTCTTTGGCCTGAACTCAAATTGAACCTGTAGCAAAATTCTTTGAAAATAATATCTAAGTATTTGACAAAATACTCACTGTTCATAGAAATCTACTCTGCTTATATCTATAGATGTATCTATATATTAGACTGACAAGAAATCTCACATTTTAAAAAGAAAGAAAACAAAAAAAAACCAAAAACAACAAAAACTAACCACACAAAAACCCAAAGCACTGATAGCCGGGACTGACTTGGTATTTCAAAATTTTGTTTTCCTCTTTATGGGTCATGGAGATTTATTTCCAATGATGAGTAAGTGACTGGAATTACAATAGCTCACATTAGTTTTCTGTGCAAGTAGAATCTTTAGCAAACATAAAAAAAACACCAAAAAGAATTCATGGAAGGCTCAAGCTTGGCATAAAATCAAACTGCAATGTGCCATCTGGTAAATAGTTTTTTTCTTTTCTTTACCTCTGCTACAAAAGATGAGTGAGCGGGAATTTGCTGGTTTTTTTCCATCTTCGGTTTGTGTTTCTGGTGTTTGGTTTGCTGTTTTTTCCAAAATGTGTGCAAACAAAGAGTCCCTGTAGTTGCAGTAGATGACTCTGCAACTTCTTCTTTCTCTGTTCTTCTGCCTTCCAGATTTCCCAATGGTTTTTCTCTTTTATTCTGTGGTGTGGACATGACAGCATTACTTACTTATCATGGAGGGTGTCTGACCCAGCCCTGTGACTCTTCCCTTTGATCTGGAACCCTTTGCTTTTCTCTACATCCCACCATCCTTTGGAAGCCAGGGAAATGTAAGGCCTGGAAGGGTCACCGTCAGCCACACAACAATCTTTTCATGGAAAGATAAAAAAAAATACTGGGTATGTGTCAGCTTTAGTTTGTACTTCTCATGATATTATACTACAGCACGATTCATCATAGGCTATTACGTGATAATTTTTGGGATAACTTTCTCAGTTGATATTTTCCTTCACCTTTAACTACTGAGCAGAAGCAAGCTGGAATTTCCTCCCCTGATGTCTGTTCTAAGTCATTCCCTTGGTGGATTGTTTTACTTGTAGAAAACTGGGACTCAACTTTCCACATAATTTTTTGTGGACAAAAAACAAATTCCAAGGGAATAAGGACAAGTTTCTCCAGAATGAGTTACTAGAGACCAGCTATGAGTTTATGTATTTTTTTCCAAACATTTTTTAAAAGTTGTGTAAAAAATAAAGAGGTGTCCTCTTGTATATTGTGACTTTAGCACAAGCAGCAGTATTTTACCTTAATGGCAAAAAAATATAATTCATAGGTATTAAAGTTTCAAAGATACATTTTTGAAAAATTAGGATATTGACCTACATTCTGTTCTAAAGTAGATCACTATTCTAATTCTCTCACTAATTTTAATTCCACATGGAGTGCACTCCCATTCTTAAATTATTGCATATACAGATACAGCAAACAATCTTCAGTCAACAGAAATCCACAACACTTCCTTACGCAATGCAATCCTCCTCTTCACCAAACAAAATCTGCATAGAGTTTTTCCAGGGGAGCACGCAGTTGTGTGCACATATTTCCTTTAAATACATAATGAAAGACAAATATGAATATTTTTGGAAAGGCCACTGTGGAATCATGTATGTCCATTTCAAGTTAAGTCTCTCTGCGCGTTGTCAGTGCCTCACACCGCACACGGTTTCCATTCTGTTCCCTTCAATGCTCTTGGAAGCAATTGAAGTCAAAACATCCTGGAAGAAGAGTTCAGGTTTTTACACCCCTGGTTTCAATTATTTTTAAATCTGACACACAAACACAGCTTTTTAAGATATGTAAGCGGAGTGCCAAATAAGGATCTTTTGATTTTTTTGAAATACATGTGGTTGAAATCTGAGACCTGCCTGCTGCCAAGCCACAGTATTTGGAATCAAGTACTGGCACAAGAAAATAAGCCATTGTTCAGAGTATAATTTTAAGAGGAACTATCCTGCAAAAAGGAAAACGTAAATTCCCATAGTTTAGCTCATAGTTATAAGACAATCCCATAATTCTTTGTTAAACACTTGAAAGTTGAAATATAGGTCCTAGCAATGTTTATCCAGGCTTTCAGAAATAATCTTTTGCTATAAACTACACTAAAGCTATTAAGTTTTTCTCTGTTATAGAAACAATCAAAATTATAGGATAGACTATTCCATCTCATTAATGATTTTCTTATGGCATACTGATATTGTCACTTTTATGTAAAGCTGTTTCCATATTTTTGACTTTAGGAGCAAAAATAGTAACAACTTCTGAGACAAAAGTACCTCGAGGGTAATACTGTATCATCAGGTAAGACTGAGCAACCTCACATCCCTGATTTTAGAGGTCAAAAGTGCACATTTTTTAGATGAATAAATATTTAACCACTTATTTGCAGGTACTCTGAGGGACCCAGAGTTTCAGCCACTCTCAGCTTTGACCAAGTAATAAAAATTTAAAAGAAAAAAATGTTTCCTATATTAAGAAGGACTCGTAACTTAATAAAATTACAAGTAACTCTTTCTGGAACCATGGATGACCATGAGGGGCATGGACAAACAAAGTATAGAGAAAGAATCTGGTATTTAGATTTTGTGAGGGCTAAGGTTGCATAGAAAGGACACAGTTATATACTATGGATAGTCACATATAAGATTAATTCAGCTGAAAATTAAACTGAAAAGAGAAGACTGATCTCCTGAAGATAAAACTGAGTCATTGATTCTCATCTCATGTAGTGAAAAAAAGGAAAAAATTTTAAAAGATACGTTTTTCTCTTCATCGAACAAATATGTACAGTGGATTTGTTTCTTCTTACAAAAAAAAAACTAATGCAATAAATGAAAACAAGCATTAAAGTAGCAAATATATTAACATCTCCACTAGCCTAGGATTTTAACTATGAATGTGCTCTTTCCAGTGCTTGATGCCAGAGAAACATTGTGACACCAAGTCACAATGTTTAAATTGGACTTAGAGAAAAAAATATTATTAGTCTATCTCAACGTTCAAATTTCAGTTCACCCTCTCAGCCATTTGTGAACACACTTGCTGGTTCAGTCTTTCCCACCAGTGTGCCACCCAGGTTTCACTTCAAAGTCAGAGCCAAGTTAGACCCAAATCTACCTTCGACAAGAGCATCATTTTTAGGAATCCTTATTTTATTTTTCTTAGAGAAGAGTAACAACACCACTGATTTTTAGGGTGTGTACATTAAGAGAATATGTTCAAATCAAAGCAGGAAACTTGCAAGTATCTTACCTCCCAGAAGATTCCCACAGTTTGCGCATCTAATCTAGAAACTTTAGGATACTGATCACTTAAAGAACCATGGGAGACTTAGTGAGTCATGGAATTAGGATGTAGTGTGTGAAGGGTCTGTGTGCCAGCCTGCACAGGCAGAGCAGCCCCTCTGCTCAGGCTGGCTTGTAAAGCACGTGCAAGCACAGGAAAACACCACTCAATATCAGGGCACACCTGCACCTTTGGCTCTTCAGAGCTTGTTGTCTGCTTTGAAGTCTAACTTTAACCAAGTCTAGGAGGAAGATAAAAGAGGATTATAAGAGGAAGAGAAAACATATTTTGAGTTTGCCTTACAGTCAGGGCACTGGTTTTAGTGTACACACAGCACATCCTAACTCCAGTGTGATGTCTCCCATGGCTGAGCCTTTGCTGGAGCAGGCTCTCTGTTTCTTACCATACTCTGGGGTTTTGTATCCACAGAAGGAAACTTTATCTTGTATATCAAAGCTGCAATATGCATTTCTTTTTTTCTTAAGCCTGGTTGTTGTTGGTTTGGTTTTTTCCCCAAAGAAACACCAACTTACTCCTCCCTGTCCATGACACAGATTAATTTTATTTTTCTTCACAATCTGTCTTAAGTCATTCACACAACTGGAAACTGTTCCCATGTTTATGCCGCCCTTCAGAGATTTTCCTCAGATTACTTTGTTTCATAAATAATCGACTCTTCCTTTTTTGTGCTCATCTTTTGCTTGGCTTAGCTCTCAGCATGCAATATGTCATGTTCAGAGTGATGCAGTGTCAGTATGTACTGACATGGTGTGGACAGAGCCCACCCCAGATCATCACTAGCAAAGTGGAGGGGGCTGTTATGCCCATGCGTGCATGTCTGCATCTGCCTGCACCAAAAATGAGCTAATCTTAGGGTGATGCCTGTCATCTGGCTTCTAGGCTTTGTTATGCCAATACTCTGAAATAAGCTCAACCAAAACATTTTCTTTTGATGCAGCAGAAGCATTAATGCATGATAGATACATTTGGAAATTATTTATCACTCATTAAACATTCTCTAAATAGAAATTATGCAAAGCAGACTATACAAACTGTCTACAAACTTGACTTCCTCTGAAGTACCAAGAAATCTCACGACAATCTCAGAGCAAGCAACACCCAAGAAGCAGCAAATAAAAAGGTACAAAGCTTATGCTGTGTTCAAGCAGAACCTTCAGACATGTATTCTGTTCAGAATTTCCTTCATCCAGGCACTCTGCACACCTTCACCCATTGCCCCTGCTCGGTCTTTTAACTAGAAGATTTTCTTCCAACACATGCTACATGGAGCAACGAAAAAAAAAACCCACATCTGGGAAAGCCAATAGGGACACCAACATGAGTCTTGGGCAGCTGGGCCAGGAGACGTTGGGAATGAATAGAAAGGTACTAAAACAGCTGATGACTGCTTCCACCATTCTTCAAGCACAGCCCTGCATCATCTGGAGGCCTTCAGTTACCATCCCTTAATTAGCAGCCTCATTACATTCTCTTCAATGTGTGACATAACATTTCTGGGCAGTCAATATGCCACCTGCTATGCGGACACCTTCCGACTGCTGCTCAAAATGAAAAGTGATCTCTTCAACAGGTGCACTTTCTCTACATGTGGCTTTTGTTTATTGACTCCATCTTATTATTAGAAACATGCAGACTTAGGTCAATTTGGGTTGCCCTCTTCAATTACAGAAAATGTCAATCATGCTGCAAAAGAAGCAGGTGGGTCTGTGCTCAATTTGCCCTCACAAAGTCCGTCTTGACACAACACTTCTACTGCCTGGAAGTAAACATCCCACTTCTCAGTGTATTGTTAATGGAAAAGATAGATATTTTATTTAAGAGTTCTAAAATAATTTAGTTCTCATAACAGCTGAGCTCCACTGTGTAAACAAGCAGAAAGGCTGTTCCCAGCAAGACTCCCATGAAAAATCTGGAAATGTGTTTCCATTTCAGGTATACCACAATGGTGTTCACAAACTAGATTTCTGAAGTTAAGTTTATTAGCATCGGTATGATTAAACATGAAACTGAACAAGATTCTGGCTAAAAAGTCTAGGGCCACTGGCCAAATAGAGTAATATTTAACATCTTAATAATATACAATTAAATTTTAAAAGCTGGCAAAAAAAAATTACTGAAGACATAGTATGTGATCCAAAAAAAAAGGTATTCCTTGTGGTACAGTTTTTTTTATTGAAACGGTTATACTTCTTTAGCTACACTTAAACCATCACCCACAAACTCATGGGACACACTGCAATCAAACTGAGACCCGATGTGCTCAATTGTTCCCGTTTGTGCTGTTAATAAATGCATTTACAGAATAATGCTTTCCATCTCTTCTCTGAAATGTTTTCCATGTGGTAAGAACATTCAGGTCTGCATCTGATCCTTGCATGCCCAAATACAAGGCAAATTTAAAATTAATAAGGCCATTCTGTGGATTAAAAATTCAAGGATGACTTGTCAGCTCTGTTGACAAAAGATTTGTGGTTTCCTACAGAAATACATACCCATTCCTTGCTTGACATGCAGCTAGACTCCAGTGATATGTACCTCTCCTGGTACTTATTCTGTTCCTTTACCCAAGGCCATCTTCCTTATAGAATTTTGTTAGATTTAATCGTTATTACTAGAACCAGATCAAATAGATGTCAGCTCAATAAGGGCTGGCCATGTAGCTCTGTCTAGTAATACTACTTGCTTGCTAAGAGCACACAGGGAATACCATCAGTCCCACATTATGGATCAGGAAACAGGGACCACGGGTCTTACATGAATCATCCAGCATCACCAAGTGTGTTGGTGGCAAAGCTGGAAGGAGAACTTGTCTCTCAAACATTCAAGGGAGGGAATGAGGGAAAGAGTTTGCCAAGCCTCCCACACACACTTGAATGGAAGTTTGCTGTTGATCTGTTCAGTTCTTTGGCACTGCAAATACTTGCAAATTTACAGCTACAGCCATAACTTCATTAAGCAAAACATCTCACAAGTATGACAATTTCTTTATAAGGAAACCTACTCTCCCAGTAACCCAACACGCTGTCCTGACACCAGTGATGTAATCCAGGGCAGAGGCTCCGAGGAGCATCTGGTAAAATGTGATGATTCAGTGGAATTTTGTAAAACAAGAGCTGGAAGGGCGAAATACATCTTTGAAGGAATTCCACTGAAGCTTGAAGCGGAGGGAAGACAGCACAATGATGCCAACAAGATTACTTTAGAGATTAATCTGGCCTGAGATGAGCTTCACCTGCCCCTCTAGCTACTCCACTTAAATCCATGAACTGGCTAGAGAGAACCATTCCTCTCGAATTAGAGCAGGCTCCCTGACTTCAAGGTTTCACTCATCCCTGCTCCTGACAACTTCATTTCAATTCCCATGACTGTCTGGCTGAGCATCACCTTGGCTCCCCTCCCTTTTGTTTCTATTTATCTGTCTCGTGCAGCTACAGCTTTGTAGCCACAGGCCAGAAGCCACCTGCACAAACCTGAGGGGACAGCTTCTCTCTCTTGGTGCTCAGCCTTCTCTTCCAATGCAGAGGCTGCATTAATGAGCTCAGTAGCAACCCATCTCACCACCTCAGCCTTCCTCAGGGAAGCCTCAACACAAAACTTCTCAAGATCCTACCAGTGATTTTTCCCCTCACATCTCTTCTGGACCTTAGTGCAGGGAGAAATACCAAAATTATCTGACATTCTTTCCACTGAAACTTCTCTACAGTTAAAAAAGTACCACATGGAATTTACTGAGCATTTTCAGTCTTTGCATGTCTTGTTCAAAAAAAAAAAAAGCTCAAACTTTTGCAGTGGGCTTCATTGTTGGGGCACAGCTTGGGGGGGATGTTGGATTGATTTTTGTAGTTCCTAAAAAATCATGTTTATGCAACCATAATTAGGTTCCTTTGTTTGTGGTTTTGTTTGGGAGTGTTTTGCTTCTTGGTTTGGTTTTGGTGTTTTTTAAGGAAAAACGCAATCTTTATAGGAATTAAGGAGAAGATTCCAACCTAGGTCTAATAAAAGACATTGATTCTTTCTTCAGCCCCAGCTTGCAGCCCTCCCCTGCCAGCACTGGGCAGACTGCTTGCTTGGAAGCCAGAAAAGAATCAAAAAGCCATAAAAACAGTGAGCTAAAATTTTCCCAATAAAATCTCCAGATAAAAGAGTACAGAAGTCATTCAATGAAACAGTACAAATCTAGAATAACTCGTACCCCAGACACTTGACAGAGCATGAGACATGATGTGCTGTTGTTATTGTTTGGGGTTAACACCATTTTTATTTCTTCACTGCATGACCCGGAAGAGACTGGATGGATATTTGGAAGGGACAATGAGATTTTTAAAAAAAAAGTTGATGTCAAATTGATATTTTGCGCTCCCAGTTCTAAAATATGCTGCGGTTATGGCTACAGACAAAACTCTCAAAATTCCTTGCATTGAGTCTACAGACAATCTGAAAATATTAATCCAAGGAGGGTTATCTTCCCTTTTCCCTACAGGACTTGAAACAATTATCAGGCTTGTTAAAAGGCTGTGCCAATGAAAATTCACGGAATTCTAGTGCTGATGTATGGGAACCAAATTATGCTCAAAATGTGGACTATTTCTTTATTCAAGCATTTTCCCGACCTGACAGTCAACATTATCCAATCTCACTTCCATGCAGCATCAAGGGAAATTAGAAGGAAGACTCCTCCATTTCCTGGGTAATGCTCCTTAAAACTCTTAATTCAGTAAGAGATACTGAAAATGGATCTTCTTCTGGAGAGCCTGTTCCACCACAGTTCCCTGTCAGGCACAGACAATTGTGCATTTGCACACACATATTCCACATGACAAGCAGCACTTATAGCAATTCCTGGCTCGGAAACTAAATGGAGAAATATTTACTCTATTTTTAGAAGTCTTTAGTGCCATTTAGCAGCTGCAAACAAACTGAGAGAGGCAGCAACTTACAAGCAGCCTTCAGGAGACCACAGTTGGGAGCCCCTGCATCCTGAGATCCCATTCAGTGCACACACCCCACAGCTGGGCTCATCCTCAGAGACCACACTCTCAGTTTGGGAACAGCACAGACAGGTGAATAAAAATAACATAACACACTGCAATAGAAGAGACAGACCTCCAGCTGGGCAGAAACACACCAAGATGACTGAAGAAACTCCATGCAAAGAGCAGACACATAAATTGGTGTCTATGTGCTACCTGCTGCAGTAACTCCTCTTTTCCCCTTTCCCACCCCAGTGTGCTCCTTGGAATGCAGCCAGCAACGTCTCCAAGCTCCCATAAAGATACTGGGCCAGGAGACAACATGTGCCTGGCTGCCACCAAGGTGCACTGCAATCCCAGCAAGGATTTGTGGCTCTATAGACCAGAAAAAGCACACAGAGAAAACACAGCTACAGAGCTCCACAGCAAACTTTGTGCCAGGACAAGAGGGACTCTCTCTCAGATAGATTTTTTTTTCACCTTTGCTGAACTGTTGGGTTCTACAACTCCAGTAAGATCTTTTTGTCTTTGACCCCCATCCTTAACTTCATCAAGACATTGAAAAAATTGTTGTGGGAAAATTACCACATGAGCAGACACAGCATAACCACACCAAAATTACTTCCTAGGAAACATGGCTAAGCCCAAGGAAATTTCAAAGGAAAAGGGGGAAGAATAAAACCTCAAAAGATGTAGAAGTAAAACAGTATCAAGAAAGAGAAAGAATATTTATCTGCAATCTCCCAAGAGGCTCCAAAGGAAGTGGCTTATCCTGTGCTCTACACTGTTTTTATAAGGAAACCAATTAAAATGCTTTTTACCCAAAAAGTAAGTTCATGAACACATAAGACCTGCAAGAAGACAGATCCTAAAATAAAGCATCTATTTGGAATGCCACAATTCACATAAAGTTAAGGTTCAAGAACCATAAGGAACTATCCAGCTGATCAATATTTACCCCTGTGGAAGGAAAAAAATGTGCACGCATGGAGACCAAGAGCCATTCCTGGCATTAATCTCCTGGCTTTTCTCAAAGAGCCACTACAGAGAAGAGAAAAAAAAAAATCTGAGAAATAACCTCTGTGGTCAAGTAGAACTAAACTTTCTCCTGGCACAAACTAGGAAACTTCCAGTGAATGGAACTGCTTTCTTTTTTGCTGGCAGAAATATGTGCCAGCTGAACTGGCAGAAGCTGAAGCAGCCCATCACAGCAAACAACAGAAAGAATACTACAATAAGAGAAATAATAATTTTCTTTTAAAAGTATTAAAAGAAAATCCAGTTTTACCCTGGGGTTACGCATGTTTAATTTTAAAAATAAATGCAAAAATTTGCATGTTTTCCACTAAAAATACATATTTTTTTCTTTAGTATCCAAGTGACATTGTGTTCCACTATTGCTAGACACATCAAATTCCACTCACTCAGAGCCCTGCACTGAAAAGCTTAGATCCAGTGGTGCTTATTTTCATAGCTCTATTTCCATTTATCAGGACGGTCAGAAAAGTTTTTTGCAGTAAAGCGTTGTGCTAGTGATGTGGCCATGCTTCAAATTCTGAGCAAAATTGCAAATTTAGGTGTTACTAAGTCCCTCTAGTTACTATCACAAATCAAACCATGAGCTGTATGAAGCAGTTAATTAAGGGAGTCATCACACCTACAACCATGTTGTTATTTGTTGGTTTTATTCCAGTGAAGACATGTTTCCTAAAATTGTAGCAGACACTGATAAATACAGAAGTAGCTCTTAGGCCACCACTCAAAAGCATTTTTTTTTTGTGTAACACAATTTCCTTCCTCTTCTCTCAGCAACTCAGGCCCAAGCTGGCTACCTAGAGGCAAGAAAATAGACATGTGTGAAATGGGCTCAAGATTCTGGCTTCTTGGGCCAGAAACACCACAACTGCTGCTGCAGGTACCACCAGTACCAGCAGGAATGATTCCTGGAGCACCACTGCTCTCCCAGAGCGCTTACCAGAGCATGACTTGTGCTCCAAAAAACCCAGTGGTTTGCCATTCCTCCAAATCGCCTGGTTCCGTCCTAATTACTTTAAAGTACTTTGCACTTTCTTTAACATGACATTTTCTGAATTAGGAACGTTTCAAACCAGATGCTTGGGTTAAGAACATCTGATATTAAAAACATAGCTATATTTTTTTCCTTCAGCACTAGACTGCTGTCTTATGGGAAGCGAGTTTATACTCATCATCTGGTTGCAGAATGTTGCTTCAGGGCTGGAGCACTGGAAGCATTTAACAATTATTTTTTGGTCTCTGTGCAAGGAAACCTCAAGAGAATTCCAGGATTTTGCAACTTGCTGGATGTCAGCAAGAGTTATCGGAATTATGTAAAACAAAAGCCTATTAAAGAAACAATCAAATATGTCTGCTCAAATGAAAACCCTTTTTAAAAACTTGGTTCTGTAATGTGTATTGGTTATCTGTGCTGCCCATTAATGCTTTTTTTTTAGGACAGACACAGAATAGACTACCTTACGGCCTTACAGTACCAAAAATTGCCTTTTTGATATTAAATGCATAATTGTTTTCCCTCCATAACATATTTCAATTATTACCAGTTACTTGGGTTTTTTCTTCTCTGAGTAAACAAAGCAGTTGTGACTCATGTTTGTAAATAGTCGCACCTTTAAAAAGTTGTACTTTTAGAGGGCAGCTGAAAGTTCACAATCACACCCCTTAAATTTCATAAGCAATGTAAGCAACAAAACAAATTCTGCTAATTAGCCATAAAATGTATCTGCATTCTTGAAGAATAGGGAGATGGAAAAGAGACTTCTACACCCCAGAAAATGTTATGTAGCTGGAAATGTCAAGATTATTAGGGAACTAATGGAAGTACCAATAAAAACATTCATAGGCCCCTGTACCATTATGCTAAACATTAAAATCCAATGTCAAAAGGTCAGTAATTCCTATCTTTCTTCCAGTATTATTGCATTTAACTTAAACCACATTTTCTCACCCGACTGGAAGTAGGGCCAGAGTCCATTCCTATGAGCTGATCACTACAAATCCAGTTTGGAGCTCATGCAGAGCACCTAGGTCTGCTGTTTGCAAAATGTGTCAGGTCACTCCATAAAAAGAAACAGACTGAAGAGTTCTGGTAACTGCCTGATGCATTAATTTATAAGATTTATGACTTTTATATTAAGGTAGGATTAGCACAATGTATAAAAATTCCAACTGCTGACAGAACTCTTACAAAATAAAAAAAAAACCTTAATATTTTCAATAAATTGGGAAAAAGCCCTGTAACATTTCCCCCACCCTGTGGTGAGTTTTTCTTCCCCCTTGAAATGCTCCATATCTTTCACCACAGCACCTTTACAAGTAAAGGCTGCTCTCTTCTCTGTTACATACCTCCACTCTCCTGGGGAAAACCATTCCAGAGCTAGGACTTGTAACTAACGTGGTTAGAGTTGAAATGAGAAACTGAAAATCATGTTCTGACTTCCCAGCCTTCCACTTAGCCCCTTGTCTTTAGTCAGTCCCCCATTCTCAGCTGTTTGCATGGAGTACAAAGTATTACTGAGCTTTTTGAAGAAAAGCTCAGTAAGAATTCAACCTGGCCTTGTGGAAGGTGTCTCTGTCCATGGAAAGGGTTGGAACAGGGTGGTCTTTAAGGTCCCTTCCAACCCAAACCATTCTGTGACACTGTACTAATCTGGTCTGATGTATATAAACACATTGCAGATATACGAAATCACAGAATTTACACGTAAGAAATCACAGATTGCAAATATAGCCTGTCCCATTCTCTGACCTACTACTTTTCCTATTATTTTAAGCAGAACTAGGTTCACGTTCTCAGACAGACCCTCAAGGCAGTCTTGCTTAAAGACAAGAACATAGTTGCAGGCTTAAGTAAATGCAGATTCCATAATTCTATGTTTCTCATTAATAAAAGATCTCCCAAAGGTTGTACCACTACACCTTGACTCCAAGAAGAACACTAAGATTCACAGCAACTTCTGGTGGCCATCCAAAGGTCATTCAAACGAATTTGCAGTGGGCCTGTAGCTCCCATTGTGAAATTTATACCATAAAAGAATCAAACAGATAATGTGAGTGAACACTGGGAAAAGTATACACTGAAAATAGTTGAGTGAAACAGACTTCCATTAGAATAACCATTTTTTTTCACATTTATTCTCCAAAAAGAGATTTATTATATTGCTGCTATTGCAAATTCACATTTAATTACACATAGCTTTGACTATCAAATTGCACGTGCAATTGCAATGACACTACTCCAATCTGCAGTGCAGCTTATCCAGTCAAGAAATAAAAACTGCAGCGAACAAAGAACAATTTTCCCTTGCTTCCTACTGCTGTCGCTCAAATACAGGGCTAGTGCAGCAATAGCAGTCTTCAGGTAGAAAAAGCACTGGCTTTTTGAGCACTTTCTCAGTGAGGTCCGTCCTGAGCTGACATAGTGGCAAAGAGAGAAGAGAATAGTAGCTCTCAATAGTCTGTCAATACCATGGCATACCATTAAAAAAATAATTTAAAAAATAAAAAACCACAGCATAAAATGGAGATAACAGAAATAAAAAAGAAAGGCAAAAATTCCCTACCTCCAGAAGAGCGCATATACATAACAGAATTTGTTTGCTGAAGGAATTTCACAGATATTTGCAAAACATAAAGGTATGCAAAACACTTTGGCTTTTGTACAAAAGCCACAAAATACAGAGAATTGGTTGAGCATTCATTACAAATTATCTTTGTTCTACTTCACACAGCATAACCAACACTTTGAATTATGCTAGCAAGAAAACAGATGGCTGCAATGTCCTGGAAAGTTCAACGTGCTCACGATCACCTTCCGCGATAGCTCAAATTTTGATTTCCATCTCAAGGCTGCTCCTGACAGGCTGGGGCTGAAACCAATGAAATCCTCATGGCCTGAGTAAGCACAGACCCTTTGCCAACAGCTCAGATGATGAACACCTCATAGCAGGTCACAACCTCTCAGCACTCTGATCAAATCCCAGTGAATTTTTTCCATTCCCAGCTGCTTTCCAGACACATTAAAGCATCCATGGCTTACATAACCACGTATGAAAATCAAGCAAAGATTCTGGAAAACACCACTGTCTTTAAGCATAGGCAACTGCCTATGGATCCAGATTGTTCAGGAAGTGCAAGTCCTACATCAGCTCATCAGTGTTACTTGGGATCCAGGACTGACAGAATATTTGCCTTCACTAACAAAACTCATTGGAGACCCACAGCAAGCAGGAACACAAATAAAACTACTTTCACATTTAAGTATCACATTTCTTTCTAAAAACATCTAGAAAGCATTCTTGGAAGAACAACAGCCTCCAGTCATTCATTACAACCTCAGAAGTTCAACCTCTAAAATTTTTTATACTAGAATTCTCTATTTTTCCCCACTAAAAAAAAATTAAATTCGCTGTCAGAAGAGCTCTCATTTATGAAATACAACATAGTTGTTTTAACTTTGAGAGAGCTGCTGTGCAGAAGTTAGTGAATTACTACATGACAGAATAATGAATTAAAAGGTTTTCACAGATTTTGAGATACTGTAAAATCAGAGTCCTGAAATCATCACCTCTGTCCAAAACCAGCACAACTGTCATGCATGAATAAATTTCTCTGTGGAACAGCCAATATGGTGGTGAAAGCAGCTAGCATTACATCCTCAGTGAGAAATCTTTGCTACCTCGCTTAGAATCAGCCTTCTCCACTCCATAGGATTACAGGTCACCATTTCATTCCAAATGTTCTTACTCTGCTAGCCTAAATGCTCATTTTAATGAGCTTTTAAGGTAAACTCAGTTTTTAACCTGCCACTGAGTCTGGTTAAAAACATCACAAACCATGACAAAGAGACCAAGGAAGCAGACAGAGGAAATTCCCTTCTCTTGGCATTGCTATTCCTAAAGCATAAATAAAACAGGGGAATTGGGTTTTTCTAATTATTATTTATGGCAAATTGAGAAATGTATTGAGCAGCAATCATAGCAAAAGCTGAGCACACTAACGAAAGCAGATGAAAACACAAAAATCTCATCTGCCATCCAGACAGCCAGGATGAGAAAGATCCTCATGTATTAATCTATGTTAAAAGGCAATGATGTGCATATAATTTGCAAATGTTCGA
This sequence comes from Passer montanus, assembly GCF_014805655.1. Lineage (NCBI taxonomy): Eukaryota > Metazoa > Chordata > Aves > Passeriformes > Passeridae > Passer > Passer montanus. Next base: position 355,500 of record NW_024366659.1, on the reverse strand, counting down.
ATACTTGAGCATGAGATGCATTCAGAAAAATTTGGCTGAGCAAATTATCTGAGTCCTTGGTACGATCTCAAAAACTCCTTTTTTTAATGAGGAAATTTTACAGGAAATTAAATAAAAACTATATTTCCAATATTGAAAAAGTAAAAACAAAATATATAATTCAACAGTATATAACTGCTATCCTTATGTCCTACCAAGTCATGAAAATAAAATTTGTTCTGGTTTCAAAATGTGCTAACCAGCAATCAAAAGTATAATATCAAGAAGAAAAACAGACTTAAAACCTCAGTGCCACTCAATACCAGCCACCCACTCTACTCAAGCATTACAGCAAAGATGTTGTTGCTGCTGCAGGCCGGTTGCTCAGTTGCTCCCTCACTTCTCAAGAGGTCCAAGATCCCTTTCCCAAATTCCAACTTGAAGCACTGAGATCCATCATGAGATGTCAGGTAGCCCCTCCAAACTGAAGGACAGCCCCTTGGGACAGACCCTAGACTCCCTGGATAAATACCATGGCTACTCTGGAAATCTCATGTCATCACTTCAGCAGCCCAGCTTAATCTAAACCCTTGGCCAAGTCCCAGACTTGTGTCACTGGAGCACAAGACGCAGTTTGCAGGACTGGAAGTGCAGCAAAGTGATGGACAAGGTGCTGAAGAGCAGGAGATGAAATCCCCTGTTACAAAATGCAAGGTTCAGCAGAAGAGGGTGTTTGTGAGTAGACTATAGAAGGACAGAGGGGAATTCTCCTCACAATAAAGACGACTGACAGGATTTCCTAAGGGTTATGCAAACACATGCAAAAATCATAAATCTCTACTGCTTCAGCCACTCCCACAGAGTAACAGCTCTTCCTTCATTTCAGCTGTGCACTAAAAAATGGAGAGTTTATACCAAAGTGGGCATATAGGCAAAAAAACATGTGCAAGGACTCAAAGGTGCTCAGTGGACTTCAGCAGGAAAGAGAAGAGTAGACACATAGCACCAAAAATATTCCTTCGACAATGTTCACACACTAAGACAGAAAACAGGACAGCAAATTCAAGTCTAGCTAAATTATGGAAGAGTTTCAGTTTGGAAGCCACCAACTATCAGATTTTATATTGCAACTTCAGATTAACTTAATAGTAAATTGGATGATTATTGGAACCTGGCAAGTTCTAGCCAAATCATATTAAATCCTGTACTTGCACTTTGGTAACTGACATGCACTAACTGTGTTTAAGTATTAGGAAGTTTCTATCCAGTTACATTACTCCTGTGCTCTTTCAATGCTATAAAATTACAGCATCACCGACTATTCTGAGTCGAAAGGATCATGAGGATCATCAAAGTTCAGCTCCTGGCCCAAGCACTCATGAAGTACATAATTTCTGTCATTTATATTTTACACAAGCCACAACACAGGAGGTGATGTAGCTTAAGGTGCTACATGAACTCATTGAGCAGTGAAAAGAAAAAACAAATTAATATATAAATTTCTTTCAAACAGCATTGACAAGATTAATTGGAGCAATGGGTCTGAGATTCTTAAAAAAAAAAAAAACAAACTGATTATTCCAACACAGATTCTTTAAAGCAGGCCACATAACAAATGACTTATCAAACACGTTTTGCAGGAAGCTGAGAGAAGTCCTTGCCCCAGAGATGCTCTCATTTAGAAGCTTGCTTTGCAAAGCACTCAGAAGTAGTTGCAGCAGGTGCATAAGACTTTGTCTGACTGGGATCTTAAGGAGCAAAATAAGAATTACAAAAATCTACAAGTCTACATAAATAAAGCACACCTGGATGATAACAATCAAAATAGCATAATAAAAATAAATGTAACAAAGTTGCTTTCCTCATGACAGTCCCCTGACTGCCAGGGAATGACTGGATTTGTCTTTTTTATTTTGTCTTTTCTTTAACAAATCAATTCACTTAGTAGCTCAGTTTCTCTTATGTTCAATGTAAAAGTGACAAAATTTTTCCTTAAGAACAAAATTTATCCCACACTTTCCACACACAATGGGAGAATTTATTTGCTAACTAGCAAAGTAAATTGCCCTCATTACCTTTAATTTCATATATACTTCAGATCAATCATGGCTTATTAAGAGTATGGGCTACATACTTAAAAATAAAAACATTAAAATAGTATAGAATGGAAAACAAAATGAAAGAATGTTATTCCATGTTCCTTTGGATGGAAGAAAATTTGGTTTTTTAAATGAAAATAATTATTTTACTTCAACAATTCAGTTGCTAAGCTCTTAAATCCACTATTAGTGTATTCTTTTCACATGAAAAATACCCCACAGATTTGGGCCTCAGATGATCAAAGCACTGCCTAGGACTGTGTGTTTGAGTACAAATCATATCCTGGGAATTTCTGTTTATTAAACTAACCAGAAAATAGATTGTTACATTTCTCAGCCTTTGAGTAAGAGCAGTGTAAATACTCCACAATATTACTAACAAGGATTTCAAGAAACTTTCGACCAACAACTTCTGAAGGAAATCTGAGAAGACAATGTAATTTAGTCAGAACTAATAAGACACATCAGTTTGATGCAATTCTGCATCGAATATACAAAATTGTACTAATTAACTGTAAAACTAATACTGTACAAAGTTTTTTCTCTAAAGGAGGCCAACACCCACCATTATGGTCTTGTTGTTTATTTTAAATCTATGCCAATATCTTCCTTTTGTGTTAAAAAAAAGAAAAAAGATAACACAAAGTTCATGAGCTGAGCCCTCAAGGAAATAGGACCTGTCTATGGAACACAGATATATATGTGTACTGAAAATAAAGAGTTATATCAGAGGATTCTGAAAAAAAAATATTAAAAAAATTCTTCTGTGTCTTCTCTCCAGAGACTTGTCACAAGCACTTTCATGAAGGAGAAGGACAATTAGTCAAGAAGCATCAGGGACTGCTGGCAACTGGCTGTTCTCAAGAGCCTCTCAGAAAGGATGCACAACATTTCACTTGTGTTTGCATTGGGTTTGTTCATTCATGCAAATGAAACAATCATTAATTACATCCTCCTGTACTGCCATCAAGAAATGTTCATAGTTTGCCTTCCTGTAGGTTATAATGCCTCACCAGTTTCCACCAAAAAACAGTTAGGTCCCTTTTCAAATATGAAACAAGAAAGTTTACAGACCGTCATGACAAGTTCCTCAAACATCTTTTTTCAAAACATGCAAATAATTACCCTGTGACACAACTTGGTTTTAATCAGATGGTTGCTATTTGTGAAGACCTTGTGCTTGTCACACTTCAAATATATAACAATGTAAGGTTCATATATGTTTGCCCTAAAATTCTTCTATGACTTAAATATAGAAAAGAATGAAAAAGGAGACACCAAGTAAAACAGGAGTGTAGGCTATAAAATTGTAACAGGAGGTTGGATGTACAGATCCATCAATCTATACTAAATGGTGAAACTGTCAGAGAAGATGACTTCATATCAAAGGTCATGCTTTATTTCTGTTCTTAGCTTTTTTTTCCCCCTCATGCTTTCAATAAAATGCTTCACTTTAGCAAAAGAAGAAAAAAAAAAAAAGGTGGCTGTTAATGTAACAGCCATATGTTCTGCTGTTAAAGAGGTTAGCCCAGCTTTTGCAGATTCTTGAGTTCAGCTACAGCTTGCTTGCATCTGGTCTTTGTCTAGATTTATTAATAGCATGGCAAGAATTCTAAATTATGCAGCAGTGTCACAGAGATCATGCAGCATACATTCACTCCAAGTTAAAGTGCAATATTCAGTTTAAACTTTTTAATGGGCTTCTTTAAAACAAAATTGGACAGCACACCAGAAAATACATTTGAGAACAATCCTGCTTTGAAAGGCTGATTAATTAGGTGATCTAGTCAGTATTTTCTAACTGTATTTTCCATGGTCCATTTAATTCTCTGTTATCTCATTGTTCCAGTTCAGCATCCAGGCACTACTCAGAGGCTATATGTGATAGATTCAACAGCCCAGACATTTGATGTGCTGTTCCTGGTGGATCAAAAAGCCACTTTGGGAACGTCTAGCATCCCACTCTGTGTTCTGCCCAACCCTGCACCTGCAGGGCTCAGGCAGTGCTGAGCTGCAGAGTGTGCAGGAGCACAGCACAGCCCACACACAGGTGCTGCTGAGACAGACAGGAACATTTCCAACCCCCTTTTCCTTTTCTCTCCAGAGCTTATGAGCAGGGGAGGTGGCATTTAACTTCCCATGCCTTAGGACATTTTTGTGCAGTGGCAGATGACTGAGGGCTGGCAGCCCTGTCCATGATGTGTAGCATGGCTCGGGGATGTCCCAGCCACAGATGGCTCCCACACTCACTCCCTACACAGACTCCCACCCCAGGAGGAGAGTCTTCTTTTCCTCCAAAGATCCCATGTCTTGTTCTAAGCTCTGTTCCACACACAGAAGGACTTAATAGCCATGTTCTCTCAGCCTGCTGAAAAGCAGCCCCTTTCCAAGTTTGAGAGAAGCAGAAGTGGCTTATATGTAATGGCTCATTATGTTCTTTTCATCCCATTTACTGCTTCAGCCAAGATGCCTGGAAAGTATTTCAACCACAAGTAAAAGGGAAGAGGTGAGATTTGTCAGGTTCATGAACCTAGATGATGCACAGCTACAGAAATGCCACCAGAACAACAGGCAGATAGGTCACCTTCCAGCAGGGAACTGGGTTACATGCTGGAGGGATCCAGGAGCCACCAGGTAAACCTCCTCGACCTGGCAGTATTATTTATATTATTAAGGGACCTTGTGTGGGAGCACCTACCTCTGACAACTTTTCTGTGGCTGGATGAAAATGTTGCCCCAGCAATTTCCATAACTACATCCACAAACTCCTCATACCAAAAAAAAAAAAAAAAAAAAATTAGAACTTTTTAAGGTCTCCGAGGTTATTTGTTACAGTGCCATTACGGAAAATACAAGAAAAAGCAACTCAGACAGTTGCCAGGTATCATATATCTGTTTTTCTCCATTTCTTTTTATTCATAGCTCTCTCATATAGGTAAAAATAAAGATTAAACAGTCTGGATTTCACATTGTTTGAATTCGAGATGAGAGAAAAAGCCATCATCTTCTAAAGTTCTGGGGGGAATGCTTTTATGGGAGAAGGAAGTAGCACAGCCTTCCTTCCAGCTGCAGGGCAGGAATGTGCAAAGTGTGGGATGGAGGAAGAATGGTGCGGGGCCAAATAGCTGAGAAAATGATGTACCAGAAAACCAGGTGAATTGGCAGGCAAGCTAGTTCTCTTTAGTGGAACACCTAGAATAGTTTCATGCCAATATCCTGTGTTCATCCTGATAGATTTATTCTTTACATTGCTCTCAAAGAAGTTTGTTGGAAAATACCATGGAAATCATCAAAAGTCAGCCAAATTCTCATTTTGCTTTTCCCCTCTCATTCCCAGTGGTAACAGTTACCCTATTTTCATTCTTGGTTATTGCTTCAGACTTGATGGAACCATGGTAATTCTGTAAATGTGTTTATATTTACTTTCAAAGTAAAGCATGCATGTTAAAACATTCGTGCTTCAACACCTTGAGAATTTAAATAAAAACCAAGGATGGTATCTTGATGCAAAGCTAATGTGGGGAAAAAGAAAATACTTCTTAATCTCACATTATTTTGTCAGAAGAGAAGACAAAGCTGGAGATACGCAGAAGGATGGGAATCATGGCAAAGCCATCTCCAAGCAGACCCTTTCCCTACTCCTTTGTTTTATAAGTAGGAGACAGACAGGTCCCCATCTCAAGTGCCATAATCTCCTGAAAACTCCTGAAAGAGGAAAAAGCTTGGCAACCCAGAAATCACAGATAAACCAGCCCTGGGATCTTCTCAGTGGGAAGGTCTCAGTACACAAGCAAAGGGCACTACCTCTAGAGCCAGATATAGGTCAGCTATAGAAGAGGACATATTCCACATTCACCAAAAATATTAGTGTGCCTCTGTCTGTTAGGTGATGTGGGACAGCACCACAAATTCTGTAAATAAACCTTACAGTTATTGTTCAATAACAGTATCCTTACAATTTTCCAATAAAAAAGAGGGCAAATCTATATAACAAATATATGCATCATTTAATCCACCTGCATTGACAGTAAATTCCTTCTGCACATAGCTAATGAAAGCTGCTGTAAGACCTTAAAAAAAAACAAACACACAGCAGTGACTGTCCACAGATAAGACAGTCCTCCAATGGAATTCTCTCACTCAGACACCATACACTTAACTACTGAAATTTAAATTTGGCATTCTCCATGTGAGCACAGGAACAGGCTTACAGCCCCAGTTCCTAGAAATCATTAAATCCACAGAATTCAGGAATGCATTTTAAATTATATAACCCCCATTAATATTACTGAGAAACAGCCTTGAACTACCACAGAACCACTCTCCAGCACAACCAAAAAAACAGGAATTAAGAGGAGACTATCACATAGGGGCTTTATATTTTCTCACTGATTGATCTGCATTTCTTTGACAATTTTTTTCTCCCCCTCTCTCTGTCTTCTTTCCTAGAGAAAACTTTCTGTCGTGGAGCTTTCCAATGCTGCTTTTCAGGATGATTTCCCAGTTATTCCCAGATCCCATATCCCATGTCAATGGCAAACCAATTCACACAGACCAGGGTACTTCTGCAGCAATCGTTAGGGAGCTTTGTCTATTCCAGTTCCCTCTGATGTTTAACAACATCCTGTCTTTCCCAAGGCTTAGAGAGGTAAGAAATAGCAACAATCCTTTTCTATCATCCCTGACTCAGAGTGCTTTTGGCATGCTAGTTCCTTGCCTCTAACTGAACATAAAACTTTGCTACACCTATTTTAAGGGTCTTGACTGTGCAAGAAAAAGAGACTTGCCTTGTGGTGGAATTCAGAAAGCAGGGCCTGAGCCCTCTGGAGAGGGCTTAGCTGCTAACTGGGCAGGGATTGACATCATCCCTCTCTGCTGGGACATTGTACCCCTTGGCCCTACCCTCAGACTATCAGCAGCTGAACAGCTTTCAGCCTCATGTAGAAAGGGCAACCCAATCCCAACATGGGATTATCTTAAATAGCTGTGCAGCCAGAAAATAATTGCCCAGGTCTATCTTCCTCTTGCACAAAGCTGGTATTTTGCTTTTCATCTTTGTGACGATTTGAAATCCCCTCTCTGCTAAGCTGTGGCAGGAGGGAGGTGGGCAGTGAGCCCCAGGGGTTTGAACCACTGTCTCTCAGTCACAGTATAATTCCTTTCCTCTTTTGATATTGCCCCCTGGCTTCAGCTGCTTTCTCCTTGCCCCATTTCATGCCCAAATCTTGTGTGTGTGTCTCTATATATATTAGCAACATTTTCTTCCTTGGCTCTTTTCCACAGGGAGCCCAGTGAAAGCTGGGCTTTCTGGCAGCAGCAGCAGCACTGCCATTTCAGTGTCTCAGAACTTCATTCACTGCAGTCAATTACCCTGTGAGCATCCTTGTGTGTCTCCATCACTGGTGCCCTTCTTTTTTTCACCTAAGACACAGAGGGTAAGAATTTTAAGAGGGAATTAGATACCAAAATTACCCAAGATTTCAATGCATGCTGCTCCTTTAATAAATTTACACCAACAATGTAGAGAGCAAAACTGGAAATTAAATCATAAGCCTGGTTTTTCCTGGTGAGACAACACTCTCCTTTCCTTGCTTAGAGAGTAATATAAAGCCAAAAAATACACAAAACCATCAGTCACTTTAGGAGACAGTGACTTTAAGAGCAAGATGTGCATTAAACCACATTTTAGCACTTAACCGAGATTCTTCCCAGAGACATCAGTGACAAAAAGGTCTTCGAACCACTAATATTCTACACTTAAAAGCACCAGAGAATTTTGCCCTTTCAACTAAAAACATACTGCAAATGTATGGTAAAAATACACCAGTGTAACCAAATGCAGGTAAGTGAACTGTCAACAGCTCTAACATAGCAAAATATTATTTCAGAAGACTTCTGCTGGGAATTAACAGCTAAACATCACATTTATCTCCAATTCCTACTCTTTACTAAACAGCCATATCTAGGCTGCTTGATTAAGCTAAATCCTGATAGCTGAAGCATTTATTCCCAAGCACAAAACTGCAAACATACTCGGGAATAATAATTTCAAGTGGTTTTATTTCCTTTGAGTGCCATAGCACTAATCTAACTTTTTCCACCCTAAGATTTGGAGCCTTCACATGTGGTGTTTAAATCTGAATCTCTAAATGCTGACATATATCTAGGGTGGTTGGGCGCTGAAACAGGCAGTGGTCACAGAAACAAGACTGACAGAGTTCAAGGAGGATTTGGACAATGCTCTCAAGGATAAGCTGTGACTTTTGGGGTGTCCTCTGCAGGGCCAGGAGTTGGACTCGGTGGTGATGAGGAGTCCCTTCCAACTGAGCATATTCTATGATTCTATATACTTCTGATGCCAAACAAAACCAAAAGAGCCTACTCTTTTAAGGGTGATGTGAGTAAAACTATGCACATTTTTAGAGTAAAGTTGCTGTAATTTGGTTAGTTGCAATGGTTGGTTCTAAGCACTAGGAGAAAGAGTCATTTTAAGAAAAAGCAGATGGCAAATACCACCAACTGATGAAGTTCACTTTTCAAAACAGAGCAGGTCCCATTTACTGTACCTGGATTTGCTTTACAAAGCCACCTAGAAAGGGCAAAATAAGTACTATCACCACTTCACAAAAAAGAGGGATACAAAACACCCACACACAAAAGGAAGGAAAAAAAAGGCAAAATTAAATAACTGTCAGATGAGGTCACTTCACAGCAAAGACTGAACACATGCAAAGAGACAACTTAGCAGACCAAAGTCAGTGGAGACACAGAATAAAAAAGCCTAGATCAAAATAAGTAGGAATCACACTACAAACAGGGCCAAAGGAAGTTTTAGTTTTATTCTCTTTGTTCGAAATACTTCAAGCAAATATCCCAACAAAACACTTTTCAGTCCTGCTGTCCCTGTTTTCCAGTGGAAAAGTCAATAAAGATGAGTGATTCCTTTTGGAGCCAATGCTGATGAACAGCATACTTTAAACATCCATAACAATACCTGTGTTGTGAAATATCATTCTGTTTTTATCTATCACACACATTTTTCACATCTTAAAAATCTGCAGTAATGTTTTTTCATGTGGGTATAGAATACAAAATGTCAGGGCACCCATCTGGCAGAATGTCTGAAACTGGGAGCAGAGTAAGGCAGAGTTAAAATTAAGTAGGTGTGCCCAAGGCAATTAACTCATGTTTATGTTCCTCTTCCCATATTATTGCAGTTCTACAAATCCCACTGGTAAAGTACAAGGAGTTTAGCAGACAGCTCAGGAGATATTCTTCAGGTTGATTTTGATCTGTTTATACAGTTTGTATAAAGATTGTTCTTGTTCAATTGGTTTATTTTCTCTGCCTCTAAAGCTTTCTTTGAAAGCATTGTTTTAGTCCTGTAGTAATTCCCAGGCTTTTGAATCAGAGAAGGCAACATATGTTGTTTGAAATAGTCAGACCTAACAGGTATCATGTTTTCTGCCTGTAAACAACCATTTAGCCATCTCTCTTCTATCAAACACCCCACTGAGATCAGCAGAATTACTCTCACCTTGCATCAGTACAGCTTTAGAGATAAAATATAGCAAGCAGTCCCCACTTCAGGTTAAAAAAAAAAAAAAGAAAAAAGAAAAAAACCAAAAAAACTGAGATTTCTTCTATAAGTATTTGTAAAAATCCTTTCCATCTCAATAAGTAGCTATGCTGGCAGTCTTGAGTTACAAGTACTAAACAGAAGAACACTATTAAATTAAGAACATGAGACATTTACTTGTATTAAAATATTTTGCTAGTGGGAATTTCAGAAGCCTGATGTCAATATACCTTACATGTTTATGCTACTATTTCATCTCTGGGAGAGTTTATTATTGAGGATAAATGTTTGTAGGACAGAGCTTTTTCCAAAATAACAGATTACTGTTCTTCTGGCTGTTTACACTGCAAGGTCAGGACCAAATTGTCTGTTTGGGAAAACAGACATCCTAACCACCACTATGTTCCTGAAGTACCTACATTTTTGGCAGTCCATTCATATCTTGGGTGGTAATCCCCAACAATTTGGTAATTCAGATACCTCCTCCACTCAATACACTGAAAAATATCCTGTTGAACAACAATAACAGCAGAGAAATTCTAACCCAAATGAGTCAGTGGCGTAAACACAGCAGAGGACAGAAATGAATCACGAGAAAGGGCAGACATGCCAATAACATCAGACTGCAGATACATTAAAAAAATCCCCAAACACTGAAGACCTCAACTTATCCTATGAGTCGGGTCATACAATTCAGTCCAGACAATCTCACGCAACTCAAACTAAGCACAAAAAGCCCAGCCTAAACCTAAGGGTTTGCACAGAAAAATCTCTCTGTGATTATAACCGTCTCATTTCTTGTTTGAATTTATGGACAAAATTACTTTTCTTATAAGAAAAAAAAATATTTTATGCTTCAGTACCAAGAATTCATTGTTGCTTTCAGCCATTGCTTGCCACAGCAAACAAGACAAGCTCCAGTCAAAAAAAACTAAATTATCATTCCCCTCTTTTGTTTTTCCTTTATGTTTTACATCCCTCCAAGCTTTTTTTTTTTTTTCTTAAATGTCCAAAACCAACTGCAGGAAAAGCTCTAACAACCAATTTCCCTCTAATCTTGCACTTCCTTTCCCAAAGCACAACATTTCCTGGTTTGTTATCTGTCACTCCAAATAACCTATCTTAGACAGTAGTCTGGATCTTGTGTTTCTCACAAAACAGACAAAATCTTAGTTTTCCACAGCTATCCAGAAGAAGATAGAAAGGCTTTCTTTCTGCTCAAAATCAATATTTGAAGGGAGGTGGAAGAGACAGCAGTGCTTACAACTGAGAGTAATACTTCAGTATTCATTCCGATTTTCCATAGGGCAAACACTGAAGTTGCAACTGTTGAGTTACATGAATTTGTGATATTTATGAAAAATTCTGGCAATCTGGACCTGACACTATATTTCCCTGATATTTCCTTCATCATCCTGCCTAGCCCTCACCTCTCTAAGCTCAGAATTTTGCCACCATCTCCATCATGACAGAAACCTTCTTAATAAAGTTTTACTGCTTGCCTTCTTCTCATTAAACTACAGAGAGTTCCTAAATAGAAAATGAAACAATAATTCCATGTATTTATTTTTCAGCCCATCTCTATTCCATGGACTCTTCATACTTATTCTATTGGTCTTCTTGATACTGCTGGGCTCTCATGGCTGAATAGTAGTTTATAACTGATTCCATTTTCCTTCTTGAGGCACAGAACAAACTCCAGTTTCTGCAGTTCCTTCCCTTTCAGAAGGTCATAGAATTTGAAGGATTTTCTGGGACTTCAATACATGAGCCAATAGTTTTATACCACACCATTAGTAAATGTACCCAGGACCCAAGATTTTGCTTTTCTAAGCTCATTAATCCCTTTCTTCTTGCACAGTCTTGAGTTACTCTAATACCTTTATTGAAACATTTAGTTATTAACACTAATATTAGTGCTCTTCACTGAAAGCTTGTGTTGTGTCCCTAAGTTCTTCAACCAGTTGAGAAGACTTTAGGAAGTCTCTTTCAATTACTCTAATCACTCATCTGTTTCAGCAAATCTTTACACAGAAATCAAACTGAGTCACCCTGAAACAACTTAAATCCAAGTTATCATCCATGATCAGCTGTTCATGCTATTCTCTACTTAAAATCAACTACTCCTTTTGACTCAGTGATTAATTGTTGAAGGAATGTCTAAAATTTGGCCTTGAAATCAGTACTGTATCATTTTGTGAAGATGCAGAAACCTGGTGGACAGCAACATCTCTTGATTAAATTCAAGTATGAAACATGCTTTTTTCTCCTCAAAATTCTTTCTTACTGCTCAGTAGGCATCCAGAGGTCAGGATGGAAATGCTGATGCTTTGAGGCCAGCATACTTTTGATTTCATCCATAGGAGAGCAGAAACTGGAAAGCTATATGAAATGTATACTTTTCATGTTTAAATGCTGCAGTGTGTTTCTCAAAATATTTAAACAAGTAGGGAAATAAATCTCTGAAGTGGAAAGCTAATAAACATTCACATATACATTTTGTTCATCTCTGAATGTACTGGTAATTTAGTTATTCCCTTATTTATGCAGTGGGACAAAGATCAGGAAAGATCATCAGTGAAAACTATTTGGCTGTTAATTTTCTTTACTCCTGGTTGTTTAACATTTATTTTTAAATTTATAACAAATGGATCTTTTCTGTTTGGTAGGAAAGTAGGATGACAGATTGTGGGAAGGAAAATGTGAGCTGTATGGAAAGAAAGCAAGAACAAGAAAAGGAGAGGGGCTAATCCAAAAAACCTGTAATAGCAAGTGGAGAGTAGAATATGAAAAGGGACTTCTCCTAGCCCACCCCACCATGTCACAACAGTGACATCCTGCAAATAACTTATTCCCAATAAAGTATTACAATAGCAGCAATTCTTCCCCCAGCAGAAGAGAGTCAATTTAGAACAAAAAGAACACAATACAACATTCACAGAACGTGAATAAAACGTCAAATAATAATCTAGAAGAAGAAAATAAGCTACCTCTTCCCAGAACAAAAGGTATTCTTCCTATGCATTGTCATCACTGACACTCAAAGAGAAGGCATTCAACCCCTGTTGAAAAATAACTACAACAGACCATTTTAAAAAACAATTATAACAAAATAAGAACAAAAATATGGAGCAATCCTATGGGAAAATCATTTAAGCCATTTCAGTCAGTATGCACCTGACCATCACCAATTTTTCCTTCCTTTCTTGCCAGGGAAGATGTGAAATGTCAAGGTTTTGAAGCCACAGTTCTTCTCAGATTCAAAAAACAATGCAGCACCTCTTTATCTCTTTATTTTTTACCCAACCCTCTAAACTTCCTTCTGCCTTTCATTCCTTCAAAGACTAGAGAAGTGGAAATCTTACAGCCAGCATGCCAGTAAAATTACACAGGATCAGTGAAATCCTACCTGTAAGCAACCCAAGGAATGATTGTAGCTGAAAAGGACAGAGAAGGAATAAACCTATAAACACACAAGCCTGGCTCTATTTAAATAGAGAAAAAAACCAACTATGACAGAGCACATTCAAAATAGTAATTGGAAAATTTCATCAAATACAACACTGGTCTATTTGAAACAGACTGTGTAAGACAGATCTTTCCGTAGAAATCTAATCAATCTGCCAAATAATGAGATGACAATACAGGACAAGTTCAAAGCTGAAAAACAGGGAAGATTTGCAGAAAAACAGAAGTACATGAAGAAATTGTTAAAATAGATATGTCACTTAGATGTACTACTAAATAATCTTGATTTGAACAAAATTTGGAAATTAAATTTCTCAAGGTTAGAGATATTGATTTTGTATTTATCGTCAGTTATAGCTAGTTTGAAACCAAAAACTTGCTAATGACTGAAAATAAGAAAGAATTCTCATTTGGTGGGTGAGTATGAAAGATAAAAACAGGCCAGTCCAAGAACCTCACACTACAATGTTAGAAATGGGCTGAAAGTAACTGGTACAACATTCATTTAGGGAAAATAGTTTTAAAGAAATTCAGTAGGCTGGGAGTCAGCCTTCTGGGGACAGAGGAGGAAACAACCTGGATGTAATCAGGACAGGACCCAGACAAGGTAGGAGGATGGCTTGAGATCCTGAAGATCTGTTCAACTTAGGTTTCCTCAGAAGCAGCCTACAGTTTCTTATCAGCCTTTAAAATTTAATCAAGACAGACATTCAAGAGCTTGAAGGCCAGGATAGGATGCTGGTGCTGCATGATACCCAACTATTTCTGGACAGCTGCTGAGTTCACCTCATGCAAGGATGGGTGCCTGCACCACTTCCATCTTCACTCAAAACACTTCTCTCCCTATCAGCCCTAATACAGCGAAGTAAGAATATGCTTACCAAGCAAACAAACTGCAGTGCTATCTTTCCCTGCAACTGAAATTGACTTCTAAATGCATTTTTCCTCACTTGAAGTTCCTGACTTCTTGCTTGCATTTTGCCACTCCAGGTTTAAAAATGACTAGTGTGGTTTTTAGATTAGATATCCAGTCCCTACCCATGCTAAGACAAATGCTGGCCTGATTTAAACCCCAGGCAACTCTTAAGTGAAAAAATATGGAAGCCCTGAAAAATTCCTCCAAGGCATACCTTGCTACATGATAAAAGGCTCTTGCCCCAAAACCCAAAGCATATTCTATCATAACTGTAAAATGTTTGCCTCGCATGTCCCCAGAATTCATAACGCCAGTTTTTGTTCTTCTCCCATCAGCATACTTCCTTCAGAGAATACTTGCTCCCACACATTGAACACCACGTTTTCTATTTCACTGTCCCACAACATTCATTTGATCTGTAGAGATGAAGAGAAAGGCTTGCTACTAAAAGACTTCACCTTGAGTAAAATCATATATTTCCTCTTGCTGCTCAGTTCCATACATGGTATATTAAAACTGAGTCCATAAGTTTTCATTATTCAGGCATTTAATCATATGGAAAATGTGGTAATTTAATTAAAACAAGCAACATAGGTTAGATATCCCAAGGGATAAAGAGCAAGGAAAAACTGTCTAATTCATTGAGTTTCCATTTCAAAAATGTATTAATATTAGAGCAGGAGACTGCAGTAAGAAAAAGAAATTTAAAAAACAATGGAGGAAAAAAAAAAAGATAGAAAAAAACATGGTGTTCATTTGCAAAGCAGTAATCCAACACTAAGGCAATTTCAACTTAGGAAGCCAAAACTTGAACTGCTCTGTCTCATGTCTGCAGCGGGTGTTTGTCAGAACATAAGACAAGCAGCAATTACTTGCTGTACCACAGCAAAGCCTGGATTTATTTTTTCACATGAAAAAGGGAAGACATAAAGTGTTATTAGGTTAGACATCACTACTAAAGATGGCACTTGTCAGACGTTCATGAAAGGTTTTCAGTCTTCCTTGCTATAAAGCACAAGTGTTTAATTCTTCCCAAAACTTATGTCATGTACCTGGCACTCAACTTCAAAATGATTTATCAGCCCACTGTTGGGAGGGGAAGAGTACAGGGGGGAGGCAGATTCATACACACAGATGTTTGCCATTCTCTCTAAAGTCCAGGATACAGTCCCTAAGCCAACCTTTTGTTTTCACATACTATTAAATAGTTGCTTTGCTCTGAGTGAATAGTCTTTCACTTCCCCTCCCTCTCACAAATCCCACAAGCCACAACCCTAATTCCAAAGCCTTTATAGAATTTGTCCAAAATACTCCTCAGGCAGACTTCCATCAGTTATCAGAATCCTAGAAGGCCTCAGAGGTGCTTATGAAGAGGGACTGTAATGTAAAATTTATTTTATGTAATAAAAGTAGTTACTACATGCAGTGTTGACACATACTTACAGCATCTATGTAGCCATTTGCTCTCCTGTAATTCTGGCTTTTTTACTTAAATGGACTCAATCCTACATCTCCTCTCTCTCCAAAACCCCAACAGAAATTAGCAAAAGATACAAGCCTGCATCTTTGTATATGTGATAGAAAAAACCCCACAAAGGCACAGGCACACTACTCATCTGGCCTATGTCTGCATAATTTCAGTGACATTCCCATAGTTTATATGTGCTGTTGTAAAATACATCAACATATTATATACAAAAAATACTCAACTTCCCACATATTTTCAATAAACATTAAGCAATGCTTTACCCTAGTTTTAAATGTCCTTTCAATATTTTGCATCCCTTCCTTTCCAGCATCTTCACATTTTCCAATTTCTTTGGCTCACACAGAGCAAGCGAAGAAAATAGCAAATATTAAAAGCAATAAAGATGTCACAACAAACTTGGCATTTTTTTAAAAAAAGAATTGCAGTATATTCTTTTGCAAGTATATTCTGGTGCTTGTGCTTTTCCATTATGCTTCTCTTCTTTTCATAACTTAAACTCACCTGTTAGCACAGGTATGCATATCTCAATGTGATGAGAAAATACAACTCTACCTTGGAGCAAAGATGGGCCAGGAGCCTGTAACAGTCCCCACAGGTCCTCAAAATATCTGAGCAGCCACAGGTTCAAAGAGTTTGATCTGGTGATCAAAGAGTGCATACCTGAAGCTTGTCAGGTAATTGAGCTCTAAGGGATTCCTTCAGCTTCAATTTCACCAAAATGAGGAAGAATAGGAATGTTTCTAAAACATATTTTGCATTTCACACTTTTCTTTTAACAATCTGTGTATCCTTTGCATAAGCTATACTTCACGCTGTGGGTTTAGGATCTTTCAGAAAAACAAAATCAAATCATGAAAGCAGATAATGAAAAATTAATATAAGCAACATAAAACCTGTAGATACTTAATACTGAAAAAACCTAAGAGCATTTTTCTCCCTTATTCCTAAGGGGGGGGAAAAACAGCTTAGCAGCTTTTATTATTCATTATTGCGGGAAAAGCTAAACCCAAACATCACATTTAATTCAGTTTAGGTGAGAGAGCTTTGTAGAAATAAGCCACTTGCAGAAGAAACCCCAACTCCAGCCCTCACACACTGGCCTCTGCATTCAGCACTGGGAGAACCCAGCTGAGGCAGTGGCATCACAGGCTGCAGGCAGCCTACAGCTACACAGTTTTGTTTTTTCAGAGCATTTATGTGTTTTGCCTACCAGTAGTCTTTAATTTAACATAGTATGAATTGTTTTAGCAAGCATCCAATCCATCAAGGTATCAAACTTGCATCAGCTGGTCACAAGAGTGGAGCTCACACAGCCTGGCAGTCATGGCTTGGAGGAGCATGGCATGGCATAAATGGCCATGTAACCCAAGCTGTCACTGATTTACCCTGAGGGACTGGTGCAGAGTTTTAATTATTTCAGTTAAAAGCAAGTTTAAATTATTTCAGCTATCCCTCTGCCTATTTTGACCTCTTATTACTTCTGGTTTAGAGGCATTTTTTTTCCTCCTGCAGGTCTTCAGAATTTACATAAATGGGAAATGCTGCCCCTTTTACAAGCTCATTGTATTGCAAAGTTCACAACCAACTCACCATCATCAGAGAGCTGTTATTTGTCACTAACAACTCCTACCATCAGCTGGGCATGATTTGCTTTAAAAGGATGCCAAGCTTGTTGAGCCTTCATCTGGAACAATTTTTGAGATAAAAAGCAGTGATAAATTCTCACTTTTTTCCATCG
Source organism: Passer montanus (assembly GCF_014805655.1). Classification (NCBI taxonomy): domain Eukaryota; kingdom Metazoa; phylum Chordata; class Aves; order Passeriformes; family Passeridae; genus Passer; species Passer montanus. The sequence continues at coordinate 338,232 of NW_024366659.1, read as the reverse complement.
AGAACACAACATATTTTGCCCCAGGCAAACTGCTACTCAGTAGCCAGCCAGAGGAATGCCACACACTATAAAAGTTTGAAGTGTTAAGTCCTGAGAACTGCTTGTGCTCCAGTGTTGAAGATGCAGTGAAGGAGGTAAATAATATCCCAAACACCACCTCATTGGAAGCATCCCATTGCTCAAACACTATTAAACACCATTAAGCTTTTCTACCAACAGATCTGGTGTTTTATCTGCTGTACTGTGGGTACTATAATTGCTATATTTAAAAAAAAACCAAAACATTTTAGCATCTGGCCCACAGTGTTTTTCAGGCCAAGTTCAAAATACTTTAACTGGAGCAAGTAATGAAATTTAAAATTCTTCCAGGGAACACACAAAAAAAGTTTCTTAGTAGCATTTGAAAGGAATTAAGATGTCACTCAAAATTTTAATTGTTAAATTACTAAATAAACAACAAGAAGATGGCACTCTCTTCTACCTTTCAGACAACATTAAAGTCTATCTTCTCCAAGTACTGGGGATGTAGAAAAGGAATTTTTCATTCTGCAGTGCTGGCAGAGTCAAAGCTGCCAGGAATTTGCTCCTCCTTTCCCACTTGATGAAAAAAAAAAAGAGGAAATCAACAAAGAAGGGGGGTAACATGGCATAATGTAGGGGCATATACTGATCACAAGGTTGTGAAAACATGAAAGCTGCAGAAATCAACAACCAAACACTTCAGAAACGCAGAATATTGATGGAAGAAGTGCATTTTTATGGACATACATCTAGTGTACATTAACACAATTTTAATGGAAAAAATCTCTCATATTTTCACATAAAAGACAGGGGGAAAAAATTAGTCAGAAGCTCTCTCCTTCCTTCTCTCTCTTCGACACACATCTTTAAAGTTCTGACTCTCTTCCGGTATCAAAAAACTCCATCTATATCTTCCAGTCCCAAGAGTGCCTTGATCATTGTCATTAGAAGAACTTTTAAAGTCATGTCCTTTGTATGGAAATTTTCTTCCTAGAAGAGGTGTGATTATTGTTTTGTTTAGCATCAAGCTGTTTTGCAAGACAACTCATGGATATAAAAAGCACTGCAAAGTTACAGCTTGTCACAGAATTACTGTGTGCATTCGTATAACTGATGGGGCCTTAAGATACAACTCAAATTATCCTTAAGACATCATTTAATAAAAAACCTGAGGCAAAAAGTGTTGCCTCAGAACATTAGACTTAAATGAAAATTTCAATTCTCTTTGAAGAAATTTCCGAACAATTGTAGATGGATTCCAGCAGGCTGCTTTGGATATGAGGTGCTTTAATTTCAGTGTATCAGTGCTAATTCAAGTATTATGCATCCACCTTCAGCTGACTTTGCCTTTTTGCCTTCCCTCTTTCACTGCAATGAAAAGCATTCAACCCTTTGCAAAGCTCCTCCTCACCGAAATCTTTAGAAAAGAGGATCCAGAGAAAAGCTGAGATTCTGAAAAACACAGGTATGATATTCTTCAGAGGGGTGGGGAGTTACCTTCTGATGCTCCAACAAGAGCAACTCCAAGGTGAATGGTGGAATCAGTAAGGGGCCACTGGGTGCCAAAATGTAACCTGTAACTTTGAAAATCAGTCCTGAAGGGATCAGCTTGAAGGGAAGAACAAGCACACGTTGTGTGCATCACTACCTCTTGTTTATACTCCACTCACATTTTCCAGTCATTTTAGACTCCCACAGAGGTTTCCTCTTACTGACTTATGTCCAGAGGTGGATCATGTGGACAAACTCTGCTATTACTGAGCTCTGACATGAAATGAAGAGTATTGTCATCATTAAACCCACAATATGTATCCTTTAATATAGAATATTCTACCCTCAGCTATTTACACATAGCTCTAACACAAGGGAAAGAATGTGAAGGTTAAATATAGCACTAAGTGAATCTCCAATGAAATGCACTTTCTTTGCTGGAACTGCAGAAATCTGAGAGAAGTAAAGATAAAATCATCATGACCTGAAAGGTCCGTTCTAAGTAGCAACAAAATTTTCCTCCCAGTGTTGTTTTACATAAGAATCCCACACCATCTTGTTGTGGACAGGTAGGAATCAATCCCAAAGAAGAAATAACATTATTTGCTAGCCTCCAAGAAGGTTTTAGCCCTGCTGTGATGCCACATTCATATTTTCTGAAAAATCCCTTTGCCCAGGATTTTTCTCCTGGGAAGCTGAGAAGCCTCAGAGAAAAGGGAAAACAATATTATCTCATTTGCTTCTCCTGTGTTTTGCTGCTTTGGAATGTGGTTGGAGATTGTTTCATTGGTTTCTCACGTGAATTGTTTTGACTCAATGGCCAACCAGTGTCAGGACTCTGGAAAGAGTTACATGTTTTCATTATTATCTTTTTAGCATTCTGTAAGTATCCTTTCTGTATTCTTTAGTATAGTATATTATTCTTTAATATAATATAGTATCTTAAAATAATAACTTAGCCTTCTGAGAACATGGAGTCAGATCCATCATTCCTTCCCTCATCTGGGAGCCCAGCAAATACAATACTGTGACACTCTCAGGGTGGTTTACTCTGCCCTCCTTCTCAGGCAAAGGAGCTCAGGTTCTTCAAAAGGCACACAACATGCTTGGTGGTTCAGAGACTCAAGGACTACAAGAGTTCCTGGAATAACTTCTCTGTACAGAGCAGAACACCATGGTCTGCATACAGGAGAATTTAAAATGCAATCAGACTTAGCAAAATGAGAAACAATAAAGATAATAAACTACCAGCATAATTCATCATACTGTATTACCTAAGGCTGCTGAGAGAAAATGTAACCCAACTGCACAGAAGAGGAAAAATTGTCATCCAAAGCGTGTGCTGATCTACATCTTCAACTGGCCTGTCAGCCACAGGGGATTGTGTGGGGTGGGGATCATCATAAAACCTGGCTGTCTCTGCCCACATGTTTTTTCACGAGTTGGCTTCATCTCATCTGGAACACTTGGGATGCTGTCTGGAAAGCAAAGGCAGCTACATTTCACTTGTCAAGGCAGGAGCCATAAAGAGGAATGAATAGCAGTCAAGCACGCAAAGGCCCTAGGTACAAAGTCCCTCATCACCTTTATTTCAGCCCAGTCCAGTGCAGAGTTCTATCATCTGGACAAAAACTGTGAGAACTCAGCAGTGCAAACTATGGGTTTTTTTAATGTCTTTATGATCACAAATTATTTCCACAAAAGTTAACTCTCCCTACAGAAAGCAACAGACTTCAGAAAGTGCCTTGGAGACTGGAAAGGATACGTCATTTTCCTGCCTGTGAATCTCAGAATTTTATATAGACGTTATATGGACTGACGGATATATTCAGCTCTTCATCAGCACCTGGGAGTTAACAAATCAGACTTAAACAGACAGGCTCCTAGTCTTCTTCCTCTATTCAGTCACAGAACCCAAAATCTGCAAAATTATCTCCACATACTAATAAAACTTTTCAAGTCAAATGGTTCAGGAAAATAATAAAAAATTAGTTTTACAAAATAAATTTCGGTTGCTTAAAAGATTTCGTGGTTAAACTTTGCTTTGCTTCTCCCAAAGTACAGCAAAGTAAATCCCCTTGTTTCCAATCCACTGGATTATTTAGCAATAATCAATAATCATGTGACTCAAATAGCATTTCAGCAATGACCACCACACTTGATAAAAAAGTAATTTATAGATATAAGGCTTTAGGTTTTTTCTGACATTCAAGGAGTTATCTTTTTTTACTGCAAAACTTAGGCTGAACAGGTGATTTTTTTGAACGGATAAGAAAAGAAAACCCAGCACAAACCCAGATGCAAAGGGTACTCCCTTCATTTACCCTTTTTTTTCTTGCCCCAAGTATGGTATCATTGTACAAATGCCTCAGGATAAACAGATATTTTTAAATTATATTTTTAAGGGGTTTTTTTTAATAAGTTAATGGTTGCAGAAACACAGGTACGGACTTTTCCAGCAAGATTGCAACAAGTTAAATCACATCTGGTGTTTTGGTCACTCATTTCCAGGTGGAATTTACTACAACACAGCTTAGACAAACAGATAAGAAAGAAAAAAATAATCTTTTAAAACGAAGTGGAAGAAAATATAGTAAAGGTGTCTATCTTGGCTTCATTCCCTTGTGATGATTCACATTCCATCTGCTGCCCTACTCTAATACTTGTAAGGGGCACACGTTTTATTGCTCAGTACAGATTTTATATTTTATGCTAGCCACAACAACTGCCTCTGCCAGTTCTTGTGGAACCACACACCTGAGAGCATCAAACTGCCTTCCTAGGTTCTTGGTGCTTTTAACACCAATTGTGACTCCACTTTCTGCTGCAAAGCCCATGTACTCAAGCTAGTAACCAACATCATCATGCAGATGATTTCATGCCTTTATTTCATCCCAAATTTGTGGAGCAACACAAAGAAAGGCTAGGTGACCATTCTCAAAAGCAACAAAATACAGACCTTGAATATGATTTGCTTAAAACGTATACAAGTGACTTAAAAATTTTAGTGGCCATTTTTTGGATATACTTGAAAAACACTCAAAGATGCTCCTGAAGTCCAGTAGGAGAAAGGAAGCATTCTGGAAAACCAGGCTGTTAGTGCATGGAGAGGTATCAAGACAAGCTGAGATTTGCCAAAATAGAAACATTTTCTAAATGCTGTCAGTGTATTTGAGTCATTAAAGACAAATAACAAGGTGAGAACATTACTTGGAGACACATACCAGATGCCCTATGCACTCATAGTACTAAAGGCCTAGAAAAAAAATAAGTAATTTTTGCAGTGATGGGGAAAAAAAAAAGTTTTTGTAATGCATTTTTGCATTATCTTTTTTAGAGATGCATTTCTTCTAGTTATTTAGGTTTTTTTTAAAAAAAAGGAGAATGGCATGGTGGCTTACGTAGATCTGCATACTGTGATGATTTAGAGCCTGCACATACAGTGAGAGTTCTTCCAGGAAAAAGATTTTCCATTTAGCCCTCAAATGCTGGATTCCTCCTACTGTTCATTATCTTTCTATGAGGAGTTATACAATTTCTGACTCCAGACTTCTGCAAAATAGATTTGTGTGCCTCTCTAGATTATGGTACAAAGCCCAAAGCACCTTCGTTTTTCAACAGAGGGGAAAAAAAATTACAATTGCTTGCAAGTAGTTTAACACTTCATTTTCTCTTGCACATCTGAAACAGATCACACTTTTGTTTCAGAGGCATAAACACACTTGTGCTGGTGCTCTTCTATTAGACAAGGCTGCACCTGGAATAGGTTTGACGACCTCCTGTGCTTGGAATACTGACTTGTTCATTTACAGAAGAATCAAAAAGGTCAGTATGAAATTATAACCTGCATATGGCACACGCCCCCATGCACAACCTACACAAGGTATGAGATCTAGTTTAAATAATAATTTCTGTAATAAATTCAATATGCATTTGTAATAAAGAAGATACTTAGCATGAAATCATACTTTCAGGGGGGACAAAGGAAAGGGTTTATGGCTACTGCAACTTTCTTTTCAGGTTACAAGTTGCAAAATTTAACACATTGTTTTATCTGATTATTCCAAAGACAGAAAGCTGGAGTAACCCATACAGCAAATCAAACAGGATTTGAGTCACTATTTTATGGATGATACATAAAGAGTTTTATATTTGCAGTTTGTGGGTCTCAAATCTTTTTCTCCTTCCTTGCTTCCTGAAGCTGACCTATTTCCAAGATAATTTGCACATAAAAAAATCATTGCGGATGTCAGGTTACAAAAAAACAGCAGCAAAAAAAGACATTTGTTTGCATATATCATTCAAAACCAGACCCTTTAAGAAGGTTTCATTCTATCAAGCCTGTCCAAAACAGACGCTGAAGAAAACAGTTCAGAATAACTCCCTACTACACAGTGCTTACTCTCCTGTGAATGAAGAGTCATCATATCTATTCTGCTCAGGGTTGCAGCAATTGCCCATGTTGGGATACCCTAATGAAGCCTGTCATTAGCATGCTGAGCCATTTCAGTAGCTTAGCACTTCTTTTTGTTTTCATTTTGTAATTTGGCATGTAATTTGCATTTCTATGAACTTCCAGGAGCTAAGCCTGCTGGGCTAGCAAACCTCTGCTCCTGGGGAAACTCCAGGGTATGCTTCAGCTCACACTGTCACCTTTCAAACACTTTAAACTTTTCAGTCATTCACATTTATGAGAAGGGATGCAAGCAAAACGTTTATCTTTGAATTTTAGTAGTTAACTGCTTTCCAAGATCAGTTTAGCAGTCTCCGATAAAGCACAGTACTGGCTGACCAAAGCCCTTCCTTCTGAATTCCTACAGAACACTCACCTATCTCTCAATTCAGCCCACAGACATGATGTTCTCATTCCGGCCAAAGAGATGCCAACATTGAGATCACTTCTGGAACTCACATACAGGAGTTGTACCTCCAGCCTGTGGTCTGCGCATGGCCAAATTTCTCCTCTCCCAGCTAACCACAGCATTGTGTTCCAATGGTTGTATTTTATACCTAGGCATTTTTGTGTGTGCCCTAAACTTTAGTACCTCTCCCTCCAAAAAGAAAAAGTCAAGCTATTTAATTTTAGAAGTATTGTTTTCCTACAGAAGAGCACAAAATCATAACTCAGAGATTTTTGCTGACTTGAAAGAAAAGCCTCTCCTTCAAATAGAATTAAACACCAATCAGATCAGAACAGATCTGAAAATTAAAGTTGATTGCATGGCTTACTACAGAATACCGCCCAATATTTAACCTGTCATCCAGTCAGCAGGGCTGTGGAATAGGAGAAAATTTTAAGGAACATCAAGACCAGACAAATGCCACTGATACATTGGGATGCAATCATTTCTCTTCTGAAACCATCTCAAGGACAGCTTTAAGTTTATGTAGATTTGCACAATTACAATTGCATCTAAGAGTCAGTCCAGTTAGTTGAAGTAGAAAGAATGTCCAAACACATCCTGTGAACTGCCAGCTGAGCTTAACTTGTATTTTATTAAAAGATGCTGAACACACTGAAATGACACTCAAAGGACACTGTGCCTTTGAGTGTGGATTTAAAACCCAACAAGTGTGATCTAAGAATATGTTAAAGCAAACATGTTTATGAACTAGTTGAAAATACAAGCTAAAGATGTGCCTATGAGACAATGTATGAAATTCTGCACATGTTGACTAAGGATTAGCACAGATGATGGAGAGAAGATGTCATATGGGGAAATTAAAGCACTTTAATTTAAAACAGATGTCTGGAAGGTCTCTCCCTATGTCTTAATTAAAAAAAAAAAAAGGATCATGAGAGCAACCAGCAGAACACTCAGGTAAAAACAATGGGGCCATTCAAAACAAACAGTAATAAAGCATAGAAAAAAGTATTAAAATCAATGGGTTTTATTGGGGGCACATCTTTTTGGTGAGGGCACATACATAAGGACAAACACCACAACTATATATACATATATAGACACAGAAACCTTTTGTGTTATTCTGAAAGCAGTTCAAAACAACCACAGAAAGAACAACATTGCCAGTACCAAAGGGCTGGCAAGCCATAAATAAAAAACAACTCAGAAAGCTCCATCTTCAGCTCTTTCCTTATATTCTAAAATTGATTGAAATTTTCATGTTGTTTCGAATGTCATTTTCTCTGCACTAGGACAAATGACCAGGACCAAGTCAGAAAGTGCTGAGCCATGACATTCAAATCAGTTTTGGGCAAAATACTTTGGTTTTCATAGATCCTGTAAAAGTAATGAAGAAATCTTACACTCAGATGGTTTACCCACCATATCCCTGAAAACACCATTGATCAAAACTGCTTTTACTTCTCTGTTGGAAAGGTACCATATTGAAAAGATAAAGGACATGCACATGCATGCACAAAAACAAATTATATCCACAAAATCTCGTAAGTTCCCATGGAAAACTGTGTAACAACATTCATTTTTATTGTGCACCTTTGACCAGCATTTTGTTTGCCCACTAATTCAGCTTTTGGGATTACTTTTAACTTTCCAACCCTTGAAGTAACACTGAACTGCTGCCATTTGGTTCTTACATCAGATTTTGAAATGATTCTTCAGTCTCCCCTCAGTTGTGGAGTTTCCATTAGGATAGCACCTGTCTGTGATCCAGAGAGGAAAAGTTGTCCTAGCCAGCATTTATTCCTTGTCAACATTGTGTTTTATAGTTCATTATTACTGTATGACTGTCTTTCTAAAAGCCAGCTTAGTGCCTCCAGTATTCTGCTGGATACTACACTTTTTTAAAAGTTTATGAAGGAGAAGTAACTGCAGATGAAGGAAAAATTCAGGCACTGCAGGGAGGGCAGCCACTTCCAGCAATTACCTATCCATACCTATGTTAATCACATGAGCCTCGTGCTCTGCTGTGAACTGGAAGTTATTTGAAAGCTGCTTCTGAGGCAGGAAATGTCAACAGTGCAACACTACCTGAGATATTTCATAACACAGTGTGTACTCAGGCAAAGAGTGAAAGAATATTTCCCCAGAATCACAACTGAAAGGGATAAGCAGTCTTGTTTTTCTGGAGTAGCTGGGAGAGGAGCAATCTAGTTCAACTACCTCCAACAAACTGCTTGAGCACTGATTACCAGATATATAAATGGTAACATGAGCAGTGAGGAGCTTTGGTGTCCACAGGAACAAGATGTTGCTGGGCTCCGAAGGTTAAAGAGACACAGGAGCTGCCCCAAGCAGTTTTATCCTACCTTGCTACATCAGGTACAAATCAGACTATTACCCTCATTATGAGGAAAACCGGTGTCACACCATCTAGTGTGAATAAAATAATAATACTTGGTGCACAGGACAAAGTCCAAAGTCCTTTTAAAGCTTTTTGTGAACACTGGTCTTTATTTTAAGTTCAGTTAGAAACCCAACCATAGTACAGGGAGCTCTGGATCTTCCCAGGTGATGGTCTTTCAACAGTAAGAACACATTTCTGAATGCCTACAGCAGTGAGAGCATGCCATACTATCCAAACGCCATTTTTTTCATATTAAACTAATTTTTCAGCAAATACCTGTTCAGGAATCTTAAAATCCCAAAGAGTATCCTCACAATTGCAAGTATCTGCCATGACAAATGTTAAGCAGTGTTGCCTAAAGATATAAGGTGTAGCGACCTGGTTCCAAGGAAACGCGCAGCACTTATTTTAGGCCACAGAAAAAAGTACAGGAGGCAAAACCCCACCACTAATAATCTCCTTTAGGAGCAGAAGGGCAGCTGAATTGCTATTTTGCCACTTTCAGACCAAAAGACATTTACAAGAATAAACACAGTAATATAGAAAAGATACTCAGAAACTCAAAACTGCATTACTTTTTCATATCCAAAACTCCCTAGAACAGAATAGTCTGGGGAATCATTCAAGTTCAAATCTGTACTAAAATTTCAGAATCCACTTTGATTCTATTTGATACATATCACCTTTACTTCACCCAAAATGCTGGTCAAAAACATAGGCAACTATAAAAGCAACTTTACCATCTAAATAAAATACAAGCAGAGTTACACTGAAATAAAGTGAGGGCAAGAAAAGGGCAGGAAAAGCTGACAATTAAAGCAGTGTAAGGAAAGTTTCCCCTTCCGGAAAAATACAGACAACACAGGCTCACAGCTCTTTTGATCTTTAAACCACTGTTTAAAAGGAAATGCAGAATTACAAGTGTATTAAATGTCTGAATCTCTAATTTCATATGGAAAGGAGAAGTCTGTAAGGAAAGGCAAGATATTAATCAAAGTAGCTTAGAAGTTTTTGAGGGAAGAACTACAGACTGAAATGGAACTGTGGATTGTTATCATTTACTGAACTTTAGCATTAAAAAAACTATTTGTTCTAACTGGGAATTTATTTGTACCAGAGCTGTCATCAATGCCAAATTGTTCTCTACATACACAATAGGCATAAATTGGGGGTTACCAGTGAGGACAACACAGCAAAAAAAGCTAGCCTCTAGCTTTCCAGTTCCATGCTTAGCTTGTAAGCATGGTCTGGCAAAACCAATTTTTCCCTCACAAATGAACCAGGTTTTATCCAGACATTATTAAAGGCAACTCTACACTGAAAATTACCCAGCATCACTGCTAGCAGTGGAACAAGAAATGCATTTTGGCTAGGTGCAAAGCACTGCATGTATTTTGTTGACTTATGTCAGAACTTATGACAGAAGCAGGCATTTTGACTGTTCCAATGGTTAATGCTGGCAAAAGGAGAGATTATAGCTTTTCATAAGTCTGGCCCAAAAAAAGCATCAAGCACAGTACATGAGGACTCCCACCTCCTCCCCATCCCTTGAGACAAATCAATATATATTGTAGGTAAAAAAAGAGATAAGGAAAAAAGCAAAGAAGCATCACAGGGCTGTTACTTTCTTTCTTAGGTAGCCAAAGTCTTGGATGGATCCCGAATATCACCCATCCCAAACACAACCAACAATGTGCTATGACATATTAAACCATGGGAGCTTATTCCTCAGCTTGGGAGACAAAACCTGAGGCATTTCTGGGACATTTGAAATTGTAGTCTCCCTTCTGGGAGGCTTAGTGACAATTCCAATCCCACCCAACAGGGCTGTAAACTGACAACTCCACAATAGAGCTTCTGAAAACATCTGTGAATTAGTGGATAAACCCTTCTACAATTTCACTGCAACTTGAAGCACACAGGCAAACTTATGGTCACTACTGCAGGCTAGAGATTTCCATTCATGTTTAAATAGATTTTAACATTAAAATCAAGTAGGAGTCCAAGTAATTCCAGTGAATAACTCCGGAGCAGAGCCGAGGTGGCCCAGAAGGTTGCATGGCAGGACACCCCTGTTATGGAGTGCCATCAGCCAGGGCACCATCTGCTTCTTCAACTACAATGAGGGCTCTGTGAGTGGCAAAGGCTTCCACAGCACACCTCACACCTTGTTTACCTGACAGCCATGAGAGGGAACTGACTAGCTACAAAACCTGCAGTAAGCAGTCACTACAGCTGGGCAGGCACAGAATTTCTACTTGGCAGGGATCTCCAAAAACTGGCAGAAAGAGAGGAAACACCAGTGCAAGCTTCAAACCGAACCTGATTGTCATTCAGTAGTCAGAGGGAGCAGAAAACCTGCACACAAAGGCTGTTTTCTCTATTTCTGTAGCAGAGACATAAACAAAACGTCAAGCAGTAGAAGAGGAAACTGGATATTTGTGGCTCAGCTGCCAGAACAAAGCGTGAAATCTTAACTTTCAGCTCCATCTCCTCAGAGGAAGTTCCCCAAAGGATCAAAGGATAAAAGTGAGATGCTGAAGCCAGCAGCCCCTCTTTCTCACTCTGGTCCTTGCAGACACAGAAAAGCAGAGACACCCGCGCCAGCCCTTGGCACAGAGTGCCAGGGAGTCGGGTGGGCTGAGAGGAGAAGCAGGAGCCTCCAAAGGCAGCAGCAGATCCACAGAAACAAAGCAGCTGGCAGGAGGCAGTGCCATGGAGGAAGTCGGTGTCTGTCTGCTGAGTCAAATGATAACAGCCTCATCATAAACCCCACAAGATCAGGATAGGGATAGCTGGGCACAAGGGCAGAGAAAACACCCTATTAGTGCTTTCAGCAGCCCTATTAGTTCTCAGAAGCACTCCCGACAAGGCATCTATTCAATTTTCACTCCATGTGTTCCATCTAATGGGAGCTGTATTATGTTTCACACTGAAGGTAATTACGTCTTGAAATTTTTGTGTACAGGGGGAGTAAATGCTTTAATTTTCTGCAGGTGCCTTGGACACATTCCTCACAAATGCTTTGACCTAAAATGAGGTGTGCATTCCTGTTTTACAGGGCTGCTCTCAAATAAGGATGGTTTATATTTGCAGGCCAAGCTGAAGTAATTTATCCCATCCTTTAAACAGAGATGTATATAATACATTCTACCATCACCTCAACATAAACAAGAACTGCTCCAGTGAAACTGATTTAATACCAAAACCTTTCTATTGCTAGTTACCAGAATGCTGAGAATATTAATGGCTCAGGATTTTACAGCACAAGATCAGGAGGCTGCTTCCTCATCACTTCATACAAGGCATCCTAACAAAATTTCCTGGAAAGGCCAGCAGAAAACACTACAAGCTCCACCAGCTCCTTCACTCAGCAACTTTTACATTAATTGGAACAGCAAAAACCTTAATTATTTTCTCCTGTTTTTAAAAACAATAGTTTTTAAAACAATAATATTTAAAAATCATATAAAAATTATCAGAATGATGGCCTAATGAAAATACTTTTTTTCCAGCTGCATCATTTTGCTAACAAAGTTCTATTATCAGGCCATAAGTTACTAATCAAACTTTAAAAGTCTCAGTATTTCATCTAGCTGAGTTTTACTGGGCAGAAGAATCCAACATGTTTTGTATGACAACTAATGTTTTCATTATTTTTTTAAACAAGGACTGTTGCTAGGCTATTCAACAAACTAACTGTTACATTCATAGTTCTTGAATTATATCAGCCAAACAATGACAATAAAACACAAATAAAAGCACAGTCTGGAAAAAACAAAATCAGTTCCCCATCACCAACACTTTTTCTAGATATAAAGTGAACAAAGAGCTGTACCACAGCCTAAGCAGTACTTCTGAACCACCCAGAAAACCAGCTTCAAAAAATGTGTATTTCCTTATGATGGAATGAACAGACCTCTCCAGTCCTGCTGGAGGCTGTTACTGAGGCTACTCCCTGAAAAAGCTTCTCATGCAGGCCACCACTGCTCTTCCACAAGCAAACTGATCATCTCCAAGGAATTCTCTATGCTGACACCAAACTTTGGTTGCTTCTGTTGAGGCTTCTCTACTTGTTATAACAGTGACATATTCTTTAGAAAAAAAGATTGGAATTGGATCTCTTGTACAGGATAAATCCATGCCCAGAATGAGGCAGGAGGGAGAGGGATCTCATCTGTTTTCTTCCATATGCAATTCTTCCTTTGATTGAAACATTTCCAGTTGGACTCTGCTTTGACTCAGAAACATTTGAAAAGCTTTGGCTTTGACAATCCTTCATGTTTTGACCAAGAAAAAAGCTACCCTATGTTTATTGCTCCCTGCACTTTTCTTAAGTAATGGATTGGTTTGCTGAAGGATGTAACATGAGGAGCACCTCCTTCACCAAGTCACAGCTTTATTAAAGATTAGGAAAATATCCAGAAAGAATTGGAGCTTTTCTGTTCACTCTCACTCCACAGGTGCATTTTCCAGGTTTGCCTGGATTTGGCTTATAATTTAACCAGAAATAAACCCCCTAAAACATATTCGGGCACTTATTTTAGAGTATAAACTACTTCCTTGTAAAAGTTATTTTCCAACCTTGCTGGACTTGGGTTTTCCTCCCCACTCTCATACAAGTGATTGAACCCATTTTGCTCAAGTCTTCAAAAAAATGCATATGTGGCCACAGTCCAAGACATAGAACAATTCATCTGCAAAGCTGAATGTTTCACAAGCCATCTGCAAATAGGGCTTCATAAGAGGAACCATTTTGTTACCTTAGCCATAGAGCAAGAGCAGCAGCCATAACATAACATTCAGAAGGAAGTATTACAGCTGTAAAAAGTGTTCACAATGAAGTCATAAACTACACAATGTGCCCCTTTTGAATTTCTTTACAAACACAAAACTTTTCATGAAAGGTTAACTAAGATTCACACATCTTTAGAGAGAATATGGGCCAGTTTATGGGACCCACATAAACCCCTGTGAAACAGTGCTTTTTCTATTTTCTTTTTCTTTCCCCATGAACCTGAAACTCAAAATAAAAATCATAGGGTGCAGACCCACGTGGACTGAAAGCAAAATTGGTGCACATGAAGCCCCCAGAACAAAACACTCCATGTTTTGCACAGCTCGTTAGGATGACATTATTATAAGAACTGGGACCACTTAGGAGAGCTCATGGAGAAGCCAAGAACATTCTTGAGAGGGGGATGGGAATATATGCTCCAGTTTGCCTGCAAGCCTAAAACAAGCTTAATTAAAAGTTTCAGAAATGTTAAATAATGTTAATTTGCTGCCCTGGCAAGCTGCCTGCTACAGCTCTGCAGACTCCATAAATGAAAGTCTGTGGCACCACTACTGAAACCCCTTCCTGAGCTAGTTAGGCTATTCAAGCCCTTTGTGGTTGTGGATTTCTGACTTTCAAAAAGCCACTCAAGTAAAGCTGTAGACAGACTCAGTGCTGTCTCAGGTTTGAAAGGAAGAAAGGCCCATGGATTCCTTCCTGACAGTGTTTCTGATAGAAAACTTTGTCAAGAAACAAAGCATCCTGCCTCTCTACAGCAGGATCAAATCCAGATGGTGTACGAAAAGTACACAAAATCCTACATGATATGGATGTCTATTCAAGAATTATTTTCAGTTTAGTACACATGACAGGACAAGGGGGCATATATGAATATTATAAGAAAAAAATTTATTTGAAGCAGATGTCAGGAAGCCCTGTTGCATGCAAAATAAAATATGAAAAAATTCAGGAATAGCTGTAAAAGCCAAAGAAGCAGATTTCTGCAGGTACAAACACTGGATCCATTCACAAGCAATTGGATATCACATTGGGTGGACTATGGCCAAAGGGTCAAGAGCTGACTAACAAGTTAATTAAATACATTCAGTGCAGCAGTGTAGAGTGTATTTTAGGCTATGCTGCACTCAATGTCACACCTACGACCAGCTAGGGATAACAGCATTTCCAAAGATTTCCCTTCTTGGTGACTGTGGATACATTTTTGAGTGGAGGATGATATTCCCTGTTTAGAGCACCTCAGAGCACTAATTAACTGAAACTTATATATAACTCTCTTCTCTTTTTTACAGTTTATCTTCTGAACTACACACACACTGCAAAAGTGCATGGAAAGAAGGGTAAGCAGCATAAAAAAAAATGTTCTACAAGAAAAGAAAAATTAGGAAAAAATAAAAGGGGGGGTAAGGCAGGCAAAGTTATTGTAAATTCAAAATATGGACAATCTAAAACCTCAAAAGCTTTCACACAAAGCCTCAGCCCTCTCTACAGAAAAATTATATTTTTATTATTATTCTACAGACAAATAGCTTTCATTCAGATCAGATTTATTCTGTTTCAGATCAAAGGGATAAGAAAGGATTTAGAAAGTTTAAAAGAACTTAGAAGCAACAGGGAATACAGTGAATTCTTTTCATATCTACAGACTCATGCACACCAACATTCACAATCAGAGTTTGCAAATGTAAGGATTTTTATTTCCCCTGCTCTGGCTCAGATGCCTTTTAAATCATATTGGTAGCACACTGCCCCATATGGCAACGTTCCTTAGCAAACCTGCACAAGAACTCGGGGCCATATTCCTCATTTAATGGCCTCAGTAACTTTTCCAGGGGGGATGAATGTGCCCCAAACCATCACTTCAAAGCAGCACTGCAAATGGTTGAACTGAGTGGCAACAGTTTTTCATGGAGCTGCCATGTGTAAGGTTAGCTTCCAGGTTTCTGAGAAAGTTTATTTTTGCACACGATGCACAAAATTAACAAGGAATTCTCAAGCCCTCTGTAAAAGTTAATCTTTCTTATGTGTATAACTGAAATAATTTCCAGCAATTAAGCTACAACTGAAAGTCAATCATGATGACATGCTTCTCATCTTGTTTTAACAAATCATCTGCCATTTACATCACTATTTCTTGACTTTTTGGAATCCAAAAGATTTTACGATTTAGAAATTATGAGAAATTAATTACAATTTTAGAGCCTGCAAAGATTGGCAATTGAATGCTTGAAGTCTCTTACAATTAGTACATCAGATCACTGACATTTAAGCAGGTTCACCTGCAGTGGTTCATTTATAGTTTGGAAGGAAACCAGAATGTTCCCTAAATGTTCTTTGTTCATGCCAGGAAAGGGTAAATAATAGGCAGGTTAGAGGTAGACAGGCCAGAAATGCCTTTTAAGAAGAAAGTCTTTGACAGCACATGCAATTTTTTCTGGGAAAGAGAAGTTTTTAAATTACTGATTAGCAGGGAAAGCCTTCGTGTTTGCTGGACTCAGATCTCTGCATTTAATGTGCCCATACCTCTTTCAAATTGAGACAAAATACAACATATTTTATCTGCCAATAATTTCCCTGAACTTCAACTGGTGTGCCCTCTTTTGTCATCTCTATTCTATTCTCAGTCCTATTTCACTCATCCTAAGGCAGCTCAGAAGGACAGGTATTTGGGAAGACCAAGCCATGTCACAGTCATCCATCTTCCACACAGGTCCAAGCTCTTCCCACTGCCTTGGGCAGTGATTTTTCAAGGAATCCCATCATAGGAAAGGCTGCAAGGCAAGTCTGACACTACACAACTGCTTGGCATCAAAGCCCAGCACAGGTGTAGCCCACGTTACAGCAACATAAGTCACATCCAAAAGCTGAATCACAGATGTAAACAGATAAAGCAAAGCAGCACAAACAGAGGAGACGTTTTCCTGAGAGTGGTATCAGGCACCAGATCATGTTTGACACTCGGTACGTGGGAAAAGAGAGCCACTGCTGTCATGGTGGATCTTCACCACTGCATGAACAGGCCAGGCCAGCCAATGTGCCCCCCCCACCTACAGCATTTCCCTGTTGGAGCGTGGGGGTCCTGCACCCAGCACTTTGGGGAGGGCATCTTTCACTAAGCACTGAACTTCCATTTCAATTTCTCGTCCATGGTTCTCACCCTCCGATATCGGGGTGTTTGTGTGTCAGCAAGAAGGGACTTGCCAAAGAAACATAAATGGATCTCCAGACTTTAAAACCACTTCCAGATTCTCTAATGCAGACATGGGCTGTGACTACCCAGCTCTAAGAATGTTGGGGGGTGAATCTGTTTGCTTGGGGTTTTATCTTTTTCCTTCATCAATAACAACACAACTTAGCACCACTTGAACTAAACCAGCACCTCCTTTAGGGATCAGTAACTTCTACTGGAACAGCCAAAAAAAATAAAAAAAATAAAAGAAAGAAAAAAATTACAAACTTTCTTATGTCATCAGTTAAACACTGACAGGGGCATTCACAGCTGTAGGGACTTAGAAATAGGGTATTTGATAGTTTACTAATTATTCATGCCACTAATCTAAATTCTAATTATCTTTTTCCTTTATTCTGACATCAGCCAGCACCCCATAGATTTAAAAAATAAAACAAAACCCATAAAATCACT
Source organism: Passer montanus (assembly GCF_014805655.1). Taxonomy (NCBI): domain Eukaryota; kingdom Metazoa; phylum Chordata; class Aves; order Passeriformes; family Passeridae; genus Passer; species Passer montanus. The sequence goes on along the minus strand of NW_024366659.1, from coordinate 321,013 downwards.
CAGAAGAAGGAGATAGAATACTTTCCTGGGTGACTTTGAGAGCAAAGAAGAAAGAGTCACAGGTCTGGAAAGTTTGAGTTTCAGTCTTTCCTAACTTTTATCATATAAATCTGGAAAGACCCCTAAAGACTGAACCTGTAATCTATCATCCATATTTTAATACACTCTCCAAAACAATAAGTTCTGACTGGAAAGAGCCAATGTACAATATTTTTTAAGAATGACCATGAACCTATAGGATTTATAATGCAAACATTTGGTTTATTACCTGCTTCACTAATGAACAGCAACTAAAGCAGAGCTGAAGGTCAGCAAGTACCTTTGAGATGGCAAAAAGGAGACTTCAGAGAACACTGTTCATAAAAGACCCTGATCTCTCTCCTAGTTAGACATTTTGTATTGCTAATAAAGCTCTGAGTCACATTCTTAATCAACTGTTCAGAAATATTTTGCCTAAGTAGCCTATCGCTACTTAAGCATAACATACTTTATTATTCAGTCAGATGAGCTTCTTTCAGCTAGTATCAGACTTTGCTTCAAGCACACCCATACAGAGGTGAAATAAAAATACCATTACCTGAGATTTCCTCATTTGTTACTCTGCTTTTCCACTACCTGTACTTTCCACTGTGTCTGCAGTTTAAGGCATAACTTTAATAAAACTTTGGTCAAGCAAAAAAATTAGATTTTGTTCTATTTTAGGCCATATTCTTTATGTTCCAGTTACAAGCTAAATCCTGTGGGTAAACCAAAGAACAGTGATCCTGAGTTATGAGTTATGTGGTAAGAATCCTGTAACACCATGTTGGACTTATCGGAAATATTCCTGGTCTATTAACCTAATAAAACTGTGCTTAAAACCATCCTTTTGTCTGTCTTCAATTACCTGCATGTCCAGACCAGTACTCTCTTGTCAGAGGCCTGCTGCTGTAATTCTCACTCTCTAACACCCATGTGGTTTTAGTTTCATCCTGGATTTGTCTCCATATATTTTTTTTTCCTTTTTTTATACACGTCTCTGCCTCTCCCTTAAGCTATGCCTTCAGAAGCAAAACTGTTTCTCAAGAATACTGTGGTGCTGCTGCATGAGACTTTGGATGTCAGAGTGATGACAGGAATTGTAGTTCTCCGTGTGCCAGAGTTTTCCCAGATAGAAAAATGTAAACAAAGTAAACACAACAGTGCATTTTGTATGACAACAAGGAAGCTCAGCCAGAATTTGAAGGCAGTGACTAGTGTACATTCAAGTAAGGAAGAGGCTGAGTTACTGTAATGTGCAGAATCACTGAATATACTAGAACAGAGTACATTAATAGCATTTCCCAATTGACTGGCTCACAGGTCTGACCCCTAATTAAGAATTCGCCCTCTGTAGGAATGTTTGATAGTTTCCATGATCTGTATATCCTGAATCTTGTTGATCTCTAATTACATGTTCAAGTCCAGTGAAGTCCAACTTCAGATACCAGAGTATCATCCCCACATCAGACTTAAACCCATCTTAACATTTTGTTTTGTGGAAAAAAAGTTTATGAGATGACTTTAGGAGTCCCTGAGAAAATATATGTCCCTGGTCTCCTCTGCTTTCATGCCTTGTAAACCACTCTCTCACCATGAAGACTGTAGCCAGCTAATTTACACTTTTCATACAAAGTCAGGCTATTTGCAAATTAGATTCTGTTACACAGCACACATGAAAGGTTATTGCTGGTCACACCTTTCTGGGCAAACCAGTTTGCCACATCCAGCAGGGGTAACAGAGCCATCAGCACAAAGTGGCATTTAGGCTAGAACAATGAGCCTGAGACCTGGTTTTAACTTCTGAAGTGCAAATAAAATACAGTTGGTGGGTTGGTTTGGGGTTTTTTTTAAAGATTTCTCCCAAAGTCCTACTGTGCTCTTGAACAGTTAAAAAGAACTGTAGATTAATGAAAGATCACTAAGCTCCCACACACATAAAAATAAGGTAAATGTCACAGCAAGATGCAAGCACTCAAAAATTGTAGCTAAACAAGCCTTCTTTATAAACACATTAACAGACATGCAGGCTCTCCCGTCCACTTAGCAAAGAACTTGCTGCTGAACTAATTTCATTAGGACTCTGAAAACAACTGGATATTTCCAAATGCCAATCAGAAGCTTCAGACTGCAGCCAGTGACACACTCTTTGCCTCTTAATGCAACAGACAATGTGTCTGTGGCTCCTGGTGACCGGCAGGGCATCCTGGCATCCCAGGGAGACTCCTACGGAAGGAGAGGAGTTGAAGGAATACAGCTGCTGTCACAGGGGAAAATGTCACTGATTAAGGCTTCAGTGCTCTTTTGTTTTCTGCTGCACTTGGGAATGGAAATCACAGAGCAAGGCATTCACTCAAAAACCACTATCAGTGCCACTTCCAAAAGCCACATGTCCTCGGAAATCCAGAGAGGTAAAATAATACTGGGTTGCACCTTTGTTCTTATCAAAAGCATCAAATCTTTCAGAGCCACAGCAGCTTATGAATGAGAGAAATCTGAATTCTATGCCAAGACCATTTCTTAAAGAGGAAAAAAAGCCTGTTTATTTGAATTTGAAAATACAGTGTGATTAATTTTTTCCCCCTCTCTGTATAATATGCTAGAGCTCTGTATTCCTGTATAATGCTCAAGCCTGTTGATGAATGGAAAGAATAAGTAAACTGGAAAATAGATCAAAATTTTATTCAGACGATACTTATATTTGGAATCCTGACCATGTAAAACATTCAAGGAACAGAGGGAAAACACACACACAAAAAAATTAGGTCAGAAAAAATAATGATATTATTACTGTTCATTTGAACCAGAAAATCCATGTGCATTTCCATGGCTCAGTTTTTCCCAAACGGAAAAATAATTCCCTTTTAGTCAAAATCAGACCTACTTTTGTATTTTATTTGTATTTCTTACAGAGTAATCAGACTTCCAAGAGAAAAAGTGGCAAGAGCTAAGCTAGCAAGAAGAGATGTATGTGTCATCCAGACAAAAGATACAGGGAGCACTTGGTCTAATTTCCAGATGAACTTCCCAATACATAACACAGCCTTTTCAGAGGCAAAAGTCCCCCTCTACCTATTCCTTCTACTAAGCAGAACCTATATTTTTGTATCTCAAGTAGAAGCTGCAGCTATTGATCCAGTGGACAACAAATCTGCCAGCAATGCTCTCTGCCCTCAGCTTCTGCTCTGAAGGACAGAACTCAACTTCCCAGACACAAAAGTCTTCATAACCTCTAAAAGTAAGCCAGTAGCAAAAAAAAACATGTTTAAAAGGCCATAGCTTTAAGACAGTTAAGCAGCTTTCCAGCAGATAGACATGTTCTATGGAATTATAGTCTCCCTCTTTCACAAAGAGTTCACAAGAAGAATTTGCTTTCTTCGTATTTTCAAGCTTTTGTTTTGTTGTGGTCATGAAGGATTTGTCTCCATGAAAAGCCTGAAGTCACTGCCTTCATCTCTGACAAAACATGGGAAAGCCTAAAGCTTTGACTCAATTTCAAATAGAGAAATTGTTATGAACACAAACCATGACAAAGATCTCAATGGGTCATATAGAGGGAGGCTTCACTTTTGTGCAAAAGAAGAAAAAGATGATGGAATGGAACATTAGATGTACCATGTGCAATAAATAAAATCAAGCATAGTATATATTTTCTTCACAATACACTGAAGGTGCTCTGACCAAAACTAGGACATTTTCTGGGCTTTGTAAGTCTGAAGCCTGAGGAGAAACATTCAGTGATGATTATGCAGCGAATTACAAAAACTAATCCACTTTTGTGGAATTTAACCACTGTGACCAAGGCAAAGTTATTTGTAGCAATTTTCTGAAGTAAAAAGTCTTCCCAAATAATGTACATGGACTTCTCACATGAATGCCAGGGGTTTTTCAATTTTAAATACTTTCTTGGGTTTTAGGGGGAAAGGTTGTTTGATTTGTTTTTTAGATCAATGACCCTAAAATACATGGAATAAAAATAAATGTAGTAATAATAATAGAATTTGTCAGAACATCCCTTCCTAGCACAACAGCAAGGAATAAGAAAGCAAAAATCTGGGCAGGTTTTCCTTCTTGAAAGGAATGGCACTATTTTTTACAATGTAAGCAAAATAATGTATGAGGTATATACATTCCATTCCTAACAGCACCTACAAAATAGAAAAAGTTAATTTCCATTAAGTAAGGCTGTCCTTGCCAAGAACATCTCTAGAACTGTCCCAGGCTCCACCAATCTCTCCATCACTGAACAAGTAACCTTACCTAAGATTTTGGGACAGAGGCTATGGCACAAAACTGGAGAAAACTTGGAGGTGATGGAAGACAGAGGGATGCTAGGAGTGGGCCCCTGGAGAGCCTGCTCTCTGGAATACAGCTTTGCAACCACTGCCACCTATTCAGCACTGCTTTGAGGAAAGATGAACCTAAGCCGTGAAAGCTCTAACATAATGCCTTAAAAAAAAAAAAAAAAAAAAATTTTACTCTTAAGAAAATGCCTTCCTGCCAAACTTTGTATCAGTTCTCAAAGTTCAAGTGTCTGAATAAATGATTTCAAAATCCCACGTAAACCTGCATTGAACGGAGAGAATTTTCCATAAGTTGTTCCAAGATTTGAAAAATCATTGAAAGTTTGTATGGCAACAACTAAAATAAAAAACCAATTAAGATATATACTTGACACTAATTTTCTTCGTTTGTCTTCATCACCACCTATTCTCTTTACTAAAATGTCCTCACAGTGAATTCACAGGTCTCAGGCTGCCTTTTCCTGAGAGCAAAAGGAATAAGAGAAATACTCCCTACCACAGACAGCGAGGCAGACTGACTACAGTAGATCTGTCTCACTTGGACTAAACTATAATGTGATCAGGTCTGCTGAATTTCCCACATTTCTCTTCACAAGGCAAAGACACAAACAAAAAAAAAATATAATTTCATTCAGAAGTAAAATAACTACATTAATGGGTGTTAATTTTCTGTTTTCTTCCTGCATACAAGAACAAAAGAAAAAAAATTTACACATTTTTTAAATAGTAGAAAGAAAGCAGGCTACCCCACAGCCCCTGCAAAGAGCTGAGGAGGGACTAGAGGCTCCTTGGGCCCCCAGTTTTTGTCCCTATCATCAGAGGGCCCAGCCTGGTTGCTCAGCTCTGGGTCCCACACACTAACCCCAGCTGCTTTTATCACAAGGGAGTTCTGAAGCACAGGGCTGTGGCTCTGGCTGTGGTTTGAGGCTTTCCAGCTGCTCCCAAAGGCCACAGCCAGGGCAGCTTTAATGGCAGAGACACAACTGAGAGTATTCCCAGTCTGCCAGACATCAAGCTCCTGGTGACCACTGAGGATGATGATGATCACTCTGTCACTGAGTTTTAGAGCCTGTCCTTCCAAGTTCATTCATTGCTAACAGATGTAAAGGGAAAGCTCAAGCACAAGCTTTTGCAAGAAAGTGTTAACCAACGTCAATTAAATCTTATTTTTGGCATACTGTTCATCTTGAGGAAATCATAACCCATGACAAGTCAAAAAAAAAAGAAAGAACAGAACAAAGTTCTCCAGTTGTATTGCCCACAGTGATCACAGTGTATTGCTCGCCTGACATAAAAGTTTGGGATGAGACTTCACATTGGAGGCTTTGGCTGCTGACACAGGATATTACACCAGGCACTTGTAAACTCAGTACCAGAATATGAGACAAGATTATTTCTGAAAACAGCAAACATTTGCTGTGGGGGCATCGCTGCAAAGGCATGACAAGCATGTCCAAGGCAGGTCCATGAAGGAGAGTGGCAAGCCAGCTCCTTCAGGAAGGTAGAAGTCTCTGACTAGAGCCTGTTCCAGGACTCCCAAGAAGCCCCTCTTTCAGCTTAAATAGCACTAAACGGGAAGTTTTAAGTGGAATCAAATGAAAACTCAACTGAACTTTAATTGCAATTAGATTTGAAATAGAAGCCATATCTCGACTTCAAATCCATTTCTCTCAGGAGTGGCTCACTCAGAACAATTGCTCACACTTGTGTGTTGGTACAAAGTGTCAATCTTGTACATCCCGTTGGTAAAATTACAACCAAGGCTTGACCATTAGAGTAACTGAAACAACATTCAACTAAGAGAGCAAACATCCATTTTAAAAATAGGTTTGCTTGTTTTCCAGAGGGAAAAAAATAACAATGTGAAAACAATTTCTGAGGAACAGCAAGGTTAATTACAACTACCATAAAGGTAGTGGTAACAGCCAAGGGCTTGAGTGCAGTCCACAGGGTCCTTAGTGGCTCACGCCTGACTGCCAGATGTATGGCAGCAAGAAAATGGGAGATAAAAGCAATTCCACCACAACTTCTGGAAGCAAAGCCCTGAAAGCTATTTTCTCTTTGTAAGAAATTAGGGGCAAAAATGCAAGCTGGCTGCTGCAGAAGCAAGAAAACATAACACAGTATTATCTGCACTCATTTTTATAGCTCATCCGGTTGTGGCAGCAAGTTAATATTGTTTTCCAAGAGTCATTCACAGCTATAATATCTCTTGGGAGGAGAACAGCTTTATATATGCCTGTAATATACTAGCTACTACTTCAGTCAAGAACACAAAGATCTGGTTGAAATTAGCATATTTTTCTTTGTGGCCACAGAGGCCTCTAAACATAGAAATATTTGAATATTTCCAAACTCTGTGGCTGAGTGTTGAAAAGTTTGCTTGATTTTTCTCAAAATACTAATGAATTACATTAGCTGTATTTAAAAAAACTTATTAGAATCAAGGGGTTTGAGATTTGATAATTTTTAAGTTGATTTTAATGTGTCTAGAGACATCCCAAAGCACACTAGACAGATTTTATCACTTGATACTGGAGAGTATTGAACATGTGTTTCCGCCTGTCCTTCTAATCTGCCAAAACACTTTCTGCATCACCAGATACTTCATGGTGTCATCTTTGAGTGCAGGGATCCTGCACTGCACAGGACTGCTATCACTGTTCCTAGTGTGACTCAAAATTCTGCTTCAACTACTAAGAGTTACTCCAGTACATCAGGGGAGGATTGAAAAGTGTAAGCATGAAAAAATATTTTTAATTCATGTACTGGAGAGAAAATGAGTGCCTAAAGGACTTTTAATACAGTTATAAATATTTTTGTCTTGTTTCTAATAAAATGTCTTCACCAAAGAGGAAGCCATAAAAAAAGAATCAATCAACGTACAAACAATATGACAGAGCAAAAAACAGGCACCTTCCTTTCAAGGTAAGTGTTAGTCCTGAAGAATCTCAAGAACTTTTTTATCCAAACTACACACTAACCTCTCTGGTTCAATCTTCTCCCCTAAGATTTGTCAAAAGACAGCAGAAGAGGTCTTTCTGTGGGAAGTTGTTTCTCACAAAGAAAGAGCATTTGCTTTTTGATTAAACACAATCTATAATTTTTTAATTAGAAAATATTAGATAGATCTCTCTTCCAATACAAATTTTTTCAATATTCCACCTTTTTTTACTTGTCTTTAAGATCCATCTATCTGATTCTCTAACACATAGCTGTGGAAATATTCCTTCTGCAAACATATTCTGGATGGATTTCAGAACCTGAAAAATGTCTGGGCAAGTTTCAAATTACAGGTAGTTTCATGAGCATATATTTGGGTGTGTAAACCAGTGCACTGAAAAGTTACAACTGATTGATGAGCTTTAAATAAATGAGACCTGACTTAAGGGCCCTAAATCTTCAGCCCGTTCCATGGAAACCAGGATGGGGACAAGTAGAAATTAGAAAAGAGGAGACTGGTACATGCAACCTTCTCTTTTACCCCAGGGAAGTTGAGGCATGACCAGCATTAACTCCAGGTCCCACAATGACTGCCAGGACAAAGATACAGCCTAATGTACACCCAGGAGAAAGAAAACCATGAAAATTTTCTTTTCAGTCTCAAGCAATATTCATGCATGCCTTTTGGTTTGTACACTTGGTGTCAGAATCCTTCCTTTTACACCAGAGCTGCCTTCTCAAGGCACACCAGGAAGTGATTGTTACCTGCACCATCTCTTCTGCCAGCACTGTCACAAGGACTGATACCAGTGTCACAAGTCCCTCTTCATTATAGAACACGCTGAAACTAATTTAATCTGAGGCAGGTCCCTGTACAATAGACAGGCTTCAGGAGGCTGTAATGGAGCAATTGGTCTACAGATGAAGAGAACCATCATGCTACCAATTCACTTTCTATACAATTTTTTCTATACAATTAATTAATATGATCTTCTACGTTTCTTTGATTGGCACTTTTTTATAATTCATTTTATGTTTCAATATAATATATACATATATAACTCATTTGCTGTTTTCAAAGACTGTCTAGGGATAGATCCCAACTTTTAACTGTTATGATGTGGCTATCAGGTTTATGTTGCCAGTTGAGGAGCTACAGCTACCACGTGTACACTTCATTTACTATAACCCCACACAAGTCATATCCTCATGCAGTTTGAGCTTTGCCTGCTTGCATTTGCATTAAAAAACAGCACAGTGAAAGCCTTAGAAAAGCAGATATAAAATACTGGTTGAAGATGATCTCCAAAGATTCAGGCTGGGTCATCTTTGAGGTTGCCTTTCCCTCCTTCTACATGTAATGTGCTCACTTTTCCTCCACCCTATTTCTTATAAGGACACTGCTCTCTCCTTATTTTAACAGGTATTTTGGGGCAGATGATTGCTGCTCTTATACCTTAATTTATTAAGCATTTTCAACTGTAAAAAGGATTCCTAAAATGCAATATGTTACTGACAAAAATGAGAAGTTTGAACATTTGCAGTGCTCACTGATGTTTTCATTGTCTACTTTCAGAGATGCAAAACTACACAGAAGTGCCCCACAGAGCCCAGAAGGCAAGGGGGAAAAAATGCAAATTGTGAGATCTCCTTGGACAGGAAAGCTGAAAATAGACAAGAGAAAAGCAGAAACTTCTGGAATGACAGGAGCCAACCTGACCCAGTGCCTTTTGTTCTTAACTCCTAGGGACAGAGGGCTGGAGGTGAAGTCAGATGAGAAATTCAGAAACAGCAAATATCTCAAACAGATAACACTCAATATTCTGCCAGAAGTTTGTTCTACTGCAGATTTCTATTAAATTCCCTATCAAAATCCCCTATTAAAACTGGAATGCAAAGATTTGCTCATTCCAAAATAACATTTAAAAAGGAAAAAAAAATTCAAACCCATAGTTAATCTACACTTGGGAATGAACCTACCTTAAAAGGCATACTACTTTAATGACTTAAATAACTGCCTCTTGCAATTTTTATGACTTCGATCTCCTAAAAGTCTGGTTTATGTTGAATAGGGTGGAGTAGAAGACAAGTCTGTGGTACATTGCATCATGTGCATACGAGGATAAACACAATCTGAAACAGAAAAATGAACTGGTAGGAGCTAAATCATAGTTTAAAAAGTCTTCTTCTGTCTCCTAAGCAGCCTGTTTATTTAGAATAATTTTTCATCCAAAGACACAACATGGTTTTCTACGGATGTTTACAGCTGAGGGCAACCAAGACAACACAATGGATCTCTTTGCTATGTGTCAATATTTCTGGACAGTGACAGGAGACAGCTCTATTGTCCCAGAAAGATGTAAAAGTACACAGAAAGGGGAATGTGACACCACATGATAAACCCTCCTCAGCCTCATCTTCTCTAGTCTGCCCCACACGGCTGCTAGGCAAGCCACAGTTACAATAACAAAGCCAGGGAGCCTCCAAAAGGGTGCTCCCCATCTGTGCCTCAGCTCTCTACAGCAGGAAGATTGCAACGCCACTGATTCTTACATAATTAGCTACATTGGATGTGTAACCAAGGAAATTCAGCTGTAACACCCTCCATCTCTAGAGACTAGCTGCTCAAATTTCTTCTGTTCATTCTGAAATGCTAACATTTTGGGCTTGATGACAAAACTTCTGATCATCAGCTGTCAAAAAAAAAAATCAACCTGTCTTGAGATAACTTTCCCTGCTATTGGCTTGATGTTTTATCCAGAATACACTCAGCAATACTACTTTGATCAAGTGAACAAGCTTCATCCAATGGGATACATAACATTCCCCTTGAGATTTTATGATTCTCTGAAAAGTTACCATAACTTCATTAATGTGCATTTGAATGCACATTAAAAGTCTTGAATGTCTTTACAAAGGCACACATGCCTTTAAATGTCTTCATGAGGCCCAGACAGATTCAGACCCTGAAAGTACACTTGTCACAAGATCTTGAAGTGCTGAGCACATACTATTCATCCCAAAAAGAGGGCAGGAGAAGTGTTGTGGAAGTACTTCTTTACAGAGCAGTCACAGCAAGGAAAACACACTCCAGTGTACAGTTACTGGTGATGAAAGCCCTTGAGCACCTCAGTGAAGCCATTAAGAGTCACTGTACCCTAGCTAAGATGTTCTTCCTCATTACCTCTCAAATAGGAATTATTTTCATCTAATGAAGATTAGGATTGAATTAAACTAAATTAAGAGATCTAGCAAAGGTTAAGCATGTTATAATAGGATCATGCAGTAATTCTACATTAATTGTCTGTGACTGAGCCCTCTGCTCATTTTGTTTCAACAACAGAGAATAGATTGAGCAGAACCTTGTGAGGACAGACGCAGCAGCATCAGCTCTCTCCCAATCTGTTTAGGCTGAAGCCATGGATCCTCCAAGGCTGTCTCAGGAGTTAGTGATGCAACTATGCTCTATTACCTCTTCCAGGGCAATAATGAAATGTCTGGGTTAGGCTTTGGGGTTTTGAGAAGGTATTTGTTGTGGGGTTTGGGGTTATTTTTCTTAAATCTTCATAAATCCTCAAAAATCTTTAAATAGGGGTTTAAGTGGGAAATAAGCAGTTAGTAGAGATAAGATTTATCTTACTTGTATAATCCAGGTTTAGGTTAGCAAAAAAAAAAAAAAGCTGCCTATGAATTTCTTTTCCCTGAGCATCTGTCACAACAGACTTAGAGATTCTTATGCCTTGCTACCCAAACTTATTCCAGGCAGAGCTATATTTATTAAATTTTTGCCTTGCTCTTGTTCTTTTTTTTTTTTTTAAATTTAGTTGTGGGGTTGGCTGAATATTATTTTAAACTATATACTTACATCCTAAGTACCAGAAGAAGGAGTGCTCATTTGTATGAGGTCATGAGGTCAGAGCAATAGCAGCCAGCCAAAAAATTAATTTCCCACCCAGAGCCCCACACACAGCAGTGCAAACACACCATGTGTACCTTTAGGGCTACATTTCGTGACACTCTGGGTAAATACTGCTACATCTGATAAACAAATAAAAACTCTTAATCAGAAATGCAGTTTTACTAAAATTCCTTTCTCCTCAGCCTATGACTACATGAGTCATGTGTTGACCAATATCTTCAGATAATTGTTCCATGCTCTTATAAGGCCTGATCCTTGATGAAAACTGCTGTTAATCATATAGGGAGCCAACACAATTAAAACAGTTTAAGTGGAATTTCATCAGAATTCCACAGAAGAGAATCAGGTTGTTTACTGTTAGTGAGGTAATATACACAAAAATAACAAAACCTGAGAGATCCACTCATTTTTAAAATGCTTTTTAAAGAGTAACTTTGTTTTAAAGTGTAACTTTTTAATTTATTTATTCCTTACATACCAGATACTGTTATGTGCCTGAATGCAAAGGATACAGACTTGAATAAACTGGCTCAAGCTGGGTACTGTGAGGTCCTTTCCTCTACTCACCTCCTTCAGCAATTCTGCCAGTCTCAAGAGTTATTGTGAGCCAAGCTAAGTAACAAACCTAAACAACAGCAACCAAACAAACACACCCCAAAATATAAACAAAGAGGAAAAAAAAGCCTCTTTAGTCAGCTTCAAGGTATAACCTCTGCACCATCTAGTGCTGGCTGCAGCAAGCAGTATTAATATCATGACAAGAATTCCTCCCAGTCACTGTAATTCTATTCAATACAGAACATGGGGGTGGGCAGCACAGCCTTCCAAAATGTCTCTGAGAAAAGAAGATAAAAACTTACTGTTTTCTAAGGTGATAATGAACAGCATCTTCCCCTACTTAAAGGTCATATTTAGCAGAAAATAAAACTATGTCTTACATAACTGAATAAAACAAATGAGATTCTGCTTGTTTAAACTAATTTCCCTAGATCTCTTGATGGAAAGCAAGAAACATTTGTGAAAGTAAATGAAGCAGAGGTTACGTTTTGTCTGGTTTGTGCTGTCATATCAAATTGCAAGAGGAACTCAAAGAATGGGTTCTCTAATTCAATAATTTGATGAATTGTTGATTTCTTCAGAAATAAATGAATGTGCAGCTTCTCTCGGAGAGAAGAATTGTGGGCTTAGATCTTGATTCCAGTATAAGAATAACATTTCTAAATTTCCATCTCAGGAGAGACCTAGAATCTTGAGATTAGGGGTTGGGATTTTTTTCCTGAGGTAATGGATTTAAAATTTAAAAAATATTAAAAGCCATAAGCTTTAACCATAACCCACATGCTCCAGAACTGATTCCTTGGTGGTTTTTTGTCCTTGGAAAACCACAGTTTAAAATATAGGATACTTCCAGCTTTGAGTCACTGTAGTCACTGTTTCTAGCACATCTTTAGCATTTTGTATGAGTTTGGAATTTCTAATAATCTCTTATTGAGATTATTATGCACGAAGAATGTGAGAGCAAAAGCAGCAACTCTGATTCCTGTTTCCCCACACCACAATTGTAATACTGTACTCAGGTACGTGAAGCCTAGACTTGGAAGGATCCCCCCTTCATTTCATAGGAACTTTCAGTCCTTGGAAGTATCTGTGTTGTGTGAAGACACAAATATCAACTGGCAAGATTAACACAAAGAAAAGGCAGGCAACAAGTATCTATAAATTCCTGGAATTTATCAAAGGATGCAACGGATGAGTCCATGGACCAGCTTCACAGTGTCTGGATTGCATTTCATCATGTACAAGTCCTCAGTTACAAAACATAAATATCAAGTGAAGGCTGATGGTCTGTGAATATTAATTAGTTTGATTTCACGTGTCACAGTAGCCAGGGTTCAGGTGAAAACAACACTCTGCCTCTGTTCTGGGTGGTTTCCAAAGTTACCACATGAAGGTATTCCAAATATATCAATTTCTTTCAGTCACTATTGTAGGGGACATGAACTACAGTACTGGAGTTCATCTGCAAAGCAGAACAGAAGGCAAAATGAGTATGGCTGTAGTGTTTAAGTGAATGTGGTGTTTAAATAGAAAAACTGCCCTCAGCTGTAGAAGTTTTGTCCTGAATGAGAATATAAACTCCAGGATTCAGAACTCCTGCTCTATTTCCTGAACTTGATTTCTCATGCTTTTTCCCCAAATAAAAATAGCATGAAAAGTTTGAAAGTTTTTCAACTTTTAAGTCTGAGTTCTGCAAAACTTAACTGAAATATTAACAGATATTACATTGTAGATGTCAATAAAAATGGTATGAGAGGACAGAAGGTAAATTTGTAATGAATACAGTATTAGTCACACTCTTTCAAACTATAAGCAATGACAATTTGCAATTCTGACTAAATACAGGGTTAGCTTTCCTCATATTCTAGTCTTCTGCCTTCTGAAATTATTGTTCAAGGAAAAAAATTGTATGTTCCCTTGGGCTCCAAGGAGTCAGCAATGAAATATCAGGCTTAAGAGCCAATAAAGGAATACAACCTAGCCCATAAAAATTTAGTGAGAATGTTTAATTGATTTAAAACTATTTAAAATCCTCTCAATTTAGTTTGCAACTCAAAACAAAAGCATTCCTGTAGCACATAAGGAAAACACATTAGCAATAGGACTTGATACCACTAGAGGACTAGTGGCTTCAGCGCTTCAGCAGTCAAACACCTTCAGCCACAATGCGGAGGAAAAAACAAGACTATTTTTTAAAATTAGTCAGTCAGCTTTTAACAATAAAAAACACTTTTAAAATGTCATCCTTTAAACTTTAAGATTTACTTAAATGACTTGTAAACACAAACCACAATTTCATGATGCCAGTATGTTCTTCACATCTCTTTCATTCCTCTTCATTCATTTTTAGATAATGATAATACCAACAAACAAAATGAGCTGGCAGCGTTTCCAGCTGAAAGTCTGGAAAGACAGAGGAATTTTCTCAAATTGCTTCAGAGAGGGGTCATAGTAAAACCAGGCATAAAGATCCTCATAAATGCATGCCACATCTTTTCCACTGTATTTAGGACAGCAGCAACCAGCACAAACCCACACAAAGCACTTGAATTTGAGGCAAGCTCAGGGAAGTTTTGCACATCCACTGTGTCAGGAAAAGATCTCTCTGTTCTTAGGTGGCAGAACAAATACATCAGAGCAAACCTAGCCACATTTATCTGACTATGGACCTTGCTAATTAGGATCACATTAAGCCACCAGTTGGCCAACACATCAGTTACAACTCTGCTCAGTTTATTAACACCACATTTCAATACTAAATCAAGTGAACTTTCAGTGAGAGCCAAACATCTGTGTGCACACATCCCTTCTGAGGAGCACTCTCCCTCTGTGCTGGCAGCAATTCTCCTCTCTAACCTTTTAGACAGATACTTCCAGCAGCATTTGAGAGCTGCAGTCCTCATCAGATCCATCCCATCCCAACAAAGTACCTGGGGTCACACATGGTATCAACAGCCTCATCCAATAGGACTGCAAACACCCACCTTCCCATTTTAAAGAGGGCCTGAGGACCAGGAGCTGCTCTCCAGGTGGCTGCAAACCTTAAGTCAAGGCCTGGCTCTCAGACAGTAGCAAAGCAAAATCTCTAAATTGTTAATTTCTTAACAATATTCCATAAACACAATCCAATATGAGATTTTCTAAATACCAGCTCCCTGCTTCCTCTCTACCACAAGCAAAAGCCTGCAAAATGTTTCCATAGTGGAACAGGCAAAACCAAAACAATGCATGAAACCAGAGTATGCAATTGCATTGTACCACTGACTAAATTCTCCTCTGACACATTTGTATAGATGAGTATGGAATGAGAAACATGCACAACTGAGAAGTCTTTAATCATACTGAACGGGCTGCAGAAGAGAAGGGAACAGAGAAAATGAGAGCTGAGCAGTGCCAACCCCTGCCAGAGCAAACCCTGCCTGCCAGGAGGATCGCTCACAGAACCAGCAGTGTGCTTTCTGCTGATTACCAGACATAGAAAACCCAAACATTTTTTTTCTAGAGGTGAGGCCATTGCTAATGACAACCTCTGTGATCTGAACAAAGGAACTTCCTACAGATTCTATATGAGGCCAAGAAGTCTTTTGTCTGTTGGCAATTTGAAGACAAAATTGAAGTCCATTTGTCTCCAGATAGCCCACTGAAGTTATGAGCTGTGGAATAGCAGAATCAAAACTCCTCTAAAATTCAATAAGTAAACTCAAAATCTATTAAGGCATTTAAACACATTATTCATGTTGACTTTGGGGTCACAGGAGGAATGTACCACTGAGCACCTGAATCACAGCTAACACCCAAGCTTGTAAAATGTCTGTACAACATGTAGGCTAGAGGGGAATACTGTCAGTGTTTGGGTATATTTCATCCTAATTTGACAAAAGGCAGCATCCTAAGTTTGGGGTTTTGTTTTGGTTTTGGGGTTGTTTTTTTTTCATAAAGGAATACAAGAAAATATCCATCATTCTGATACAGAGTGGCCCAACACTGCAGTCAGCTGTTGCTTAGTTTTCATAACTGGATAATCTTTACTCCTTACTGTGATAGGAAAGTTTTAATGAAGAAGTTTTCATTGTGTGTCAGGTCAGTAACTGAACTAATCTATATTATTGCCACAGCCTCAAAAACAGGGCATATGGAAACAGAACTTACCACAGCACATCTGATGCCTTTGTTATCCAAAACCACAAAATCTACACGAGCAAATTTCAGTTTATTGGATTAAATCCAGAAATCCACAGGCAGTCTAACTGCCCATTGATTCCACTTATGAGGAGCTGCAGCTTTAGGTAGGACTGCACCTCTTGATTAGTCAGACAGATTTAAGAGTTTAATTACTTTAGATTAATCAAGCACTGGAGTCTGGCTGAGGCTAATAAATCCTAATTAACAAAGATTATCTCCAAATATCTATTAAAGACTAACCTATCTTTTGGCCACAGCAGCTAATTTGTCAGTAAAAGCAGTTTTAAATAATAAGATTAGGAATTATTTGTAGGCAACATTTTTTAAGAAAATCTTTAAAAGTTAACCCTTTCACCTTCAATATCCGTATGGTTTAACACTGTCTAAACACTAAGATTCTAAACAAATTACTCAGTTCAGAAATATTAGACTGTCAAGACTGCCACCAATTTCAGGAGACTAGGTTTAACAAACATCTATGTATCTTTTTAGAGCTGCTGCCAAAATATTTAAAAAGTCAGAGCAGGTGAAAACCCTCAAGGTATGTATTTTAATATATCCTATATTTTATATGTGCATATATGAGATAGAATTCATATTACTGTAATATGAATTCTATCTATGCATTTATATACCTCTATTCCAGTCACAGTATCAGAGTGAGACATTTAGCTTAGCACAAAAAACTCCAATGTGTTTGTTCCCTTACATTTTCCATGCTAACAATTAAACTGCAGAGCTTTCTTCTATCTAGAAAAGAATGAACCTTCCTCTCTTGAAAACAGAAACATCTGTTTTCTCAAGACATCTGCTAAAGAAGCGAGAGCAGGATGTAAACTGCTTAGTCAAATAGTTTAAAGATAATGAAGAAATAATTAATTACAAGGAAAAAAACTCCAAGATTAAGATCTGCTTGTAATTAGCTGTACTCAAAATGCCAAAACACTATGCTCAGAGAAATATAATTAATGAGTTCTTGAGAGCTCCCGATGCTTCTCACTAACACAGTGAGAAAAGGGTGCTGCAATCTGCTCCAAATGTTTACTAGGCAGGACCTGTGGAGCTGGGTTCCCTTCTAGCAGCCAGGCATATGCTGGAACAGTATGTTTTCATGCTGTGCCCAAGTCCCATTAGACTTGGCAGAGCCATAACCTATGGATTATGAGCCTTGCACGCAGCCAAAGACAGCTTTACCAGCACAGCTTGACTTGGTCCAAGCGCAACAGCATGAAAATATATTATGCTTTGGGGCACTTGTGGAGATTTCATTGATGAAGGATGCATTGGAGCTGATCCTTCACAAGCCAGTAATTTATTATAGGGGTATGGAAGTCAAAGAAACATGCAATTTACATTTATTTAACAAAAAAGGGGAGAGTTTATGTCCAGTTACTGTTCCTCCAGTGCTGGGTGTTCTTAAGAACAAATGGACCAAACTTGAAAGACAAGATCAAAACACAAACAAGTTTTTTTCTGAAAGAGTTAATGGTAATCAAACTACTTCTATTCTTTCACTTTGTATTCCTATCTGTGATGGATCCAAAAGTTTCTTTTAACCTGGTGGTTTTAAAAATTGTCACTTCTTCCCACCTTCATTTTTTCTAACCTTAGAAAGAAAAGCTTTTTGCTGTCTTATTAACTTTTACCTTCCAGCAGAACAAAAGTGAGATCCATACAGCACTACTAGTAGGACTGGGAAACTACAGGATGGCTCAGCCTTTCTGATGCTGGAGCCAGATCCAAGGCATCTCCATGAGCTGACAGCAGAGAAGGCAATTTCCCAGATCAGTCACACAACGAGAACAGCACAAGGCAGGACTGAACTGCCACTGCCCACTGTTAAACTGCCTGACTGGACACCAGGGAACACATCTCTACCCTGGGGCCAAAGAACTCCTCTGAGAGGCACAGTTTTGGCCAAAGAACTTCTCTGAGGCACAGTTTTGGCCAAAGAACTCCTCTGAGAGGCACAGTTTCCCCTCCCCAGCAGCACTGGCTTTTTGCTGCATGCCACAAAGTTGTAGGGAACAGAAAACGACACCAGGAACCATTTCCCCATTTCACACAGGAAACAGTGCCAGACCAATGCCCTACACAGCAGCTGCTGATCTGGGCAAGCAAAAGGGAACTCAGACTCCTTTTTCCACTCTTCCTTTTTTATTTCTTTACCTACTGCAACACGTCCTTCTACACAGATGAGGGCAAGGAAGACACTCTCTCCAGTTATCTACCTTGGCTGCTTATTCAAAAGAAATCAGCCTGCAGGCAGCACTAGGCTTACAGCCTGCCAGTTGGACCATTCAGATACAGGCTATTTACTCCTCACTGTCAGGTGAGGTCATAAAATTCCTCAGTTTCCCTTCAATGCTTCTTTTCCATTAACTATAGTCAGAAATTCTAGATTTTTTTTTTATTCCAGTAGAAAAATGCTGATATGTAGAAGCAAACTTCTACAGGAACTGATACTGTCAAAAATCTTTCAATGAAAGCCAGATCCAAGTGACTAGCCAGCCCACCCACAGGCAAGCTCCCAAAGGGGCAGTCTTCTTGGCAGACACATCCTGAGCTCAGTTTTGCAAAGAAAAATTAGTTGGAAACATGAAAATTTCCACAGTATGGATGTTCCAGTTCCCACACAGCTTCCATGTTAGTTAACTGGGTGAAAAAAAATAAAAAACAAACCAGAAAGAACTAAGTACCTAAACTGTAGGCTCATCCTCTCAGGAAATCAAAACCAACAGTCAATAGCAGTCTTCACCATTTATCAGTACAAACTGTGCCATCAGCTAAATTAAATGCAGGAGGAAAGACTCTACCACCACAATCACAAAGAAAGGAGCAGTAGAGAAGTGCTGATTCTCCAAGAGAAGGGAGGGAAAAGGCTCGTATCCACTCGTAACAGACAGGAGAGAAGCTGAATGTAGGTTATGTGGTTTTTCTTCCTTCAAGCTCAAGACTTAATGGGAGAAAGGTTTACACCACCAGCTTATCCACCTGAACACATAAAACCAAAGTTGTTAGAATTGTCACTTAACATTGGCATAAACCCCCCAGACATTAATTATTCTCCCTGCAATTTTCATACAGGCATTCTGAGCACAATTGTTAAAACAATCTCCTCTCAGCTAGCAGTGAAAACAAACATAACCTAGACAAACAGATCAAAGATTATTACTATATACAAACAACAGCTGGCATAATACAGGCATAAGTCACCCTTCTCTTTAAATTAAAAGCTGAAATGTTAATCTAATTAAACTTTGTGAGAGAATTTAGAATTTTTTTCACACTGAGTAACACAGGATAAGGATGCTTCCAAACTCATAATAATTAAGCAAGTCCACTCCCACTAACTCACCAAACTCGGTAAGAAAATGGAATTGTTTTATAACCTTTCCCCAAAAAGCTGTTTCATGAAAGACCAAGACTGAGAATGCTGCTCTCTACGTTTCACTTTCTGCCCTGGCAGCCACCACACATATCACATCCATATGTACATACAAGGTCCTGACATACACATGTGCTTATCTCCCCCAGCAGCTGCAGAAGTGTTCATCTTGGCTAGGCAAGCCCCCTCCCGAGATCTGAGAACTGCTCTCCTGCCCAAAGAGATGAGATCCAAAACTAAGGCCATGCTGCTTTCAGGCAGAATAGTCATTAGGTGCTCTGACTAGCCATGTTGAGTATATTAATTTCAACCACCCCAGGATTTCCAGCTGAAAGCCTTTGACAGGGATTCAGCCAAGAGGAAGGAGAGAAGGTTGTTCCTCCATAGGAAGCTGGCTAGACTAAAAAGAGAAGCAGGGCAGGATAAGTCAGGAAGGCAGTTCTTTGAGAGGTAACAATAATGGGACCTGCTCATTTTTGATTCAAAGGTTAGTGACATTTTTTGTTCTTGTTGGACTGTTTTGTTTTCTGTTTATTCCAGCTACCGCCTACGATGACTTTTGTTTGCCCAATCTTGAAAGCCAAAACCTCGCTGCTGATGGATTGCAGAATTTTCATCCCTCCTCAGTTTGGCCACAGACAATATAAATGTCTGTGCATTCAAGATCCAGGTGAAACCTTAAGACCTACTTAGATCTACATGAGATAAGAAAATAAAGTTTTCTTAAATAGCAACAATAGCAGAAAAATTAGTACAATTCTTGCATTTCTATACACTTTCATAAGACCAGGACCAATATTCTCGTTGTACAGATGTCACAGTATTTTGTTACTTGGAGACAAGTTTGGGCTTGACAGGTTCTAAGCATACACTGTTTCTTAGGAGTTACCAAATTAAGAAACTCCAACACTGAGGAAGAGCTGGAAACCTCAGAAGTTTTCTTCTGAGATATTTAGTTATTGTAACAGTTTGATTTCTCTCTCATAATCTGGTGATCCAAAAAAGATGCATTCCACAATGGTTCAGGACTGCCTGATATATCTCCAATGCATGTACAATTTCAAGTAGAAAAAATGAGAGGAAGACAAAGTGAATATCCATCTTTTGTACTGCTTATTGAGCAAAGGCCAAAAGTGCTTTTGTCATTGTAATAACAGCTTAAGGGATTTTTTTTTTTTATTTCATTTGTGGGTTTGGGGGTTTTGTTTTTGCTTTTGGGTTTTTTGGGGTTTGTGTTGTTGTTTGGATGAGAGGGGTTTTTCAAGGAAAAAAGCAACTGTTTTCCTCTTAGTCAAGCCTCTGCAAGTCCACATCCCTTATTAAATATTTTTAATTGAGCAACTTGTTATGTGCTGACAGGTACAAGGCTCCAGAACAGGAACTTCATACTTTCTGATACAAACAAAATATTTTCTGGAATAAAACTTTCTGACTATATGTGAATACAAGGGCAGAGAGAAAGAGTGAGGATGGCCAAGAAAAAGACCTGTCTAGAATCTGACTGAAGCATCTTGGCTACAGCCAGCCTAATAAATAGCCATACTGCAAAATACACATTATAGTACTTCTTGTTCCCCCATGCCTCATGACACTCAGCCTTGCCAGAATCATTTTACTCCTCTAGCCTCCAAAACCACTCTAAACCAATGTACTCTGCATATTTGTATCACCTCTGGATAATACCCCTAAACTGCTGCCTCTGATTTGGCATCCATAGAGCTGAATTTGTCTGTATATACAAACCCAGAACTATTTGTTTCAAATGCTGCTCATGCTAAAGAAACTAAGTTACACAAAGAAAAACCCTTTTTGTCAGCACTGTCACTTTCCAGAGCCGTATGACAGCGTGTTGCCATCTTCTTCAAAGTAAGGAAATATTTTTTCCGCCATCAAGTGAGTGTTATTTGATGAAAGAAAAGCTTTACTAGCTCACAGATAATGAAGCGTTTTTAGTAATGCCTCTCATCTACAGCCAAATGGAGGACAAGCAAAAGCAAATTGCTTCTTCCACTTACAAAAAAAAAAGGAATAATTTATTTTCAGATGTTCCACTTCTATTATCATCTCTGATATTTTCCATTCTCACGACAATGTGAGCAGATATAATATTGTAACTTTCTAGGTTACCTGCCCTTACTCAAAAATCATTCCAGCAAAATTGGATCATTTTCACTTAACATTAGTCCAAGAACCATCTGAATTTTTGGGCTCTGACAAAAGAACACATTGGTCCCTCTGTACCACAACACTGCTCAAGTACTAACATCAGTGGCTTTGGTGAAATAGCTTGACAGTTCTAATACTGCTGCTTTTGATGAAAGTTGGGATGAAGTTTGCTACTAAACCCAAGACAGCAAGACTGAGCAAACGTGACCTTTGAAACCATACCCAACTTTCCACCACTTCAAACATGAATTATACTGATCTGGCAGAGTGGAAGTTTCCTGTTCCAAACCTGTACCATACAAGCCCAGTCAGGAATTCAACGACACTGATTTTGACTAATACATCAGAGAAACATTATGACCTACAGGCTAAGTCTGACTTCCATATTATATTTATGGAAACTGTAAGAAAAAAAAAAAAAAAGAAGAAACGTGATATAATATGGGATATTCAAAATGAGACCTCAAATTTTTTCAAGGATACTTGAATATATATGCAAGGATCACACAGTAGATACTTTTTTTTTTAATTTCCAGAGTGGATTTTACTTTTTTAACAAACATTACACCAAAGGTAATCAAACAAGAAAGAATGTACTTTTCCAACATGATTCTTGATAAAACACTAAAGATAAACAATAGGTAATATGGTCAGATTTCATATAAAGAAAAGTGTAGAACTTCCTTGTGGGAGCAATCGGGATTTTCATTGGTCAATATGGTAAGAATGAGGGGGGAAACACTAAGGTTTTCACATTACAGACAAGCATATTAATAAAGCAAAGTACTTTCTAGAACTATAGCTAACTGAGAAGACTGACAAGAAAAAACCCACAATCCTAAGTTGCATGGTAGAGAAGTACAAATTCATGCACATACCCTTAATAACCGGCCCTAATTAAGCCATTCCTAACCACCAAGTAGAAGCTGGAGTCACTTTGGTTACTTCCTCTAGTCCAGAAAGCACAGAATATTGTGGTCTTGGGAATCAGAGATATGAAATGTCTTTTCCTTTCAGAGGGGAGGCTATAAAAGGTAAGGACTCAATATGGAATAGAGACAGCTCTTTACTGGATCATGTAACTAGTCTGTGAAATGGTGTAGAGAAATTCATAGGATGGAGATAATTCAATTTCTCCTTGTTAAATGAGAACTGGGGGGCATTTTTACAATTATCACATACCTGGTTCAAAGCAGAAAGAAGAAAACACTTTTCAGAAAACAAACTGGGGAACTCACTGCTCCTGGAAAGGGGAAAAGCCAAATACATAAATAGACTCAAAGGGGAGGCAAAAAATTCACAGGAAGTTGGTCTGTTTGTAGCTATGAAATACAAAGAAGCAGACAGGGTCTCCAAGTCATTAAATAGTCACTAAGCAAACATTGGTTGAAGCCAGGTGTGTGGGGATAGAAATTATTTTGTCATTCCTTAATTGCTCAAAAAAGCCAGTGAGGAACAGCACAGTAGATGGGTGAAGCCCTGGTCTGACCCTGCACCATCAGTCCCAAGCTGAGAACCACCATCTGTAAATTAGCAGAGCCAAGAGAGCTGTGCTATGTTCCCACCACTGCCACAGGTAACAGGCACAGTCATAATTTGTGTTATTGCCTACAAGTCAGATGAAGTCCCCTGTAAATTTCTACTTGCTTTTAAGTTTGCTAATGGGCTATAGGGACAAAATAGGAACTGCAGAAACACAGGTCTCACTTGCATACTATTCCCTTTTGGAGCTGGTGGGTTGAGTCAATCTGAATATCCCAGAATCCAGACTCTGACCCTGGGCTATTAATGGTTACGTGGGGGCATTCCATAAATGAGAATAGTTGTAGCATGCAGGGAAGCAGAGGAACAATTTCTAGGCATATGAAAGCAGGGCTGGCTCTTCAGACTCTCTTTTAATAGATTTACTTCAGGATAACATTACCAGATCAGCATTAAAGCTACTAGACACAGGAGAAAAATCCATTTATAATAGACTATAGACATCCAAGAAGAGGCTACAGTCACAGCACTTTGACTAGAAGTGTTTAACATGCTGTGTCTTTAACTTTGGTACACTTGGGACTCTTAAGTCATTGAACTTGGCCAATTACCTCCCCTTAGTCTTGCTTAAATAACATATAAGGAAGACCAAAGAACTCATATCATCAGTTAATCTCATTCAGGAATTCAATTCTGTGTATTTTTCTTACTACTTCATCATGACTAAAATAAAAATCTGAGGATTATTCTCATCCAGCTTTTTTTCTGACCAGTGTTAAAAAAAAATAAACACAGAGAAAAGACCTGGAATAAAATCACAGGATGACTAAATTGGAAGAGACCTTCAAAATCATTGAGTCCAATCCATGCCTTAACCCTCAGCTAAGCCATGGCACTGAGTGCCACATCCAATCTTTTTCTAAACACAAAGGCATCAGCTGAGTGTACAAAGTCCATTCTGAAAATCCTTTTATCAAAATATCCTTGGTCACTTGATGCTATAAACACAATTGTGTAGAAAGCAGTGTCACATCATACCAATTGTTACTACTATTTTGGCATAATCAAAACACCTACTGTGTTCCACATTGACTGTTTTTCAACCAAATATGGCCAAGGCTCCCAGTCCAGAAGCATGAGCCATATGGAAGCAGGACAACATGTAAGGAGCAAGGAAACCTGGCTCGTCCGGCACAGGGTGGGTGACTGCTCCTGCCACCAGACAGATTGTCTCAGACAGGACAGCACTTCCAATCTGTCAGTAAGAAGAATTTCACCCTTGTTTCATCTGTATTCCTGTTTGAAAGGGCATTTGGAGAACAATTCACAATACTGGAATTGCTATACAGCCTTCAATCAGTTTCTGCTGCAACAACTGATTTGCTCTTACACAGCACCTCAGGACATTCTGCTCCATTGCCGTTCACATTTCTTTTCAATACTGGTGGTGCCCTGCACTACTGCTAATTGTTTCTTTTCCCCCTCCTTCACCATGGAGTTTTGTTTGGCCAAGACCCTCTTATTTTTCATGGAAGTCCTAGTGGGAGGCAGGAATAGCAGAGCCACAGCAATTAATGATAAACAGACTCTATTTACAGATTAGTCTGAGTATTCCACTGACAGAAGAAAACAGAGCTCATTCTCAACCTCTGTAAAATCCAGCAATATCTTTCCATCTCTTCCATGACTCCTCTGCTAGCACCTAGTGGGGAGAAGGTGTTTTGGTTTTGTTGATTTTGGGGTGGAGAATTTTTTACATTTCCTTTTGTACACAAAAAATTGAAAATCTGTGCCTTGTTTCTCTATTCCATCACACTCCTAAAATTCTCTTTTTGCTCTAAAGATCTGAGAAATTTAAGGCCCTTTCTGCCTATTATAACATAGAAGAACTTATACCCATTTAACCTCAAAAGCACAGGGGAGATGAGAAAACTTGCTGCATTCTCAGGGGTTTTATCTTGTGCATTGAGAGACTAAAAAATCAAGTCTTTTTTTTTCTAATCTACTTGGGCTGTACCCACAGCAAGAAACAGTCATCCCCACAAGACATAAATGAGAGAAAGCAAATAGGACACTTTTTACACCTGTGAAACATGGTGCACAGATAAAAAGGGTATCAATTCAGAACAGCAGCATTTTACACAATTTTCAATGACATTTTGAGTGCCCAAAGGCAAGAAGGGGCAAGGCCCACAGAGGAATTGTGGTTTGCCTGAGGTCACACATCAAGTCAGTAGCAGAAGTCAGATGAGTTCCTTGCTCCTGACCCTACACAAGCTAAAAGACCATGCTCCCTTGTGGCTTCCCCCTTCCAGGACCCTCCTGCAGATTTTTCCCCTGCACAAATGAAAAGACAAAAAAAAAAAATTTAAAAATTTAAAAAGAATCTGCTGTAAGAAACAGATGGAGTTGTTTTTGTGATCATCAGCCCAGTACCTGGAGCCTTGTTTACACTGTGACTTTTCACTCCTCAATCAAAGGAAATAAAACAAGCATTTGTGTCCTTAGAAATACCTATTCACTTCCTGGAACAGAGGTTACACAGCACAGGAACTGAGAAACACTTTTGATCATAACCTTGGGAGATGCAAAGCAGAAAGTAGTGTAAGGTTTATGCTCCTGAGATTTGTTTCCTGACAACAGCTACAAGAATTCAGCATGCATTCATTGGGAAAGCCATGAAGGATGAAAAGTGCATAAGCATATGATCCCTGTAACTTTAATTCCATGCATATGCTGTGTCTAGTTTTCACTTAGCAGACAGTACAATGTAAAGAGAAAACTCATTTTCTAACTATCCCACCGTGACAAGGTATTATACTTCCAATTCAAAGACTTCAGTTAGTCTAGGATAAAAGATCGAGTTAACAAGCATAACAGCCACTCCACAGGCTAGATGCAAACCTTCCTAATTTGGTTATTTGTATTCTTAAACTGCTTAAAGATACAGGCAGAACCTTGCAAGAAGGGGCTGTTCTCAGTTTATTCATACCTCTCCTGTGCCATCTACTGCTCACAAGCTGTTACTGACACTGTAACACTAAAAATGCTGATTTACCTGCCTTCCCTGCTCATGGCAAGATGGACAAGAGAAGATACACTCTCAGATTCAAACTTCAGTGAGGTAAGGACTAAAACCAAAGAAAAATATACACAACTATATGAAAAATAAAATTTAAAAAAAGGTTTACACCCCAGTGTGGAAATCCAGCACATGATTGTGGAAACACAATGTTAAAAAAAACCAACACTGTCTCCTAGCAGTCAGTGCAATTGGAATACAAGCAGCACACAAATTCCTGTGAAAGAATCTGGGTAGGGAAAGACACAGGGGAATCAAGACAAATCATTTTCTCATACATAATTCTTCACATCTGCCCACTTTCTGGTCTGGCTCCTGTATGGTATTTTGTCAGAAGAGCCACTAATAACACAGCCTGCAACAGCTACTTCCCCCTTTTCCCAACAGTTTCAACCTTTTTCCTGCTGTAGACTCCTCATCTTCTGAGTGAAAGCACAGACTCTACATCTGAACAGTGCACCCCTTCATCAGGGCAAATGTGGCTTTAGGCTTGATGCTGCCAATTGTGGTTGAAAGGGCTGAACCCCAAAAATGGACCTACAGTTGTGTCCTACATGCCAGACCTCCCGGCAAATCCAGCTCCTCTTTCTGGCAGCTCTGCCATTGTCTAAGTGTGCCACAAAACCACTTGTCTGCAGGGTGATGAAAGGGGAATAGAAGGTTCTTTCAAAAACTATAAAAGTGGGGAGGAAATATTTGGGAAGCTAACTGCCTCCTGAATAAAATCCAAAAACCTGTTAATGTTCAAAAGCTGTTGGTGAATTGTGGAAGAGAAAAGGAAGAATTCACCAGCTGGGAACAGGAACACAGGTAACATGCTGTCAAATCCTCAGTATACCTGTAAAAAGGACACAGTTTGAATTCTCACTTGGGGGGAACTCTGTTTTGCCCTGGATAAGAAAATTGCACTTGAAGGACTCCACACCTTTATTCTTCTCTGTGGGCCCTAAACTTGAAGGTAGAAATGATGGATGCAGATTCCAAACTATAGTCCCCCAAAGGCACTGAACTTATGTACCAAATGAGGGAAACCAACAAATTTATATTGGTTCAAACTCAAGACTTCCCTCTAATTCAAGACTTAGTCCAAGACAAAAATATTTCTTTTCCAACTAGAAAATAAACCAACTACTTAATAACAAACTTTTAATATTAAGGAATTCTATTTTTTAACAAAGTAAACCTATCTCATCCCTACAACTGGATTTTTGTGCAAAAGTGTGCAATTTGAAAAGTTTTAAGGACAAATATGAAAGATGGATCAGGAAAATAGATGGCATACAGGATTGGATAAAAGATTCTGTTGTACAGAACAACACAAAAGGACAAAGTATTTGCAAGAGAAGTAACAGAAAAGGAATGCCATGTCAATATCACCTATGCCTGATGGTGAGTGTGTCAATACCTAGCAATCATGACTGCTCCAAATTGCCCAGCTCAGTCAAACTGGGTTCAGAAACACAGAAGATCAAGAAAATGGGAGGTAACAGAAGAATTACTACAAAAAACATTCACTACATTATCCATTTTAGCCTGTATAGGGAAGAAGGTACTTCTTTCAATACCCACTCAATATCCTATTATAAGGACTTCACACCATGATTACATAGCCAGCCCAGCTTTGCCCTTTTTGGTTGTAAAGGTCTTAAGTGCAACATCATCTCAATAATATGAGAAATTTTAGGGAAATTTTATGGACCAATCATAGTGGCAGCAGCACATTTTCCAAAGGTGTTTCTGAGATGAGCTCCTGCTGAGTGACAAGCAAACCATAAAATGATACAAGGGTGGAATTGTTTCACCAGAGCAAAGTTTTGCAAGTTCAATTTGAACCATGGCTGTTGTCATCTTAGCTAGAGAACACGCTTTCTCACAAAGGGATTGTTAGATTTCCATGGCAGAATTAATATTTCTAACAAAATCTGACGGGACAGTATTTCTCCAGATCCCAAAACATAGAGGGTTTTGGTGGGGGTTTTGCTTCAGGATACCCACACCCAGCTCCAGACCCTTCCCCTCTGCCAGCACCCTACAGAAACATGACAATCTTCCCAAGAGAAAATTAGCTGTCTCACTTGGATCAATGTCCACTAAGATTCCCACTGACTGAGAACTGAGAGAGCTCTGTTTTGGGAAGTGGCATCACATTCATTACACAATTTCCTCCAGCATCTTCCAACCTGCCAGAGAGTCTAAAAAAATGTAGGTGACCAGATTCAAGGAAGAGCCAGAAGAAACACGGCAGGATCTGTTCTGAATATAGAGAGTACTGAACATATCCTGACCAAAACAACATTTAAATTGTGGGGTATTTTCCTATGCATTAGGCACGGAGAAACAGCATTGCAGACATCTTTATTGGGAGCAAGGGTTCCATGAAGAGTCTTGATCACACCACTGTTTTTCATAAAATGTTGTTTAAATCTCACAGCAGAAACAAGAAAACCACAATCAAAAACTAACCAGACTAAAAACTAACCAGCATAGAATAATTTTAATTTAAAAAAATACCAAATCAAATCAAGATATACATTAAAAAATATTTTTCCATTCAAAAAAAAAGAAAAAAGAAAAAAGAAAAGGAAGAAAACCAGAGTTCAGTGTTAGGAACAAATAGAACAGGCTGATGTGAAATCAGCAATGCCAATGAGCTCACCACATAATTTTTTAAGTGAAGCCTGGCAAATCAAGGAAAGATGAAGTTCAAATGTTTTAGCAGCACCCTGAAACTCTACCAAAGGGATTAAAATGTGCATTCTGGAAAGCTTAAAAAAAAATGAAAAAAGAAAGCAAATGTAAAACTGCAAATCTTTCTTGGCAATAGCAGGAAAGCTTGGTTTTACCACAATAAAACGCTATCCAAGCACCTCAGATGCACCTCTCTGTAATTCCCAAAATATTTAAGTAGCTCATCTAGCCCAAGTGTTGTCTGTTTAGCTTCAATCTATGTTTTTCTACATTAAGGTCAAAAGAAAATGCAGTGTAAAGAGATACGTGCAAAGAAAACTTCTCAAATTATATAGATTCAATTAAATAAAAATGTCACTTGCTGAGATTTGTCAATCATCTAGCAAAGGTCCAAGGCTGTCTTGCCTTTTTTTTTTTCCTGACATTACAACTCTCAAGCCAACACCAACCAGTAATATGATCCTGGTTAAGTTTATCTTGATTCCACTTCTGAGATCATTTCATTTTCCCCAAGTGAATAGTATTTCTCCTATAACCTAAGATAGGATTAACCAAGTTGTTTTGGAAAAGACTCTAATTTATTTACAATACAAAACTCCCACACAAAGAGTTTTCCTTGATTCAAATGCTTCATGAAAGCAGCCATTAACATGATTGCTGTCCACACATGTATGTCAGCAGGACTGGATAACTTACATTACAATTAGGCCTTAAAATGGGGCTTGGCTCTTCTGCTATAGACAACAAACCTTGAAATTCATAAAAAAGTTAACTTTCATCTTAAATCATTAACTTGTACCTCTTGTGTTGAACAAACTCACTGGTTTTAATTCACTGGTTGTGATGTTCAGAATTCCAGGCAGAAATAGAAAAAAGGCTGCATTTCCTCAGATTTTGGGTGAGAAGTTAAAAGCAGAAAAGATTAATCATTGCTCTGAGGATCTTACAGGAAAGGTTTAAGACAAATGACACCATGCTGGAAGGTGCATGAAAGAGTGCAAGAGAACTAGATCAGCACTGCCAACATTATCTGGCACAAGTTAAGACTATGAGCTGTGAAGTATCCAAAACACAGCGCAGTTACCACAGTTCTGGGACAGCAAAGAGCTGCCAGGGTTTCAGGTAAAGTGCTGATTTGAGCCTCTTCACCAATTCCCTTGCCATCTTTTTCCTTTTGCCTCCTCTTTAGTCCCTCTTTTCTTTGTACCATTCTGTTAGGACCAGCTGCATAAAGGAACAAAGTTTCCAGTAATTTCAAGAGAGGTATTACATTTAAATATTTTCACAGATCTAGGTCTGTGATCAAAATGTGAGTCTTTCATTTGGGTGATGCCATAGCAATAACACTTCCTTGCCATTTGTAGAGCTAATACCAAGTTCCCCACCAAAAATTCTCAGTAAAGCAGATTACCACCTTCCAAAAATGTCATTAGAAATTAAGGTTTTCACTCAAACTAGCTAAATAAACAGCACTACTTTTCTATGCAAGTGCTCTGTCCTCAAAAGTAAAGTCAGTTGCGTAAGAGCAACACAGCATCATGGCTGTAGCAACAATAATAAAAGACAGCAGGCAATCTCTTTTGCAACAATGAATCACCTAATAATTCTCTCTCCAAGTCTTGAAATATATTTTATGTGCCAGTACGCACAGCCTTAAATGTCCTGTGTTCCACTTATGAAGTTATGGTCAATTTTCTTCTGTAAGAAAAATTGATGCATCTTTCTTACATTCCCATTTTGCAATCTTTCAGTTGGTCAAATTATGTAAATTTGAAATTGCAATGATGGCAGTTTTCTCTCAATATGAGAATAGGGGGAAATGGTGTACATGACAAATATAATTGGCAATGCATCTATATACACACAGACAGCAGTAACTCTTGAACAGGCATGCATATGCCCCTCCATTCCCCATAAAAAGGGATTTCCTTCTTTGTTCTGATTTTCTGAATTCCCCCTTGCTGATTCAAACCAGAACAGTGTAACCTGTGCTTCCTCAGCAAGTTCCTATTTCCTCTTCCTTTTTAAAAGAATTCTTTTTAAATAACTCCAATAGCTAAGCAGACACACAGATACAAAAGTCTGCTGAGGATATGGAGGCTGACGTCTAGTTATTTGTACAACATCAGCATAATACCACACATTAGCACTGTTGCTCAAAAACATTTCAGCAACGGAAGCGTGTGACATATTATGACAACATCTGGCATTTTCCTAAAAATAATGGAGTTCATTTTCTTACTCCCTAAGCAGAGTTGATGAAATGTAGCACTTCCTGGAGTATCAGTAACACTTTCAAAACCATAGTATCTCCAGTTTCTCCAGTACTGAGTATTCCCAAACCAACAGCCACACTCTCATGTGGCTCACACCGGAAGCATTCAAAATAAAAATATCAATGGGATTCAACAGGGTGCAAGGCAAAGCAGAATTAAGCCCAAAGGTTCTGACAGGGAAAAATTATGTCGGGCTTCCAAGCCTCACAGAAGCTTATTTTTCATGGCTTACTCCCCTGCCCCTGTGGATGCCTATAGTATTCTTTGGCTGAAAGATATCTGAAAATCTTGGGTGTTTTTTGTTCCACTGTAACCACAAAAGTTTGGAGAATCTCACATAAACAGACACATGAGAGCCTCTAGTAAAAGTGCAGACAACAGCTCTAAATTTTTGTTACATTGGAAAAATAAGCTGCTCTTGTTTTCCTAACTGTTCCTTCTTCTCTTATAAACTCAGTCACTAAAGGTGTTTAAAAATAGGAGGTTAATAGTTTAAAGCATGGGAATATATTTTGCCTATAGGGATGCTAGAGGGGAGCTCACAAACATTCCCCTGATGATAGAATTTTTGTCTCCGGGAAGAGACTCTCTGAAGTCACTACCTTCCAATGTATTCCTCTGACTCCTTTTCTAGAGAGTTTAGTCAACTTAAGCTTGATGGCTATTTAACCTAATTACAACTTTCCCTAATGAATTCAGAAAGTGCTCTTCTACATCACAATTATAAGACTCTGCATCTTTGTTCTAGAGATGTTTGCTACCAGAAGCAGCACTCTCATTTGAATTGCCATTTTAACATGGCTAACATGACCATGTACCAAGGCAACAAGCACACAGAAATGCACAACTGAATTGATAGGGGAAAAAAAATCACATGTATTTTAGCATAATAAGATTAAAGAACTTAGGCTTTAAGCTCAGCAAGTGTTAATCCATTTATTTTCACTCTGGTACGTAGCAGCAGTCTCTGAGCCTCAAATTGCAGTAAATGACAAATGGTGCTTTTGCAGACAGTGTGCTTCACCCTCACATGCTACTCAGAAAAACCTCTTATTAATTCTAGTGGAAATAAAATTTGGCTTAGGGGAAGTAAGATCAAGCCATTCATTTTATTTTAATGAACAGAAAACTCTTCAGACAAGCAGACCTGTCCTATTCTGCTCAGTTTCTTGGTGTTCTTACTTCATTTCTCCCTCTGCATATTTATTAGCTTTTCGTTTCATTCAGCAAGATCAAAAAAACAAAACAAGCTGGAGAAAACCAGTATCCCATATGCTAAGAAACAAGCCAGATTATTTTATGTGTATCAAACTCTGGACACACCTTACTTACACTATGCACATTTCCCAATCAGTACCTGGATATCATACTGCCACAATCAGCAAAGTATGGATGAAGGGGAGTTACAAGCACACATTAATTGCTCTCCTGTCATTCCACATTCCCAGTTATCTTCCCACCTACAGTCAATTCCATGTCAGTGTCCATCCAGTGAGAATAACAACAAGCCTACCCAGCACCGTGTATATACAACAACTTTCTAGACTAAAACCTTTTAAAGAAGAGAGCATTTCCTGGTTCTTCCTGCATCTCCACCCTCTTCCCATTTTATATTCCTCCGAGACTGTGATCCTCAACTTCTCCTAAGAGTACCCTAAAATTTCCTAGAACTCTCGTACCTTTGCAACATTTCTCTATTCTTTTAGTCCCATTTTAACGCGCCATTTTTCATCTACTTGAGCTTCTCCACTATTCCCTGATGATCTCCTTTTGAACTCAGCCAAACAGCACCATGCACAAGGGGAAGCACAGACGTGTGCAGCAGACAGGAGATCTCACTTGCAAGACCACTCAGTTATTTAGGTGGGAGATTCCTGACCTCTGCTGTGCAGCTATGTGTTTGCCTTGAAATGAAGTTATTTGAGGTATAAATCTCATCAAATAAAGTGTGGTTTCTAAAAACTTACACTTTAAAGTTGAATAAATCAAAGGGGGGGAAGTGAGTGGTTCTGAGCATTTGACTGTACCTTTTATCAACATATAGCTCAGTTTTTCAATTTTTTCTGCCAACACGCTGACTATTCTTTTCTTAACTCCATCCCACAAAACTGCACTAAAATATTTCTTTATTTATCAAGATTTTTTATATTCAAGAAAACACTGTTCACAAACTGACCCCATAACAGGCTTTAAATCACTTAGGTACTCTTTATCAGTCATTCCTTCCTTTCATCATCAAAGTACCTGAACATCTTCCAACAATTCTCTACACAGCATGGCAAGTACCTGCTATGTTAAATTCTCTCCCTTTGATCAAAACAATCCTTTTTGTTCCTAACACATTGCCTTGTTTGTGTTAGGGCAAAGATCTAGTCTAAGAGATGGATCAGCTGGAGAACTTCACAGGTCTTGGCCCTGCCCCTGGGAAAGGGCTCTCCTTTTCTTGTCTTAAAAGCCTCTGCCCTCGTGCAGTACAATTCCACTCAACTAAAGAAGTGGAGGTGAGAACACATGTGGTATTCTGGTCATCATTAATTAGTTCTGGATTAAGTACCAGACTAGATCTATCACCATAAACAATGCATCACTCTATAGAGCAAAATATATTACAAAATTCCATACCACTCACTGGCCAAAACTGTTAATAATGGATTTCACTTAGAGTGTAGTCTTATGCTCAGTAAATGTGACCAAAATGCTGCAAAGAAAACAAAACTACAAGTTAGGATTTCATTTTCAAAGTGATGAGTGAAAGACTGGGACATAAATTTATAACATTTACCCTAGAAATTTCATAGCAGATTTTAAGATATATACCCTCTAGGTAAGTGACAAATATTAAATTATTTAAAGTCCTTCCAGAAGTTCTGAAAGGTCAAACCAAATCTGAGTTTACTCAACCCTTCTTTGTTAAAGTGGGTTTCAGAGACCACACATTGGAAGGCAGGGAATTTATGGAGGACAGAGCTATCCAAGATGAAAGGACACAGCACTGGAAGGAACACTGCTCCCTTGGGAGGTGCTGCTGGATCACAGGTGGTCTCCAGGCTTGACACCGAACAGTTTGGGCTTCCCAAACCAAAAGGCAGGCAAGCACTTTGGCTCCTAACAGTATTCTGTGGAAGACTACCACCCCGGAGAACCTGGGGCTCTTGAAGGACAGCTTGCTGAAGACATTTTTAAAAAATGAAATCTATCCCGCATTTTATTTTGTAAAGATGACTTACCAAAATCTAGCCTGGCACCACTTCACATCCTTCCCTGAAACCTTAGCCTGAAATAACAGCAAAGCATCTTCCCACATGTTTCCCTTTTAAGGCAAGGGCGGCTGAAGTACAGTCCATCACGCCACATGACATATTAACCAAACCTGACTTTTGTAGTGGGGCTTTGAGTACAATAATTATTGCATGATGCACTGTGCATTGCCAATGTCAAGCTGGCTTCAGTGCACATCTTTCTTTTCCATTGAAAGGAAGCATCATCTC
Organism: Passer montanus; assembly: GCF_014805655.1. Taxonomy (NCBI): domain Eukaryota; kingdom Metazoa; phylum Chordata; class Aves; order Passeriformes; family Passeridae; genus Passer; species Passer montanus. Next base: position 286,519 of record NW_024366659.1, on the reverse strand, counting down.
AGTTTACACAGTTCTTAGTGTACCAATCTTGTTAGTGGTATGTGTATCTAATGGGGGCTTGGACAGTAAAACAGTCTTGTTAATAGATGGTGATTTATTCCATTATTCACCATTTCCTTTAAGCTTTTTTATTTCAGAAAAAAATACCTATTTTAGAGTCAAGTTGTATTTTCCTAGGCTCTCCACCAACATTACTAGACTATACCTAGCCATCTTCAGTGACAACTGAAAATGATATAAGTAGTGGAAAAATCTGATGAGCCACACATAGACCAAAATAATATTTGAGTGACGTAAGAGAGACAATTTATATAACAGCAAGAACAGGATAGACAAGAAAAATGTTCATTTCCCAGTGAGGATGGAAGCATTTATACAGGATGGTTCTTAATACAGCCAGTTCCACTTCCAACACCCCAGTTCCACACCCCATGCCATATATATTAAGACTGTTTCTATGCAGTTCGGATGTCAATTTTGTTACTTGTTCCAAAGCTTATGAACCTTTCAGGGTTTTTTTGGTTTGGCTTGTTTTTTCCTTTCTTTGCAATCCACTTTTCCTCTCTTTCCATCCTCTTCATCCCCAAGGTCTGTTTCTTCCATTGCTCCCAAAATATCTGCCAAATCTCACCTTTCATTTCCTTTTCGTATTTTCCTTTTTTATTTCTTTCTGATTCTTTATTAGTTAGCCCTACTCACACACATCTTGAACCATCAATCAAAATCTTCCCAGCTAAAGTCTTCTCATCATCTTAAATTTAAATCAATGGAGTCACTGGATCATCTTTAAAGGCACACTTTTTTTTACTGTAGCTCAGCTCCAATTTTATTAATGATTTTTTTCTGTATAAAGAAAAGATTTTTTAAGCCAAAGAGAGCTGCAGAAGTTCTATAGCAAAACCACCACTCTGGGCCCAATCCTTCCCAGCCTCAAGTGTGGGCAGCCTGCCTGCCTTGTGGAGAGCCCATTCCAGCTCCCTGGCACTGCTGAGAATTTCTAATAGCAAAAGCAGGGCTAGTCTCATATATCACTGTGTCATCCATCTACAAGATGCTCTGAAGTATCTGAAGCTCTGTGATTCTTCCTCTTTTTTTTTTTTTTTTTTTTAATTCTGCTCCAAAGGAAGTAACTGATTTCTAGAAAATAATTTGGAGGTTTTAACTGGGACTTCACATGGGTGATGCACACTGCCTGCTCCGTTACATGGAACACAATTAGTACCTATGACTTCAAGCTACTCCATTTTAATTTTGAGCTCATCTTTTCCTATGTAATGCTGGTAACAGACCTAGAAATTAAAAGCCCAGAGACTGCCATCTTCCTTTTACCTCCACACAGCAAAACTCTGTTTCAGCTCCCCACTACTGCAGCATTTTTGGGCATTTATCTTCCTTCAAAAGGCAGTGGATGGACCAGGCTACTGGAACTGCTGCTACTTGACAACAGTAGTAATAATTTAATAATATTTAAATAATCCCTTAGAAATTAGTAAAAAAATGGGAAACATTCTATAATTACCTTTATAATTAACTGGAAAAATATTCTTATGTATGCTTGTCACATATTTCATTATCTCTGGTTTTAAGACATAGTAATTTAAACCTGTAAATCTTTCAATCATCCTCATATTTTACAACCACAGAATTCAGAGCAAAATGTCAAAAACACATGCAGGAACCCACCCTTCCCCAGATACAAACAGAAAAGATGGAATATCATGAGATTTACTTCTATTTTTCTTGGTGTAAATGTTTGGTTCTTGCACAGTAGAAGACTACCAAAGCAGTGGATAATTTGAAGAAAAATGCTGGAAGCTGTACAGACAGCAGTTTCCACCACTCCTACACAACCCACTCAAGAAATACAGAAGAGCCCTTGGCACTAAACCTCCCCTCAAAACCACCTCCCCATTTCCTTTTTATCAGCATCTGATTAGTCTTTAATCCAAGGTGGATTAAGGGATCTCACCTGTTGTCATCTCCCAGGTGAGCAGCTGAGCCCTGCCTCCTTCTAATCATTCAACCCCTCCTCAATGCAGCCTGCTGCTTCCACAGAACAACTTCCTCAATAAAGCCTGATAACAAAGGAACTGAAAGTTTGTATACTCCAAACAACATCACATTTCCAGGCCTTTTCCTTGACCCTCCCCAGTTTTGGTATTTTTCCCAGCATCAGCACAGTGATGGCAAGAGTGCAACAGCAAAAGATGACAGATGCATTGATTGGCTTTGAAACAGTTAACTGAGAAGGTCTAGAAGGGTCTGAACTGAATTGCATTTTCCTGGATATAATTGCTTCTAAACAGAGGTAATATTAAACAACTGCTCTTCTGCTTGGCAAGCTGTCAGCATGCTCCCAGGGCTGTAATACTATAATCCCCTCCTATCCTTGTTGCACACAAAGTTAGAGGGGAACATGATGAACAAGGCAGGCAAAGCTTATGAAGTGAAGACGACATTTAACTCCATATTTGTGTTTAAATCTACATAAACACACATGCATTTATACATATACACATCTTTCTTTCCTTAGTCCCAGAAAAACACTCAAGAACTCTGGTCTCATCTACATCCTGAGCAGGAGCACAGCCCAGAAAGCAGACTATAGCATGAGATGCCCTCTGAGCCTCTCTTTGCATTCCCAGTCTCAAATTCCCAGCTGTTTGGATGCTAGAGGAGCTCGAGCATGATACTATTCCTAGAACAAAGTGTAAACACAACCGGGTCTCTGTGGTGACTTGATTTGGTGGCTTTTTCAGTTCCAGGGCTGAATAAGAGGGGCAGGAACTGACTAAGAACATTCCTGCCTCAATCAAAATCAAAACTTCAACAGCAATCGCAGCCTGTTGCAAATGGCATTTGTGCACTTAAACAAAATGAGAGTACAGAAAGTTGTGGAAAACAATAAAGCACTGGAAGTCATGACATGAAGATTACTCTTTTAAGAGGAACCACCCAAACAGCAAATATTTACATGGTGAGGCCACAGCCACTTCTTTTGAAGTCAGCCTCATTAAGTACACTAGGAAATTTTTCCACATAAGGACAAACCACCATGAAGGCTTATTTCAGCCTTGCCACCAAGGAAACTAAATACTTGTGAATGATACTGGTGGTTTGTCCCAATGGAAGTCATAACTCCTGTTCTGCATTTCACCCACAATGAATCTTTCCTGTGTACCAAAATCTCTTTCAATCATGGAAATTTGCATTTACCTAATTCCTTAAGTGTCTGAAAAATCACGGAAAAAAGTTTTTCCCTCTAAATTTTTTCAGGTTTTTGTTTTGTTTGGGTTTTTTCACTACTATTTTCTTAAATGCTTTCTTCCTCAGGTTAACTTGCAAACATAACTCATATATTTATTTTCCGTTTTCCTACAGTTCTATAGAGACTACCAGTGCTTTCTGGTTCTGGTACATGTTCTTGGAAAAGAAGGTTAAAGCCTTTTCTAAGTATTCTCTTCTGTTAGCAGTCCAACAGAAGATATCAGAGCATATCCTTGTTCAATGTTAAAGCAGAGGAATTAGATGAGGAGGGATCTGAGTAAAGAAATCAGGTTGGGGTAATCTGTCCTTTGAAATAAAATTTTCTTCAAAAGTACTGTACTGGCTCAGATCTCCCATGAACTAAAAGTTAACAAAGGAAAAAAGCTTTCCCTCCATTCTCTATAGACACTTTCATACAGCTTCCAAGCACGAGGAAGATAAATTTTCTTTCCTTTATTTCTTGATAGAGTAAAACACTCAACACACCACAAGAAGCCCTGGAAACATGGATAACATGCAAAATTCTTTGTTTTGGGAAACAGGTACTGGTACACTTTATATTGTAACAAGCTCTTTAGAATACTTATCCCAAGAAACAACTTGGTGGTTTTCAGATCCTTTTAATAAACTGCAAAAGTCAAAATCGGTTGGTGTTAATATTATCATTGAAAAAACTCAGACTAAAAAGACAAGTGAATGTGCATTGAAATGAATGAAACTAAATTAGGACTCATGTATCAAAGGGTTTAGGCATTACTGAATTCTTCAAGGAAAACATCTGCTCAACAGCAAAGCAGCTGTCAGAAAAATTAAAATTGACACTTATGTATTAAGTTGGCATAAGACCATGCATGTATTGTTGATTCTAGCTTTGGTCTAATTAAAACTCAAAATTTAGGGGGTGACTGAGGGATGTGCATGTGAATAAATTTGGGAAGGTGTAAAAACAGTCTGGAGAATGATTACTGAAAATATACAAAGAATACCACACAGAGTTTTTTATAACTGGATTAACAGAAACAGCAGTTAATAAAAATAATGTGCTATCACATAATTTAAAATGGTATTTTAACACAAAAAAGGGCCAGGTTCACAAATTCTCAATTTACTTCACATTGCAATCAAGCCTGAAAGGTGTTTCAGCAAGTTTGGGGGAATATTGTTATGATAAATAGGAAAAATTCATTCCTATTTACAAGAAATTCTACAGAATAAGAACCCTAAAGCAATATCTACAGCAAATGTAAGGTTGTTTCTTACTGTACCCCAAACCATTAGTGCTTCAAAAAGGTTTTGCTCTCTGCCTCCATATATGGCTCACACTGGAACTTCAGTTTTATGTCTTAAATTACATTTCATCACTAAGCATGGGAGCTCCTAATTCTTGTACACTGGACATGAACTCCAAGAAATGGCATGAAAGGGTTCCTGTGGCTAATGGGGACTACCAACCCTAAGATAGACAAACACTTGCAGAATTTTCCTTCCAAAGAAGGTTCCAAGATCACTTCCCAGCTATCAAATTCTCAGTTACTCTCCCCCACCCACACACTGAGTATTGTGCTTTGCCTCAATAAAACCACTGATCTTTTCCTTCATAAAAATCACTGTGCCATCTGAAAATTTCATTTATGCTTGGAATTAGAAGTATGTGACATCTTTTTCCAGATATCATGCATTAAAACGTTTGTTCATAGGCAGTGACTGTGTACACAAATTATCAGTGTGAACCATTGTTAGAAATTATACAAATAAAAGTCCTCAATATGGAAAAGATGAGAAAAATCAAGCTTTGTTTTGAATTTGTTACACTCCCTTGAGAAAGTAGGCTGATTTTCATTAACATGCAAGCAGTTCATATGCCTCTGCTTTCCAAGATCAAGCATTTCAGAAGGAGAAAAAACTGGAAAAAAGTTAGGAAATTGCATAAAGACCTGCTCATCTTAGGTCCCAATGATTAATGAAATGGAAATGCTCATGTAGTTCAGAAGTGGCCATATCACATGGAAGTTCAGAAAATAGCTATCAAGTTGTTTCCAGAAAACTGTACCCATTAATAATCTCAAACCTCAGTTGGAACACAAGAGGCATAAAGGAAATATATTGACCCTGATGGTATTGATTAAACCATGCTATTGAAAGTTTCACACACCAACCACAATCCATCTAGGAAAACCACCAAGAGCTGAATTCCAGTAAGGACAAAATCATTTTTAAATGGACATGTAATTTTTGCAAGGGCTTTAGCCAAGACCAGTGTAGATCAAATGAAATACAAGCTTTTCAGCTCCTCACGCCATATAGGATTTCTTCAACATCTGTACAATCTTTTTTGCTTGACATTCTTTGCAACTCAAGATTCCTCAAGTCTTAATAGTACCAATTCTTGTTCCTGGTAATTGTTGGGTTTCTTTTGTACAGCCCCATTCCCTTTTTTAAAGACTGCTGTTTCAAAGGTAGATTAAATATTATATTGATAAAATATTTAATTATCCAAACATATTCAATATATTTTCTGAGGTGATAGAAGGGTAAACTAGATTGCAACAGTAATTATCTAAATTTGTCAGTGGAATATAGTACAAAATCTGCTGCTAAAGGCAAAATTGTCTCACAAACAGAAATAATATGGAATAGGATAATTAGAGGTCAATTCCCCACTGACCTATACTAGAGATAAAATATTATTAATGGGTAATTGTAGTATTTTATTTTTCAAAACAATTTGCAAAGCACTGTGCAGCTCTCTGGGTATGTGTGTCAGGGGTGGAGGGAGAATGGGGGAAGAGGGCTTCTAGATAGCCAAAGTCTGATCCACATCCAGCATGCTTGCTCCATATGTGTTCCACCAAGCATAATTGCTTTATTCTGAAGCAACTTCAGTAAATTAATGTAAGATGCCTGCAAGAGAGTAAATCAGAGAAACCATGTTTCTTTGGCAGTTGTAGAAGGTTAAAGAATTTTATGACTTCATTCTGAATTTGCTATCAGAAACTATTTTTGTTTCTAGCTACCTTGGAAGAGACCCTTAGGAGAAATTATTTTCCTCACAGAGATTTCATAAAACTACAAAACTGGCTACCTACCTAAAGAAAATCATGTAATAAACCTAATGAATCAGCCTTCATGTGCTTATTGTGGGCTGCTTTCTGAATTCAGAGGGTGTACGAGCTATCCAGCTACAGGTCAGTGCAAGAAAATCAAATGGAAGAGAATGTGTCCAGGAAGGATATTTATGCTGTTAGCTCCTGGGCAACACAGAGGGATGTTCCATGCAAAAAATTATTCAGGTGATATCATTAGCCAGTAACAAAGTATCCAAAAATCAATATTAGGAGACTGCAGCAGATACACCTTGGGATGACGGAATTCTCTGCCTTGGGGCTGTCTTATCCTTCATGTTTCACAGAAGCTTTTACATCTGCCATAACTGTAAATGAGAATCAGAGCTTTTGCATTCAAAATGCAAGCCCAGCAGTCAGACACTACCACTGTCATGTACTTGGATCAACTGTGTGACTTGAATTTTTTTTTAAATTAAAAACTGAGCTTAAGATGGATATTTTCAGTTTGAAATGTATATTTCTCCTCTTTCTGGCATGCCTGAAATGCACTGGATTCATTTCAATCACAATTCTAGCTATGTACAGTTCAAATCCAGAGAAATGAAAATGAAACTTTACACTTGCACAAGGCTGGATGTTTAAATATTTAAATATTCAACAGCAAGTATAAATTAAGGAAAGATACTTTTCTCAATCTCAGTGCAGAGTATCTACAAGGCTGATGACAACTTCCGATTCAAAACTTGGGGCAGAAAAGCAGCAGCTCTGTCAAAGAGCAACAAGGTGTACATGACAGGTATTTGTATTTAGCCACATTTCCTTTTATTTATGAAAAAAAAGCACTGCATTAATCTTTTCCTTGCACAAGACAAGTATATTAATATGCTTCATTCATGTTCTGATCTCAGCTGAGTTCCTGATTAGCTTATTTTTACTAGCAGATTTCAACAAGCTCAGGGGGGTGCTTGTGTAATAAATAAGAAATGCACAACAAGAGTGAGTTAGTTTGATCCATTACTTGCAAAGTTAAGTTTATGCCTTTGTCATTGCACTGTGTAGCCACAGTGGTGGCATTGCCACAAGTCAGAGGAACTACACAGAAGCAGGATTTGTGTGAAGAGGTAACATCTTTGGTTCGACAAAAGAGGATGGCTGACAAGTTTTCTTGTTCTGAGATCTTCTTCAATTATATTAGTTGATTTAACATGAGCTACTATTTTTCCCTTCACACCTTCACATACATGTGGCACTTCACACCCTGCACTATCAACTCCTCACTATTCCAGTTAAAAACTCTGGGAGCAGAAAATATTACCACTTTACCCAAGGAAAGAAGCAGTAGGAATATGTGAGGTTTTGTTGCCCCTGTTTCTGGATGGGCATGTTCATAAAAACTTCATATTTTCCTTACCTTTAAAAGTGTCTTCAAGTGAGAGAAGTTGAAAGAGCTGGCATCAGTTGAATGAATCACACATGAAGTACAGCAGATGTTAACTAAAGCAACCACATCACTGTTTCAGATGTCAACTAGTCTGTAGCATTATTGGAGCATTATATGAACAAGCCAGGGCCCTTTGGAGTTGTTCTCTCATCATGCAACACATTAAAATAGACAACACCAGTGTAATTATGCTCATAATTAAAACTGATGGATAATACAGCCAATTACTCATTGATTTGAGATGCAGCAGACTCCAGATACACACACAGTTCTTCCCTAGGAAGGGCATTGATTTATTCTGTAGCCACGTGGTTGAGGACACACCTCAAGTGCTGTGTCCAGTTTGGGGCCCGTCCGTTCAGGAAGAGCATTGAGGTGCTGGAGTGAGTCCAGAGCAGGACAAGAAGGCTGGGGAAGGGTCTGGAGCACAAGTCCTGTGAGAGGGAGCTGAGGGTGTTCAGCCTGCAGAAAAGGAGGCTCAGGGGGGACCCCCATCACTCTCTGTACCTGAAATGAGGCTGTAGCCAGATGGGGGCTGGTCTCTTCTCCAAAGCAACAAGCAAGAGGAAATGGTCTCAAGTTGCACCAGGAGAGGTTTATGTCAGGTATTGGAAAAGTTTTCTTCCCTGAAATGTTGTCAAACATTGGAATTACTGACCAGGAAGGTGGTAGAATCACCAACCCTACAGGTATTTGAAAGACATGCAAATATGGCACTTGGGGACATGGTTCAGTGACAGACTTGTGCTGGGTTAACTGTTGGACTTAGCCAACTTGAACATCTTTTCCAAGGTAAATGATTCAGTGAGTTCAGAGAGGATACCAGACAGAGAGACCATTCTGACCTATCTAGTAATAAGAACTCATTTTCTTCCACTCTACACACTAAACAGTAGGTGAATGAAATAAAGGACTACATCGTGTCACTCTAACTAAAAAAAGACCATTCCTTAAGGCACCAGGTTTTGTTCAAGGCCTTGTCTTCAGGAATACTAAAGTTGTAGTTCTAATTCAAACTTTTAAACATACAGCAAATTGTTTCTTTTCTCCTCTTAGTCTGCAAATAGCCCTTCTCTTCACTAGGATTCTACTCTGTGGTAATAAAACCACAAGTAACCTTATGCTAGCAACCACAAGCTAAGAACAGCCTTGTCTGCCAGTTCTGGAGAATGAAGTAGCATATATGTGCATTTAGCACTAGAATTATCTTGCATAAAGTACAAATGCTTGAGGAGTCTTTTACTTGGTAAAAGTATATATTTATTCATTTATTATTTATTATGTGTAAAGAACATATTTTGTAAAAGCATATATTTATTTGATATCATGTCCTTGGTAGATCAAATTCCCCAAGACTGAAAATGTACCAAACTGATGCTAAGGAAATATTTAATGTGTGCAAACGTCATTAACTTTTCTAATTTTGGAACACAAATCTGTCATTTCAGGTTCTTTCAGAAGATTGATGAGGCATCAAACAACCTAAAAGAAGTAAGAAAAAATGCTGAACCTTTTAAGCCTTTGTATTATACACTTGGTTTCTTATACTGAAATTTTTCATGTACTGAAATTGCGTTTCATATTATTTGGCGACTCTCTTTGCATTTGTCAAATTACAATGTGTTTTTCTGTAACAGAATCTGACCCAGGCATATGACAGCACATCACTACAAGTTTGACACAGACCTTGCAATTTATCCAGACCTGCTGAAAGTGAGCAATACATCAAATGACACTGTATGATACTGGTACCACACAACTCAAACACTCTGCTATTTTATCTCCTTCCTCCACCCAGACACTGTAATAGGTCATCAAGAAAGGCTATGCTACCCAAAAATAAACACAAATACACACTTGAGCTAGTCAGTAAAACAGAATATTCTAGGTCAGCATTAGATGTGAAAGCTACCAGTGTTCACATAACTCTGTATTCTGTTTCTGAATCTGAGAATCATGGCTCTTGGGTCAAACCTCTTCAGAGGTAACTCAAAGAAATCGCCAGCAAGTCTTCTTAAGACTGGCAAGGTCAGAAGTCTCTAGCTCAGAGAACTAACATCTTCAGAAGTACCACATTGTCCTGCAGATCTGACACTAAGACCCCTTAATAGTTGACATTTCTCTCAGGGGAATTTGAAAAAAAAAAAATAGGTTCTTCTGTGCAATAGTTTCTCATTCTTCAACTGACAGGTTTCCTGGGAATGCTGACCATCAACTGGGAATTAAAAATTATTTTCCTAAAGAAAAGTATTGGGACAGCCTTCTCATGTCACACTGCTTTGGTCAGTCAGGACAGCTGGTTTCAGGAAAATCAGCTCCCTTTTTTTTTTCCTTAAATTTTGCAGCTCTCAAATCACTAACAGACCTAATTTGAGTCTCTGCTTAATTTTGCTACTTTTCTTTTTAGCTCAGTGCATGCAGGTGGAGGATTCACACTGTTTTCCAGCTAAGGTAGACCCTCTTCTCTGACAGATCTCTGGCACTCTGTGTGACTTGTGTTAATAAGCAGCAGGAGTTTCAGACCAAGGCATCAAAAGCAAAATTATCTCAGAGTATTATCTTGCAAGGTGCCTCTAAAGCAGCACTCCCTCTGGGTTTCAAAGACCTCAACTAAGCAACATTTCTACAGTTCAGCTTGGGACAGGAGAAACACTCATATTTTGGACACACCATGCAGACAAAACCTCACACGACTCCAGACAAGGACTTTCCACTGACCAAGAGCTCTGCTCAATCACATCTAATTTCCACAATTCTATCTAGAAAGATTTAGGGGGCATCCATGGCTTGGCTGTGACTTAACCCTCAAGTCTGACTCAGAAACCAAGAATTTTTCTTCTCCGTTTCCATTTCCTGCTTAATTTTGGCAGGCCCATGTGGGGTCCCTACAGAGCAAGGCCCACATATATCATGTGCTTCCATCCTGACCACTTAAAACTTTTCCTTCAGGGGTTCTACTGCCCTCCTGTCAGAGCAAATTCTGTTGAAAAACAGCATGGTTTGTGTAGAGAGGGTTGTCTGCTTTTTTAAAAATAAAAAAGTAGTTCTAGGTAAAGAGTAATTTAATACAGCTGTGATCAGACACAGCTAGGAAGGCTTACAGAAAATTCTGGGGTTCACAAGCTGCATGGGCTGGTTCTTGGTGGCATAACCACTCAACAGCTCACTGCTCAGAGAAAAAGAAATAAAGTTACTCAGTCATCTCAGAACAAAGATCAAACTTCTTGAGCTTTGTGCCTTTGCTGTTATTTTAGCAATGGTGCACAACTGCCATCCTTCTATCCCAAATTATACCAAGAGAACAGGCAGAGGAGCCTGGGATACTCTTTTTCCTTTACCCCACTCTTTTGTGTAAACAGACAAGTGTGTTCTTACCTAATGTAAAATTGTGGTATCTCAAATGTTTGGGATTTTGTTTCATGTCAGCCAGTTCACAAAGGGTCTTGGTTTAAGGTGAGAACTACAAATAGCTCTGTTTCTAATAAAACTTATTTTGCTGGGAATGTTTTAATGCTGGGAACTCGAAGGCTTTAATAACTGTTTAATACTGGGTGTTTTCTAAGTGTATAGGAAGTTTCCTAAAGTTTCTGATCCTGGTTCCCACAGGAGTTACTGACACCAAACATATAATGAGGAGTATGAGGAGTCTTGGAACCACAGTACAAGCACTTCCCAGTTGAAGAAAATACTGTAAACAGAAAAAAATTACTTCTTTATAGTTTTGTCACTACTTCATGTGACTCTTCCATTCTAGCAGCAAAGCCTGCTGATGGACTCTTGATTCCAAGAGCACTGAATGAGGCCATGTACTCAAATGTGGCTCAAATCACTGAAAATCACATCTAACAATGGTCAAACACACTTGTTATCTATGTCTGCATCCTCCTTATTTTTCTGCCCTTCCAATGATTAAATATGCTTAGGCCACTACATAACCCTTCAAAATTAGGCATTCCCATGTTATCTCACAACAGTCCCAAACACCTGCATTTTCTGCAGGCTCCTTTTCTGAGTATGAGGACCAGATGAAATTATTTTCTCTATTTTTTGGGGGGTAAAGGTGGTCACAGAGTAGTTGCTCAAGTTTTTCTGCTTCAAGTGCACAGCAACGCTTGGTAATAAAAGATCTGATAATCTGAATGACAACACAAGTTATCAGGAATTAATAGCAAGCTAAAGACTTAAGCATTATTTATTTCATCTGCTGACTTAGGGCATGATTGTTCTCCAACAGAAATTAATGGTAAATTCCCTTTGAATTCAACAAGGGCAAGATGAAATCCCTGGTTTCTTGCCTCCCTATAGAAGCTGACAAATCAAAGTTAAGTGACTATTTTTTGCTTAGGAATAATGATGGAAAAAATGCACACAACAGTTATTCCATATTTCTTCTCCCATTCTTTTACCAGGCTTCTGATTTTTAGTTTGAAAACTTAACAGAATAAATACACACCAAAAAAAAAAAAAAACCAAGATACAGTAAGAGTCTAACCAACACAACATTGGTCTTTACAAAGCAAACATGTTTGCATTTATGATACTTTTAAAATCACATTGACTGAATTGCAAACCATTCACCCCCACCACCGCCACTTCCCTCACCCCCCTTTGTCACATGCATATACTGTGGGGACTGCCAAGACAGAACAACCCACTGACCTTGGCAATTGGCAGCTGTGATCAATCACTTCATAAAATCCTATGTGTCAGCTAGAAACCACTTGTATTTCTTAAGCAAGTCAATCTGCTAAACAGCTTAAGTCAAGAAATCCATTCAAAAAACCAGGAAGACAAACTCATTTGGATGAAATATTTCTTTATGCCTGATTTTTTTTTTTAACCCTAATGGTTAATATTAGAATAGAAATGCCTCTCTGTCACCGTGAGGAGCTGCTTGCACAGTAGAAGTGTACTGGTTAATGGAGGGGATCTCCTCACTTACTGATGAAGCTCACTAAAGGTATCCCTGGCCATGACAAAACTTCCCTACATTTTTCAAACAATTAATCTGACCTAAATATAAAGTGAGTTATCAAACAAAAGCAAACATCGCTCCATAGAAACAAAGCATCAGACAGAATTGTTATTACCAAACACAGCACTAAACAAATGAGACAGTTTTTAACCCTAGGCTGAACTCTGGTGGAATGAGATCAGCACAGAAAGTCACTCTTTCCATAATTATTTTCTCTTTAAAAACAACATTTCAATGGGTTTCTTTGGGCAATTTGCTCTTTATTGAGACTGTATATTCTGCTCACTGCCTCTAGATAATCCTATGAGCATAATGTAAGTGATTTGTTAACTGTTTGCATACTTCATCTGTTCCAAAAAAATAACAGTTTTCCCACTCAACCCTTTGGATAAATCAAAATGAAATAATCTTAAAATATGCAGATCAAACATAAAAGAAAAAAGTAAGGGGAAAGATTAAGAAATGAACACAGTACACTGAAGAGACAAAAAAAAAGAACAACAACATGACTCATTGAAGTCGTGAGTCTTGAATGAATAAAGAGGCCTGTGCAGCTAATCTACAGTTAAACCTGATCACAAAAGGAATTTTACTTCCTTGACTGCATTGTGATACCTTTTAAAAATAGAATAATAAAGCAGAAGCTTGCCTCTTCAAACACCAATCGCTCCTACAGCCCTACACGGGACTACCTCATTCTCCAAGAACATAACCATTACAAAGTGCAATAATAAAACATGTTTCCATTCACAACCTGAGGGAAAAGTATATGGCATTTTGTACATTTTTACTGTAAAATGAGAATACTGTGAAAGACGCCTTCTTAGGGTACAATGACACACTTCCTTTCTCACCTAGCCCAATAAAAGCCTGCAATGCAAGCAGGGTGTGACACCTCACAGGTGTCTGTCCACTTGAAAGTTACTCTGAAGCAGCATCAATTATACATATTATAATTTGTCTTTACTAGATTGTGCATTCTGTTAGGCTTCTATATATGTCATCTAATTAGTGTCTGCTCAAAGGGGTTTTTTTTTCAGATTGGGATTTGGCAAGGAAAGGATTTTTAAATGCCAGACTCATTTCTAACATATCTGACAGACAAATTTTAAGTTCTCCTGATATGAACAGGAGAAAAAGGAATTGGCAGTAGCTAACCATTAGTTTCTACAGCAAGGATGGGAACATAGCTGTTTCCTCAGTGTATTCCTGAAGCAGAAGGCAAGGGGTTCAGAATTGTTGTGGCTTGATGGCATTTCATCACTGTGATAGTCTTTGAGGAAGATTTCCAAGCAAAAAGCTTAAAATTCATCACCACTTTAACAAGACAGTTTCTCTTTCCCCTCATTGCACTTTTTGTTGTATTTTAGGATGGCTGCTTTTCACTGATATGTGAAAGTTGCCTCTGGAAGGTGAAAATAACAGCTTTGAAATGCAACTGGGTCATAGATTTTCTTGATTGTTTTCATATATTTGAGTTAGGATATAGGAGTTTGTCTCTGGCTTGCACAAGAAACCTGTGAAAAAGCAGGAAGTCACTTCCACAGAGCTTAAGCTTTCTCGCCTGCACAATCAAAGTAACAGCTAAAGCAGCCTTCTCATAACTGGATCTTGAAAACAGGTTCAAACATCACAAATTTAAAAGCTGGGGGTGGGAGGTAACTGCCTTGCTAAGAACTGCAGCTATTGCCTCCTTAAATGCTGTCACATCAGCTCAGGGCTGAAGCTCAAAGGTGAGCTCAGCTCCAGAGGACATGAACAATGCACCTGAATTCTGTTCACAACCTGGTTCCAGTCCCACGTGCCTCAGACTCTGAAATCTTCTTTGGACTTCTAATTGGAACTTGCCAACAATTAATTGGTATATATTGTGTTCAGGCACTTGACTGGGGACAGGGAAATGAGGGGGGAAAAACAAACAAAAAAAAGACACTGGTTTTAGCTTGAGTAGATAACAGATGAGTGAGCCATCAGCTCTAACAGGAGAGCTCCTTGGATTAGATGATTTACTACAATGAAAAGTTAATTCCTAAATTGGTAAGAAAGCCTGCCTTTAGGCACCTAGAATTCAAAAGGTCTGCTTGTGAGGCAAAAGTACAATACTTCTTTCATACATGTAAATGAGATCACTTCCAGATCACAGGCATATACAGAATCCTGGAGATACTGAATGTGCTTAACTGGTTTAATTCATTTAGGCTTTTACTGGACATTTCACTGCCCACTCCATTTCTGCATCTCATCATGACTCTAAAAACTGCTTCAAAAACTTATGCAACTTAATTCAGCTGAAAAGGGATGAGTCCCACAGATCTGGGGTACAGACACACCCATAAGGTGCTGTGTAACCTGCTCAGTGAAAACTGACCATAAGCATGTTCCCACCCCATGGAAAATGCAGAGTTCTTTAAAGGTACAAATCTTTAAACTAAAACTTACACAGTTCACAGTTTAAAACAACTCACATTGCAGCTAACCACACAGTAACTTGCTCCCTGAATTTAAACAGGATGCATCCAGCAGGTGGGATGCCAGGTAATAAATAGTACCACAAGCAGCATCTGTCAAGACAAAGATGCTAAACCTCCACCAGAAAATCCAGCAATCCACATACAAAGGCTGTAAGATCCTGCTTAAAGAAAATACGTTCTTGGAAACACATTTCAAAGGGTGTCTATTTTGACATTCTCCTGTGTGCAATTAACTGCTGACTGAAGTCTGCACTCCATAGCTTGAGGCCTTCTGGAAGTGAAATATTGAGACTTCCACAGTGCGCAGAATCACACCCAGCACCAATCTCACATTCTGTTTAAACAAGCTGAGAGAAGAAATCTTCCCTGGTGCAAGGCCAAGCACAGTGAACCACTGGCTACATTTACTACACAGCAGGGAGATGCTCTCTCCAACAGTACCCATGAAGCAACATCCAGGAAATATCGATGGAAAGTTTCACAGAAACTCAAAAGGCAAAGAAAATAAGTTATTTTTCTAAGTACACACATTGATAGCAGTCTATGCATCTAATAACCCACAAAGCACATGAGTGTATTATCCTATTTATATTCATCCAGCAACCACTTCACATTACTCAGGTCATTATTTATGCTGTCTGTGGGTAGTGAAATGTACTTGTTCCAGAAAAGATTCTCAAGATAAAAGTTAGCCCTTAAAGGTAGTTGGAAAGGTGGAATTTTAATACACTGATGCATTGTATAAGGTGGCTTTTAAAAACAAAAACAAACAAGAAAACTTACACAAAGTGGATTGCCCTAGAAAGAAATTGACCATCTCGTGGAAGTGCAGCCTTCCAAACACACAGATCATGGATTTCTAATTCAATTTCACTGAGTCCACTGACAAACTCAGACAAGGCTCACTTCAGAGAAATCAAAACAGACTGATTTGACTAGCAGTCTCTGATGATAAGTACAGCTGTGAAGTTAAAATTTTTTAAAAGCTTTTCTATGTCCCACAAGTTTAGCATCTAAATCCAAGCTAAGCTCCAGCATGTAAGTTGAATTTGAAATTCCAGAGAAAACACACCTCTGTGTTCTTTGCTTATCTTAGTAAAACGGAGGTTACTAACACTGAATAAAACCAAGAACACCAGAGGTCGAGTCCAAGACAGACTGAAAATCTGAAAGAAAGTGTTGTTCATGTCATCTTGTGAGGAATGCTTTACAAATACCATGAACTGGCAGGAAGAATGACAAGACACTCCTGGCTGTCTAGACTGAGTTTGAGACTAACCAGCCACACAGAATGTAAGAACAAAACTTCTTAAACCACTGGAAAAACACACTTAAATTAAACAAACTGATAATAAAAGCAAATAGGCCCCTTCCAAGTAGACATAAGTGATTCCCAGATTTTCGTCTCACTAGAGCCTAGAAGAACAGAACCATATTACAAATCCCCATGGTAGCTGGAGATGAGAAAATAGTGGGGGCCCAAGGTCATCTCCATTCTCTCATGAGCCTTCATAATGCCACAGGTCATAATACCAAAGAATGAGTAGCTCAGAATCACCTTGAAGACCCTGTCCAATTTATAATCTGAAACTTGCCAAAAAATTCTGGGAAATAAAGTGAACTCGCTTCAAACTCTCTCAAACTGCAACAGCATGAGGGTTTCATTTGCAACAGACCAGAGCATCTTCTGTCTCAGAAGCCCTTCTTTGACTAAATTTACATTAGAGCCCTGGCCTCTGCCAGCTTGTTTCCATGATAAAAAAAAAAAACCAACACAGTTTGGTTGGTTCTTTTCATGGCATCGGCAACAGAGGCCTAAAGAACAAATCTATAAAGGTGAAAACTCACAGTAGGTCTAAAGCAAGACATCCAACTTGTCTTCACAATGATCTGAAGACTGCACAGCAGTCAAGGCTGCTCTGATGTCTAATTAAGCTGTTTTTTGGGGCCACAGAAACCCTGTCCTTAAAGAAACCAATCAGCAAGGCACAAGTGGTTTCATACAGCAGAGAGCTGTTTTGCATTTTTGAAGACCAAGGAATACCTTCATAGAATGAACCTAGGAAACACGACCTAATGATTGTTTAGGGACTGTGTACAGTGAAGATCAGATATATTTAATACAGGAGAAAAAGAAATACCACAGTTGCAGATTTGGAGTGGAGGGTTATTGTAAGGAAAATCAAATCTTTTTGGTTTTTTTTTCCTTTTTAATAAAAATTGAATTAATGCCTTCTTTTTCCACAGGCTTTTTGTCTTACTCCCAGAATAAAATTTCCACATCTCTCAGCAACACAAAGGAAATATATCAGTATTTTAAAGGTGTGCTGAAGTGATTGACTTCAGACCCTTTAGTTACTTAACTCTACATTAAAATTAACTAAATTGCTTAATCAGATCCCCAAACCAGCTTTTCAGGCTCATTTACATTAATCCTTAATGCTGCCAAGAGGAAAGCTGCCATGAATCTGGCTCCATGAATGATCTCATGCCATAATCATCAATAAAACCCAGCCATTGATTACGTACCTCCACCTTAATTTTCCCAGGCTTCACTTCATTGGGAAAAATTATATGATAGTGTCTTGGGCCTTTTCTGGCAAGTATGAATATCAGCAATGCAGAAATGCTGTCAGGAATCCCTTTTGATGGCTAAATCAGGGCTCTGGATCACTGAAACACTGAAAAAGTGGCATGATGCTCTGTAAATCCCCTCTCCAGCCAGAGTTTTATTTTCTGCCATATAAAGCAATTCCCTGCACTGCCATCACACTTTTCTGTCCCACTGCCACTGAGCCCATTGTGGAATTTTATTCACGAAGCCAAAAGAGCTTCATCAGGAGTTACAGGCTTGAAGCATGTATATACAAGATAGCAGTCATCTAGATGATTTTGTTGCTGATTAATTTGCCTTACTCTATACAAAATAAATACTACACACGATTTTTTTTCGATTGCTTCTGTATACATATCTACCTCAAATGACCATTTAAAGCTTTCTCTGCTAAGCACTGAGGTCCTCCCCTGCTTTTCTCCCATGTATGAATGAGGTCATCTGTATCTCCATTTTCCTTCTGAAGAAGCTCACAAGGAACTCTTCCCCCTTTTTCCTGTCCCACTTCAAGTAGCTACCTGCAAGAGATTTTCCCAGCACTCACAAGTACTACCACCACTGAAGTGGTAGACCATGACCAGGTTTAACATGTAAAAAGTTAAAAATCAAGAATGTCAATTGTCTATATTTGCCTGCAGAGCATGTGTGGAATGGAAAGCAGTAACAGTAGCAACTATTAGTAAAGAAAAAAAGTGTTAAGTTGCAATCCAAAAGGTAGACCCTATATCCTGTCCTAAAAATGTAGCCCAAATGTTGTCAGGTACAAACCTCTGCTTCAAGGGTATTGCTCCCACACCCCAAAATCCTAGCTTGGCTCCAGCAGCATTTTCACCATGACAGAAATCAGCAATGCCATGAAAGGAGTCCAATGTAATTTAGCCTGATTATTTTAAAACTGAAATTAGTTCTCTTCAGCAAGGCTAGGAATCATGTTCTCTAGAGAGGGCTGTGTGTTGTACAAGACACCTGACAAACTGTCAATCTGAAAAGCTTTTCAGCTGTAGATGAAGAGTCTCTGACCTCTCACATTTGGCTGCTTTTTCTAGTTTTACCACCCCAGCTATTACCTCCTGCTGCAAACCTGGCTTCCAGGTATACTTTACACAATTATACACTGATAAATAACCAGAATTATATCATTTTTTAATGCAGCAGCCTACATGGCACATAAAATCATTAGTGCCACAAGAGTTCACACTCTAACAAGGTTTTCTTTACAGCATTAGGCACTAATCACCTTTGGAGTTGGCTAAACCCAGAACCATCTGCAGTGCAACACACCCACTTTATCTTTTTGTTCTTTATCAATCTCTTTACTAAAGCTTAAATCTTACAGTGAATATTTACACACATGCTTCAAGTAATACATATTTTTGTAGAAATCAAACTAAGCACAGGCAGAAAAATAAGATGCAGAAGGAGGCCTAAAAGGGTCAGGTGAATACACCTAAAAACAACAAAAACATAGAAGGCACATCTTAAAAATTTGGGTGCCATAATACAACATATATTTTTCTAAAATTTCTCACATTTCTAGCTCTTATAGAGCCCAAATCACAGGGAAAACTGGCACAGAATTTATTATCATTTCTTTTACAGAGCTGATTTACTGTTTCTGCACTGTACCAACAATTTATTTGAACTGTAACAATGATGCTTTTATTTCAAGTTTCAGCTATTGCAGTTCAGATTCTCTTCCTTGGTTTTCCTTTAAACCATCCCATGTTCTTTACCAGCGATATTTTTATTAGCTAAAAAATAGAGTTGCAATTTGAAAGCTTGATAGCAAATACACCATTTTCTGGAACTGAAGACATGGCTTAACCATGTCAAAATAAAGTAAAAATAACTAAATCATGAGAACTTTGCACCATGAAAACAATAGATCTGCTCTTGGCTCCTCATTGCTTCTAACAACTTTCTTGGCAAATAAGTGGTGATCAATGTGTTGAAATTAGTTGTTCCCAAAAATGCAGTGACACTAAATATTTTACCTCCCTGCTGGCAAGCACTGATGTTTAAATCTTAAACCAAATGCTACAGCAGACCTAGATAGTTTAGTGTCCCTACAAAAGGGCAATACCTTGTCCAAACACCTAAAATTAAATTACATTCACTATCTAGCAGCCAAGGGCTGCATGCAGTCCCACCACACCTTGCTTCCTTCTAGTGCTGACAGCACAGATTGGTTTATAGTTCATATTTTCCAGAAACAGCCACTGAAGTAAATATGGAAGAAAACATTTCTCAAGAGAACTGTGATTCCTTGCAGAATTTGGCCAATCCCTGCACTGCCTGGAGTCCTATGCCCAGCAAACAGGGTGAGGACTGAGATGCTGAATGAAAAAAATCAAGCAGCACAACCAGTGCCACCCTTGGTGAGCCATGGGTGCTGCTCCAGAATGAATTTTAGGAACAGTCACAGCAAAGTTGGTAACCCATTGCAAATATTAGTTCATTATGAGCTAGCAGCCTATAAATCCCTTCCCAGTGGCATATCCCTATGGGAAAGGGCATGCAGGCTTCCATATGTTGGTGATATATCATGTGATTTTTTCAAGGCATACTGTAGCTCAGGCTTATTTACTGTTCTCTCTGCTCATATCTGTAAACAAAAAAGCTTAAAAGGTTACATTCCTTCCTACTCCTCTCTATGTTATTTAAACCAAACAGAGTTCAGCCACAGAAACATCTGTCATCTGAACTTAATTCTTGGTACTTTCTCTTTTTTCTTCTTCTTCAGAAAATAAAATAGATATGTTTGGCTTCATAAAAGGGGAGCTGAACCATCTCATTTTTCTGCATAAGTATCAGAAATAATGATATGCAAAAATAAGGAGAAATTTTTTTAAAAATTACAATTAAGCATGCTGAACACTAACCTTTCCTGAATAGTCTCCTTCTATCTGCCTCCACACATAAAGTACAAAATAAACTCAGATACCATTTACTTTTGGTCTAATTCATAAAAGAATTCAAATGACAGCAGCCAACTGGTACAAATTGAACCTAGGAAAATGCATCAGAACATATGGGAAGAAACAAAATTAAAATTTTCATATTTTCTTTCAAGTTTTTTTCCCTACTTCTCTACCACACACATGAAGATTCAAAAGTGACAGATTCCATTAATAAGAAAATCAAATAATGGGACATATTCAATCCCTGCTTTATGCCACTTCCTTTTTTCAGAGTAAACCATTTGATTTTATTATTCTCTCCTAATTTGATATGGTGAGGTAAATATAGCAGTCTCAGAGAACAGGAGACACAAGAACCATAGGACAATTCAGGTTGGAAGGTACCTCAGGGGTGCTGCAATCCAA
Organism: Passer montanus; assembly: GCF_014805655.1. Taxonomy (NCBI): domain Eukaryota; kingdom Metazoa; phylum Chordata; class Aves; order Passeriformes; family Passeridae; genus Passer; species Passer montanus. Next base: position 265,360 of record NW_024366659.1, on the reverse strand, counting down.
CCTCCGGCTCAAAGCAGGGTCAGCTCTGAAGTTACACCGGGATGATCCAGCCAATTTCTGAACACTCCCAAGGATAAAGGACTGCACAGCCTCTCTGAGCAGCCTGTTCTGCTGCCTGCCTGCCCCCAGGATTAAAAAGTTGTTCCTTATACCCACTTGGAACCTTACATCTCTTAAGTGGTATTTTTATACATTTTAAGTTGTCATATTTCCAATTTTATTAACCAGAATGGCTACATACCTCCCTTCCTTTGCAACCAAGTTGTTCCAGAACAAACCTGGCATATATTTACATATGTATACACAGTGCTGTTTCACTGTAATGCACCCCAAGGGATCTGTTAGCCCCAGTTACTCCACTTCAGGCATGGGTTTTAACACCAGCCTGAGGCACAGGGACATGGCCAGAGGGGTGCAAGGCTCCTCACAGGAACTGGGCAGGGATCAATAAAATACCCATAGCTCAGCCTAGATAATAAAAAAGTAATAAAATCAACCCAATTTGTTATATTTAATGTATCGTCACTGCTATGAGGTTAATTTGGCTAAAGAAGGAAACAGGACAGCTAAGGAGAGCTTTGATTTGGTGTCCATGCAGTGCCACCTCTGGAGAATCATGGAACTCTAGAATGAATAGGGTTGGAACGGACCTTAAAGACCTTCTAGCTCCATCCCATCTCTGACAGCTGGGGGGTGATGATAACAGGGAATATGAGGGGAAGACAGGAATGTAACAATGGTCCTTAATTAGGTATGGATGAAGAATTTGCTTGGTTTTCATTTCCACCTCTGGAGGTACACAGCAGGAAACTTGAGCCAATGGGTTTATTTTCCTGTGCTCAGGTAGGGTGGCTTGAGGGGAAAATGGACTTTTTTACTCAGTGGTCTTGGACCATGGGATTGTGCAAGGAATGACAATTTTGAAGAGGCCATGGAATCAATTTTGGAAGAAAGTAAGAAAAGCCAAGGACCCTGAATGCACGCTCTGGCAGCTCATGGAGGAGAGGGAGGAGAATGCACAATTACCTATTCCTTGACTCTGCCAGAGGCTGCAATCCCCACCACAGAAGCAGCAGAACAGGTGGTACATCTACTGCTCAGCTGAGGCAGCTTGGGCTGTCACATTAATGAGTTGCCATCAGCTCCAGTTTACATTACTACGTGAGACTGAACTACAGCAGCAGAGAGCTCTGATTCCCATTCCCTGCTGGAGTTCAAGGGCTGAAGAGATGGCCTCCCCCACATCTCCTCAGCCAATGCAACTTCATCTCACAGGGATCATGAATCAGAGTCTGGCAGCAGGGAATAGATTAGGAAAAAGAAGTAAGACAGGAAACAGAGAAGAAGAAAGAGTAAAGAAGTGAGTGCAAGAAAGGAAAAAGTGTTAGCAGAAAGAAAAAGGGTTATTAGTATGGTAAAGGGGAGGGGAGAAAGGATAGGAATTTGTTAGGGTGTTTCTCAAAAGCCTAAATTTAGAGGATGTAAGGAGACAAGGCACCTCACATCTATTAATACTACTAAGTTATTGATTACCTTTGGGCTTGATCTCAAAAAGAGCTAGTAACAAGTTGTTTGAATCAATTACAACTATAGTAGTCTATAAAATACGGTCATCAAATTAAGTGAAAAACCTTCTGTCTGGGATTTGGACACTCCAAGCTCTAGGATGCATCAGGGAGCAGAGTTACACCTTAAAGAGTTAATAACAACAGTATGGAAAAGATTTTTACCTGGCTGGGCAATTAAGAAGTGTACAAGTGATGAACAAGAGGAATTGGCACCTCCAAAGCATAAGGCAGTAAGCAATGGCTTGTTAGGAAGAAAGGCAAAACCCTTCTTTCTTGAGTTAATGAATGATAAATTAGCAGGTCAGGGGAAAAATCTTTCCACTGAAATGATTCAAAAGGTGTACGGGGACCAAACACGGAAAAGGAATCCGCCTGCTGCAGGCTCCACTCGGTGAGTGTAACCTGAAGACTTAAAGACCTAGTGAAAACAGAGGCCTCCGTTATAAATGCTGCCAGGCTTTTGCCAACTTGTCAGCTGAGTCATATGGAGTAAAGGAAACCACCAAATCTGAATTAAATGCTGCTTGGAGAATATGTTGGGGTTTTCTCCATTCCCTTCTGTTCATACAAATGTGTATGTGTGTGCCATCTGTTTAGGATTTGTATGCAAATAGTTACTGACTTGTAGCCTAATTTTTGTTTGGAGTTATTCCAAGGAGGGTTCAGCCCCAAGGCACTCCTTTCCTTGGCAATGGCCACCCTGAAAATCTGTGCCTCAGATATTTGCAAGGTGACCACCAAGCCCTAGGTGTTCCCATACAGGCTCAACATTCTCTGTCTCTGCACATGACAGACTCTGCATGAGCCCTCTGGCAAAAGGAGATTACAGGGAAAGCGTGCTTTGGGTGAACACTGGAGGCCAGAAGAGCTCTTGGGCACTGGGCAAGGCAACAACTCCGTATTTCAAGGGTCTCGTGGCACACAAAACAGCAATAAAAATTGAAACAATGTGGTTAGAAAGGAGAGAGACTCATTACATGAGCTGCAGGATAAAGTAAAAACTCTCCATGCCCTTGGTGGTGCCAGAAGTTGGTCTCAAGAGGAAATAGTCCAAAGAAATAGCATTAGCCTCTCTGTGTTACCACAGATGAAATTAAAGGCCAGAAATGAGAAAATGAGAGGCAGCTAAAAGTGAAGATAATAAAGAGGCCAAACTGGCATCACAAGAATCAGAGCACAGGAGGTGAATGGTACTGACAACCACAGTCAGCTGGCTGGGATGAAAGGACATAACCAGCAGAACAGAAGCAACCTTCCAAGTCATACAGCCTGTAATTCACACAGCACAGGCAGATCCTTCTGACAGTTTGTGCAGCATCCACAAGCAGCTAAAGACTGTTGGGTATCTGTTTTATGCTTCTAGTTGTCAGGAAAAAACTTCATCCTTTTTCAACAGTGTACACGAGGCAGTGCATCAGATTACACTCTGGTCAAACATACTTTACTAGGAAATTTTTTAATTATTCCAGCAACAGACAGCCAACAATGACAGGGCTTCAAAGAGCAGAATGGTTTAAGTCTTCCATAGAAACATTTGCTACATGCCATACCTGTGCCAAGAAGAGGATTGGGATCTTATGTGGTGGGAAATGAGGCAATCATTGTTCTCATTAAAGTACTTTAGGCCAAGGCATTTCAAATCCTCAGGAAACTGTTCATTTAAATGCGGGGATGATGACATGTTCACCACTAATCTCTCAGGAAGAGCATAAGAGAAACCTCAGCATCAGCAGATGGGCAAGTGAGGGAGCAGTCAAATCAATCCCACATTCAGTCCCATCCCTGAGCTCTCCATAGGAAATATGCACAGTAGTACCTTGCAGCACTAAGTCAGAGTACAGCAAGAACATAAAGCCACTGTGCCACACTTCAGTTAGCAGAGTTCTTGCAGGGCAGGCAATTGGCTGCTGTGACCAGAGGTGAGAGTATAGCAAGGACTGTGTGGTAGCAAGGTGATGGGGAAATCAAATCCTGATTGTAAGAATGGTTCCCCAGCTGGGAAGGTAAAGGAGATCAGAAGGGGCAGGTAAAGAATCAATGACATTTCCACGAAAAGAAAAGGAAAAGCTGACCAGGAAGAAGTCAGAGTAACAGCAACAAATGAATGTGGAACTAATACAGACTGGAGAATGTGTGAGCCAGCACATCATTCCTAGCTTAGCAGGACCTAGAAAATGCATCCTTGAAATATATTCCCGTTTTCTCAGCAATCCTAGCATGCTCATACTCTCACAACAGCCACACTAGTTCTACTCAGTTGCTTCCAGGTGACCCCTGCAGTCATTGTCATTATCACTCTCCTTGAGCTAACCTGCCAGCCCCTCACTTTTGTGTCTTTGAGTCTTTCATGCAGTTTATCCACAAGATGGATAAGTCATCACCAAGAGCCAGCTGCAGCAAGAACTGAATGCTCACCTACCACCTCATGCATACATCTTCAGAGTATCAATGTTGGCAGGAAGCAGCTATTCTCTTTCTTGTGTTAGTTCCTGAATGGCATAATACAGTCTTGTTTCCCTTCCAGAAAGTGTCCTTTGTTCTGACAGTGAATTTATATAGACCAAGCAGTGACACTTTTGTACAGGGGAGTCCTAACATTTGGGTAGCATGGCTGGGAAAATAAAATTTCTGCTCAGCAAGCATTAGCCTTTTTCCACTTCTTTCCTTCCTAAAATTTACAGTCACTTCTATCCACCTTTCATCTGCTCAAAGTAAAAAAAACAAAATAAGGAAAGAGCCTTTTCTTATGTTCTTCACTTAAACAAAACCAGGCTTTCACATTCAAAGAGATTCATACCCTACTACCAAGATAATAGGTGAGATGCAAGTCCAAAAGTAGCCCTGCTGTGTGCTGAGCATTCATGGGTGGTCAAAGCTGTAACTGAGCTGCCTCACCATGGTGCAGCAAGAATTCAGATTTATTTTATGCAACTGGCATTCCATTTATGCTTGTTGGTCCAATGTATCTCAGAGAGCATTACAGAGCATTTAATCACAATATGCTGTACCTACAGCACAGTTCCACCAGAGTTATTTAGCACATGAAAAGAGACAGAAGGGAAGGAGATGGGAAGAAAAGGAAAACAGGGGATTGATTGTGGAAAATTTAATTCTCACCTAATGAAAAAATACTTTAGCCTTCTGATTGTCTTCCTCCTAACTCCTGTCAAAATCTTCTCACTCACTGCACCTCTTTTCAGCAACTCAATTCATATTATCTGATAGTTAATACTTGCTCCCTAATTCCCAAGTTGTTTACCCATGGCATAAATTCTCCACAAGTCTCACATTGTCAGAACTGCCTAAATGCTTCATAACAGACCTCTCTTAAACTGCTGCAACCAGGCCTGTACAGTGAACAAACACACAGCCCTGGTACATAAAGACCTGTGCTCTCTTCCTTGAAAACACCAAGTTAAAGGATTTTAAAAATAGCCACATTTGCTCCCTGTGCAATTTGTCTTCATATTTTGGTCTGTAACCTAAACTGCAGCTCTCCGGAGTAGGCAAAGCTTTCCTATCCATGTCTTGTAGCATGCCAAGTACATTGCCAGTACTTGGCAAATAATTGCTGCCTCCACACATTATTCTTCCTAGCCGATAGCAGAGCCCCAGGAATTTAGCCCAGCAGCTCTTGAGCAAAGTCTGGAAAAAGCAAATAAGCATTTTGAGGAAAGCTCATCTTTCTCTCAGATGCTTCTGGAACCAGAAACAAAGACAAAAACAAAAGGAAACAAAACACAGATTAAAAACTTGAACCAGCCTGAAACCTTCGTTCCTTCCATTGCTCATCTTGGCAAGTTAGAAGTGCAGTAGCTTGGCCTCACTTCCTACCCATGGGTGTGGGCTCAAGGGTGAAGAAATATATAGGCTGCTAACCTATGTAGTGGTTTATTTCATGTGTTTCCATCAGGGCACTTCAGCTTTTCTCCCATAGGACTTTTTCATTTCATAGTACTAAACAAAATGGCAAATGAATGGCTGATCAGGCATAAAAAAACCTATTAAAAAAAAGTCAGGAGGAAAGAAAAAAAACCACAAGTATGATTCACTTGTAAGAGATCTGAAATCAAGAAATCAAGTCCATTTTTACTCATCACTCAGTGCATGTATGCTTTTACAAGTGCAAAGAAAATTTCTTTTATATATATGGGTACATTCCTCTTGCAGGGGAAAGATATGTGCTTGCAGCACAGAAGAATGGTGCTCTCTCTTCTTTGTTTTGTGACCTCTCAGGATTATTTTGAGAAAATAAGGATGCTCAGCCCACCTGCTGTTTGGCCACACCATGTGCAGCTTAAACACTTGTCATTAACGTCAAGAACATTGCAAATGTTTCTCTCTTGCTTTCTTTTCTGTTTGACTTGATTGCTACTTAGAGCACGCAGCAACAGATTGAAGGAGAATCCCCTTACCACATCACAATTGTGATCACCATTATTGTACTTGCATTACCCACAAAGGAAAAGAAGTTTAGAAATGTTTTTCTGGATACAAAGAAGGGATCTCAATTCAGAAGAACCCTAATTTGGTTACTCATGTCAAGAAGGAGATGGCTATGGACTTAAAGTCACCAACTGGAGGTATCCCAAGTAAATACAAGTTTACACCCCTCATAAGCCCTTTTGGCTTATAGAGTGAAGGGCAGTCACAATTTCATCTTGCTTATCTCAAAAAGAAAATTCCATTACTTGATCACAAAATCAGAGAATCACAGACTATCCTGAGTTGGAAGGAACCCACAAAGGTTATCAAAGTCCAACTCCTATCTCTGCACAGGACAACCCCACATGCTTTTGAACATTATCCAGATGCTTTTATCCTGCCTTCATTTCATTTTCTAATAAACAGGAACCGATGCACTGGCTGCAGGCAGGGAGGAAGCAGCATGCAATATTTCACATGCAACGAAGCCTGAAAAGTTTCGTTTGGTGGAGATTGTTCCATAGCCTATGTGGCTGGATTTTCCAAACAGTAACAAACAGCCAGTGAAATGAATTTGCATTCAGATACACTTGGCTCAGCAGGCTGTGGTTTAGCCCCATAGGTAAGCTCAGATTTGACATGGGTTAAAATAAAATAGTCCTTGGTGACCAGTCATGGTAACTGAAATCTTGCTCTTGGAGGACTGGTTAAGAGGGTCCAGATCCAATTCTTCCACAGTCACTGCAGCTGGAACAGAGCTGGTCTGTCAGTGCCCAGCTCCATTAATCCTGCAGGTCTGATCTGAGTTTCACTAAGAAAACAAAGCAAGGGAGCCCTGAGACGCACAGACACAAATGAAAAAATACATTCCCTTTCCCGACTGTCCACACACTCTCAGGAAAGTTGCACCTCTGCTCCATTACTCAGCATGTGGTTCCAATTGTGACAACAATGTGCGTTTGTTCGGCCGCACGCTGGCTGCGAACGGCGGCGATTGAATACCACGAGCTGGGTTTAAATCCAGCCTGGCCTGGGACTGCCTCACAGGGTCAAGTGTCTGGCACGAGCCTGCCAGGTTCTGGTCGGTATAATCTTATAGATGGCCTGAGCAGCAGAACCAGACACTTTGATGTCAGAAAGGCAAATTTACGCACTGTATGTGTGCACTGAGTACTTTTAACGTGGGCAAAGAAAGACTGGTAAGGGGGGAAAAAGCAAGAAAAAAAAAAAATCAGTATTTATCTAGGTCTGTCCATTTCCTTTGCATTATATTTGCTAAACTAAATAATGCTTCTAAACCATCCTCTTAAAAAAATACTTAAATTCTGTTTTAAGTTTTATACTCATTTTTACAAACAACAGTTCATGAAAATCGCCTTACCCTGAAGAACTCTTTGCACTGATTTTCACTTACTATGAGCAAGGAAGTTTATCAGAAATACTTGCTATGACCCACTTCTTGGACAGAAAAAGAAACCATTAACATTGGTGGTTTCCATTTTTTTTTATTCTCCTCGTGGACTTAGGATATTGTCAACATCTCCCCTAATAGTTGCTGAGGAATTAGAATAGAAGTCAAGACACCTCCCTGAAAGGTGCTCCCAATGTACAACTTCAGTATAGAACTTAGCAAGGCAGGATGACTACATCAGCCAGGTAGGAAAAGAGTTCAGCCATTTTTCCAGGTGTGCTCTATTATCTTACACCTTTCCTAAGCTAGATAATTCTTTTTCATGAAGTTCCTTTAGATGTCTCATTGTAAACATCCATTTAATCTACACTGACATTTTTGTTACTTGTGTTTTAAATGAAATCTTGTGGCAAGGTATTTGGCTCCAAAAATCTCTTGACTTCACATTTTGGAACAGGGACCTGAAATTAAACAATAAGATGACCAACATACTTGACAGTATAATTAAAAGCAGCACTATAATTGTTGATCAGCAATGAAACAAATTAAAGCTCTGCCATCTCTCAACTATGACACTTCCTAGTGTTTAAATACTCAAAATTGTTATGAGGTTATAATTTTATAGTGTAAAAACCACATAATTGGACAGGGACAGGGAGGAAAGGGTTATTTACAAAGTAAAACAGTGGGAACTAGCAGTTCAGGATATTTTTAACTCTTTCAGTCCCAAAAATAACCTCTGAATGTATATTACTCTGCTGCATAATGAAAAGTCAGCATGGAAAATGTTCCTAAAGCAATTAGAATTTCAGTGAATGAAGCCATTAAGAGATTTTTAGTAAGAAAGAAAACAAGAACCAAAACCCAAGCTTATTTTAAAAATTGTATGCTCATCTCTAGTCTAAAATACTCCATGTTGTTCTTCCTACCCTGCAGGCTTTCAAGCCTCACATGGGTGCCAAAATTTCATCACCACATCCCTGACTCTCCTGGTGCCAGCTAAGGAGCTGCACAGAGATGGGCACACCAGTGATGATATTTAGGTTCAATGTTTCCAGTGAAAGCCCCAGAGAAAGAGGATAGGCTTAAAGGTTTGTTTGCTTCTGAAGAATGTTCTCTTTGTAAAGAAAAAAAAGAGGTTTGGGTTTAAGATCCTTGAATATAGAGGCCAAATAGAACACAATCCCTTATTTTGCTAACATTTCTGTACTCCTGAGATGTAAGAGTATAATCTTGAATCAGGCTGAAGTGTAAACTGTACCAACATGAGATTTTAAAAAACCAAACAACAAAAACACACAGCAGGATTTTCTTACAGCTAGATTTCTGCCAGTTTCACTTCATTTTTCTTTTCTACCTCAAGCTATCTCCTAGCAAGAACCCTTCCAGTCTCTGAAAGATTACAGATCTCCTGAAGGGTGGAGGGGTAAGAGACAACAGGAGGGGAAAGTCTAAGATGAAAGATCATTACTAATGCAAACTTATCCACTGGGCTACACACTACAGATAAACCCACCCCGCAAAGGACAGTTTGCACATGGATATGGTGGATGTTGACATCTCCTCAGATACTGAGGACATTTGGCTTGCTCTTGTACTCATGAGGTGGCTGGTGCCATGGTTAACATCCAGCTAGGGTGAAAAATTAATGTCTGGTGATCATATGAATCTAATTTTCTGTTATTCCTATTGCTTTAACAGATGAGAAGAGTAGATATAAATTAACAGGTCTTGGCATATCCAGCAATATTGCTGCTCAGCCAAGCAAAGAGTTTTAAGTAACCCAAAGCTGTGTCTGTGGTTTTTTTTTCTTTCTAGGTGGCTTGCTACACACCAGAGCCAAGTCCTGCTGCATCCGAGTTTAAACAGGCACTGTAGCACACTCAGCATTTTTCAAAGTCAAACTTAAGCATCCAAAACATGAATTGAAGAGCTTTACTTCGAGACAGTGTGTTTTCTGATCCTGACTTAAAAGAAGGAGGTCAGATAAGGGCCTCAGAGACCATGAGATTACTCCTTTGGACAGCAGAATATTTTTTAGCTTGGCATAAAAGCTGACCTTACTTTTAGAGGACTGAAGCTCAATTGGCAAAATTGAGGGAACATATACTACAGAAAGACAGAAATGAGGTAACAGGGGCAGGGACTCAGAAAGAAGCTCTGTGAACTTCTAGTGGGGAGTCCCAGCCTCACAGAGGAATCCCCACTTATGGGGACAGGCACTGATGACAAATAATGACTGATGTTGGCTAATCTCAGAGGATCACACTGCTTGGGCCATCCAGCCAAGAGAGCTTTGATAGCGCTTTGAAGAGCAGCCATGAGGACTCAGCAAGAGTCACAAACTCTGGAAGTAGCAGTAATTGCATCTTCAAGTCATGCAATCATCACAGTCCAGCCAACATGCAAAGAGATTTGGATGAGAAAGAAAAAGAGAGATACTGAGGGGAATAATAATAGAGACTATTAATAATAGAGGGATTAATAATAATAATAGATTGTCTCTGTAACAGATTTGTGTTACATCAGGCTAACGCAAGCATATTTGTGTGGGTCTAACTGTTGGCAGGGCTGGTCCAAAGTCTGTTAAACAGGCAAATGTTTCCCCACTATAAGTGTTTTATATTCTCTTACAAATCCAGCACTTGAGAAAAGCAAATATTGTAACTTGTTTATTTACTTACTGTGCTGGTCTGTGGGTGTTTCTTTTCTTGTGCCTATCAGCACCACTAATAACAAATATTTTTACACCTTCAGTAGCAAAAATCACCCAGAATCATCAAGGCCAATGTGATGTGGCAAGAGTGTACACAGTGACTCAGAGAGAGAGGGGATATGCAGGACTATCAAGAGAATCTTGCACTTCTTCACTATACAGTTCAATTCTAGAAAATTTCATAGATTTATCCTTCAACCTCAACAACAAATTGACACTATAGTCAGTTGTGTTCATCTCAAAGTAAATCCAACACAGCCTTAAGGAACAAGCAACAGCTCTTCATAACAGGTATTTGTCTCCAAACTATAAAACCTTATTATACTTTTTCACTTTATTATCTAAGCTCCTCCTGATAGAATCGGTTGATTAAGCTTGAACTGGGGTTCATTATTCATCATGTTGAGTAATAGCTCTACATTTCATTGTCCAGGCAATTACAGAGATTTGTGTGGGTCTGGGTTTTGCCTTTTCACTTCCTGAATAGTAAATTGAGAGTAATGATTTTCAACAGAAAGTATATGAAAATTAAATCTGTCTGCTTTTTTACAAAAAAAAGGAATAGGAAAACAGATCCAACAGAATATTTTGTTTGATAAATAGCAGCTATACCTAACACTGGTACCTTGACAGTAAACAGTGATTCAGTTTGCATCACTCTTCATCTCTGTTAGTGCAGCATCTTTGACAAGAAAGACAAATCTTCTCACTTTTAGGGTACCTGCTACTGAATCACAACTATTAAAAAATGCCACTGCTAACTTAGAAATCACAAAACAGGTTCATCATCTGCCTGCTCAGCATCTCCATTTCCCATCAGTAAATAAGAATCACAGCCCCACAAGAGGATTTGCAAAACACAAATTTCATTTTTACTGTGACCTTCACTACATTATGCAACAACAGTTTTCCCTGCCCTTGGCATGTGAGCCTTCTAGATTAAATCAAGAGCATTCTTGCTAATTTGATCAATTTAAGCTACCGCTACTCTGACTGCGGACCACAGCTATCCCTGTAACCCTTCACTGCTGTGACATCCATTTTATCCCCCAAAAGTAATCTGAATTAGCCCAGATATCTATTAATGGATCTGCTGAACACAAAAATACCAAACCAATATAACCAAGTTATATTTTTCATTAATGCGCATTTAAGACGCAATCCATTTTACTCCTTGAAAAATAACTTACTTCCTGAGGAAAAAAAAATTACTGCCATTTAAGAGTGTTTTAAGCTTAAAACCTCCCAGATGAGTTAGTAACTAATCACAGAATATCTGAGCATCCTGCCTCTGAAAGGAAATTACGAGCATTTGTAAGAGAAAAAGTATTTTCTTTGAATGAAACTTAGCACCACTAATAAAACTTAAGTCATAATCTGCTATCTCAAAGAGAATGCCCAATCATTTTAAATACTAATGCATGTTCAGAGTTTAAATTTGTTTGGTTCCAGGCTAACCATACAGAACAACAAACAATGCAATTGCTTGACATTAAACACCATTCTAGTAGGAGTATTGAATATTTTCACTGACATGAGCTCAGCATTTTATTTTTAACTACTTTTAAGATTCACAACCTAATTCTCTAACCAGGTTCAAACAATTATAGGGGAAAGAGTAACTTTGTGGCAATGCTCTAACTCCACGTGTCTTTAAAAAGTTACAAGTAGTCCTAGAACACCCATTGCTGCTCAGCCTTTCAGATAAATAAATAAAAGCCAGTATCCCTTTACTTACAGATACCGTACAGATCATCTAGTTGCTTTATCTAATCTAAACCTACCCTCTTCCAGTTGGAAGCCATTCCCCTTCTTGTCCTGCCACTAAAACTTACATGCTGCTTTACAGAATCCTATGTACACCACTGGAGGTTGACACTTTCCAGAGTTCCAAACCCTAAGTTTTGCATTTATGACATTTTTAAGCACCTGCACATGAAACTATCTGCACAACTGAAAATCTTATGATTACAGACAAGTTCTCAAAAGAGACATGTATCCACCAGGTTTCTTTGGACAAAAATTGCAGAACAGATTATGAACTTCTCAAAAAGGATGTAGTCGTGCCCAGGCGGTCTCTAGTGCACCACAAAACACCAAGAAAAAGACAAGCTGGTTGGCCTTTGAAATATATGGAAAATATAATGCTGACAAAACTGTTACTAGCAAAAGCAAAAATCTTTTTCTCCCTCGGCAGAAGTTATGGGTGGTCTTTTCAAAAATAAAAAGAAATTATTAGGAGAATCTTGGCTGCAGCTCACTCACTGGCAAATGTAAAACCAAATATCTGGCACCAGGTGTGAAATTAGTGAGGCACCCCAACCTCACGGTCGTTAGAACCTTGCAAGATTTCCAACTCAAGTAAGATTTCCCAGCTCACACCTCCTTCATCAGCCCTCATCACACAGGCTGAAATGATCTTGGCAGTGGGAATAATTCTTCATCAGCTACAATAAGCATTACAGACATATCTGAATCAAACACAGCGCCCTGCCGGATACGCGGCTTGGAGAACTCCCACCGTGCCTGTTGAAAACTCTCCTCTGGGGACTGGGAGCTGCGCCTGGAACCAGCAAAAGCCTGGCAACAAAACCCCTTCCCCATGTTTATCTTGAGCAAGGATGCCCACTGCAGCCAAGGGAGTGATTGTCATGTTGAATTACCTCCTGATAACACAGCGAGGTGGCATCATGCAAATGCTTCATTTAAACGCCGCATTTTCCTAAAAATAATCCAAACCACAGATCCATAAGGAGTGCGTCACCAGCCCCCACCCAGAAGGTATGAGATGGTCTCCAGCTCCAATGTCAGTAACAATTTATTTGCTTGTCCAGCAGGGCTTTTTCATTCCTGCTTGTATCAAATGTCACCTCAGCATACCTGCTATGTCCCTGTCCTTCATCCAGATCGCACATTGCTGGGAAAAGTTTACTTTGCCAGGTGCTATCACCATCCTGGGATGAAGTGTCAAATTCCAGGCTTTCATCTGGTTACAATTTATTCATTATATCACTACTTCACATTAACTGAAAAAAGCACCAGTGTGAAAGTATGAAAAAAAAAACCAACTCTTTTTGGCAACTCAGAAAGCTGAAAAGTATTCAGGTTAAAAGCTCTTGAGTCAGACAGAGCAGCATCATATTATTGGAATAATATGCTAATATTTCAGTTATGCAGCCTCTGTGGGTCTTTTGAAACACCTGTGGAAATAAGTTCTAAGCTATTACAATACTAACAAAGACACTGGGCTAAGTCAGTTTAATTGCTCAAATTATCCATATGACTGAATTTCATGAGGTAATAAAACACATCCTGATATAAATATAATAAATATTCTGTATAACATAGTACACTGAGTATACATTCAAAAACTTCTTCCTATTTTCTTTGTCTCCTCTGTTTTCCTGTTCCTCAGACTGCTTGCAGTACAGCTGCTACTCAGCAGACCCCTGAGCTGCTTGTGGTGGGATGGAAAGTGAGAGCCCATCACCTACTGTAGGATGGAGAGCCTATCTTTAAAAACAGCAGATATTGCAGAAGAGATTTAAGTCTTTCCAAGGAAACCACGCCAATGACCCCAGCTCCCTCTGTCAGCACAAAGGAAGATGCACCATTTCTTGCTATCTCACTTCCCCTTTGTTAGGCCAGATCCATATTCCCAAATGTCATCACACCTCAACTGCACCTACTGGCTCTCTGCTTTTACTCCCTTCTCTGAGTGTTTTGTCATTGATAACAGAGTCTGGGAAACCATTTTCCTTACCTAGATTAAATCCCTGCTTTTACATTCATAATTGTGTCATAAAAGTGCATGACAGTAAAAGTTTCACAATGTCTAAAGATAGATTTGAGTGGCAAAACCTGCACACTGACTGAAAATTTTCACAACTTAGGAGGTGTAGGGTTTCAAGCTCAACACAACTTGTTCTCTTCTCCAAGTGATTACATCTTCTGCTATTTTCTTTAAGAGGAAAGATTTGTGAATACAGGAAGGCATTTTCACTTTTAGTTTATGATCATGGTACAGAAGTGTAGCCATTAGAAGTAAGAAAATTAAGATCCAATAGTTTAAATACTTAGTTCAGGAACATAATAAATACTGGAAAACAAATTAGGTCATTACATTACTGAATTCATCATGTATTTTTCATTTTTACTGAAGTAATTTTGAAAGCTGATGGTCCAGATCAGTAAAGGACAGTTACCAAACAGAGTGTATGAATTAAAATCATGCAGTATTCCTAAGGCTAAAGAATTTATTACCAAATGGGTGAATGAGTAGATCTAAATGATGACAAGATAAGGCATTAAAAATAATATGTAAATACAAGCCTAATTTAATAACAAGCTCAGAAAGGATTTATGATACAATATTTTGAAAACATTATTTCCTTCACACTCCTAAAATCAAGTTTACAGCTATATAAATCTTTGACTGATGAGGTAGAAAAGTAGAGTATATATGTAAGAATCTGACAAATATTTTCATTCAGCTTTATCAAAATATAACTATAAAGCTTCTTTAGCCTTTTGATTCTGTGTATTTCAACAATTCTGCATTACCAAAGCCATTCAGAAACTGCCTGCCCCATACTGTGAGGCACTGAAATAGCCAAATCATCCACTGATTACTCTATAAACTGAGGTACAAAGCAAAATTCAACCATCCCACATCAAGCTGACCTGGGAACCTTCTTGTCCTTGACATGAGGAGCTCCAGCTGTGTGGCCCAACCCTCCACCAGGCATGACCACACCCACAGCAGAAAGAGCAGAAAAGCACCATTGCTCAGCTACAGTAGCTCACAGCCAAAATTTGAGCTTCAAAGTGCCAAGTGGTGGCACTTGACTGTCCCACTAGGGCTCCCCTGGCTGTGAGGAGCAGTGGCTGACTGTTCCTGCTCCATGCAGGTGGCCATCTTACAGCACAGAAATGTATCAGACACCTGGAGATGGCCCTGGTTTAAAGCACTGCAGCTACCAGAGGTCCCCCCTATCTGAGTACTTAAAGCAGTAAAAAATAGCAGCTTTTTACTGCTAACAGCAATGCAAAATAAAATAATCACTTGATAAGGAACCCAAGCTACCTTCCCAGTTTTGCAGTTACAAATGCCGTATAAGACGCCAAGAAAAAGCAAAAATATTAAGAGAAAAAAAACACAGCAGTCTTAATTATATGTTAGTTATTAACCTGCAAAAAGCTGGCAAGCCTAGATTACAGGAAAAGCATTTTCTGCTTAAAGATATAGTTCAACAACTAATATACCTGTAGCTTAATAGTTATGCAGAAAAGTATAAAGTATGTTTCTAAACTGCTAAGTCTGCAGCTTAAACTCAGGCAGAAATTACAAGAAAAGGGATGTACTTGCTCAGTCAAAAAAAGGGTCATGGAATTTCATAGTAGTTGTCCTAAAAACCTGTTTTAAATTCTCACAGGAGAATTTAAAGAGACTCTTAAGAGAGTTTAGACCTCAGTGAGAAACAGGCATTAGCAAATGCCCTCTATGGTAGAAATTTAAAAATTCCTTCACAACTGACCTATAGCACAATCATTCTAATGACTCGTACCTCACTAATGAAAATTCACTTGAAAATTCTCCTCAGAGATTAACGGGATGTTTAAGAAGCACAATTTTACATTTTACAGCTGCTCAACACTCTTTCAAGGAGACGGAAACTACAACTACTAGTACTCAGCACCTGTACATTCACATAAAAATATCAAAACTATTCCAAAATTGCACAACATACATAGAAGGGATTCTGCAGAATCCAAGAAAATGATTTTGTGAAAGTTTTCTTCTTACAGGCTGAAGATAATGGTGCCACAGTCTCAACAGGAATCTGCATCCAAAACATTTGCAGCAAAGAAACAAAGCCCAAAATAAGAACACCCCAAAAAACTGAAACACTAAGTCCTAAATATCACAGTTGAGACAGCCATGATACGCAAGGTACTGCCCTGCAATTTCAAAAAAAAAAAAAAACAAAAAAAAACTTCAACCCATACAGAGGAACATCCTACCACTTCAGAAGGCTTCATGTATCTGTTCCTTTTATCCTTCAGCCCAGCCTTTTATCCCCTGATGCTGATGCACTGCCCCTGTGTGCCCTCTGCCCCTTTGGTGGTTGGTCAGTGCCCTGGGCACTCGTTACCCCCAGTGCTGCTCACCTGCTTCCCACAGCTGTGGCCCATTGGGGATGAGGCTCAGCTGCAGCCCCACTCCCAATTACCACAAACTGTGTGCCTACACTAAACAAACAATTTGGAGAACCTTGGAAATTACTTAATTCCAATTAATTGGTGACCAGCATTTTTGAAGCCAGGCAACGTTCACCTCTTTTAATGTGTTTTACAATAATAAATCCTTGTGCAATTCATACCTGTGGTGACAATAACAATAGATATCTTGAGCTCTGAATCATTTTCCACTCCTCTTAATTCATTTTATTCCTCCTCCATTGTTTACCTCATAGAAACTCATAAGGACCTGTGATCAACAAATCACTTTCATTATTATTATGATTATCATCATCATTATTATTATGATTATTATTATCATCTGGATCAAGATATATATATATATAAGGGGCATATATTTGTATATACAGATGCAAATAGATATGAAGAAACTACTTCTGAGAGTTTTGGTTTTTTTCCTGATGAGGAAACCAGGCTGCCCATAAGCAGACTCAGGAATAATGTTTATTGAAGAATGCTATAAAATGGAAGGGATCCTACTTTGAAAAAACTCCCTCCCCCTCACGCCACTATACTGTCTAATTAACAATTGTATTCTTTTGAGCATCTTAAAACCATAAGACAATTCAGCCACTTCTGCAAGAGATTTAAATATAAACATGTCATCAATTTGACAGAAATTCCTCACATCAGGCTTTAGTGTGGTGTTCTTTTTCCTGCCTTACACACAGATGTTAAAATAATCATGTCAAAGAATTCTCAAACTGTGTCTTCAGCCTTTCAGAGGGTGATTCACTCTATTCATTTTCACTAGGCACAGTGCTGCTTTATTTTAACTGAACATACCTTTTATATATTTCATGTGGATCAGGACCCAATCTGCAGAGACTGACTGACTCTTTGCTAACAATGTCAACAGACTGAAACAAAATACACATGTAGGAAAGAAAGGATGGCTGAGAGGGAAGTGCTTGGCAGAAGAAAAGAAACTTCTGGTGATTTGGTGGTATGTGAAAGAAACTGGGCAGCGTCCCACTGGATTACATCTTTCCCCTGTCCCCACTTATCAGTGTACTGGACCCATACATACCCCTCTTGGATAAATACTTTGGAGGAAGGAAAAATGCAGTAGCTCAACCAGGACAATTGAAGGATTAGGGAGCAGCAAACTGGCTTGCCAAACTGACATCTATAGAGAGGATACATATATATATATATATATGTGTATGTTTGTGTGTGTGTGTATGGAAGGGATCTGCCTCACCCATGAGCAAATAGGACAGGATTTAAGCAGAACCTACAGCAAGCTACCCCTAAGTTTGCCATGAAGGTGCAGTGACAAGGTTGGTGGAGGTACAGGTGAGTTATTCAGCGCATTTAAAGCACACAAAACTGCCTTTGTCACCTGCCAGCTCATGTTTTTATAGCTTTTTCAAACATATCAGCTTCCTGTTCCATGAAAATCATCCAACTGATTGTTGATAGTATGGTCGGTGCCCCGTGTGAGGAGACGCAAATCTTGACTCCACGTTTCAGAAGGCTGATTTATTATATTATATATTATATTCAAATGATATATTAAACTATACTAAAAGAATAGAGAGAAAATGATTCATCAGAAGGTTAGAAAGAACAGGAATGGAATTATAACAAAGGCTCCTGCCTCCCAGAGAGTCCGAGCCAGCTGACTGTGATTGGCCATTAATTAGAAACAACCAACGCGCCCCAATGACAGATGCACCTGTTGCATTCCAGAGCAGCAGATAGTTATTGCTTACATTTCTTTCCTGAGGCTCCTCAGGAGAAAAATCCTAGCAAAGGATTTTTCATAAAATATCATGGCTACAGATAGCAGCCCATCCTAGTATCGAGATAGTATTTCTTTTCACATAAAAACAACTTGGGGAGGGCAAATAAAAAACCAGACTAGTAGTGAGCCAGACGATGGAATTGCCTCAGATCTCTGGATGACAAACCTGACTCCCTAGGCACACACTTACTGTGGTCTGTAACCAGCCTAGCCCAGCCCTTGGCCATGGAATATAAGGAAGAGGGATTTGACAGCAGGTCCTCAGCTGGAGAGCTTCTTGTCAGTAAGAGTCCATATGACATTTTGGACTAAACATCAAATTCAATGTGTTACAAAATCCTTTCTAGAAAACTCTCCTTCATAACCAATGCTCTCATTAAAAATCTCACATCCAGAGAAACTCAGGGATGGAAAGAGAGAAGTTTCTCTGCTAAGGGTGACATCTTACCTTTATTCTTTTATTTTCTAGCATTGAGACTACAGGCACTATTAAAGACTATAAAACAGAAGTTTTATTTGCATGGTTATCTCCCTGGTCACAGCTAGGGAATCAAGGAGAGACTGGTTTCTCTCAGAAAGATCAAAGTATTTTCCTTTACTTTGTATGATATACAAACAAACTTAAACTGGAAACAGAGAGAAAAGAAAGACCTTTGCTTCTGCTAGATATGAAGTCAGAGACATCATGGATGAGAATGTCTCAAAATGCTCACTGATTTATTTTTGCAGGCTCTCCAAAGTGTCTTGACACCTTTATTTTGGATCCAGATATTTATATAACACTCTGGAATTCATCAAAGACCAGTCTGAAATATTGTTACATGGCAGCCAAACTGCCTCAAGATGCCTCACTAGAATTGAAACATACACACTGTACAGGAACTTCTTCAACAAGCTTTACAGAAGGGACCAGATAAAGCTGCCAAAGAAAATGAAATTTAACAGCCAAAAGTATGTGAAAATAACCCCTAGAATTGAGCACTTTATCTCTGCTGGGGAAACATTTTCTTTTCCTTTCCTTCCTAATTCAATTTACATTTATTTCCATTGTACTTTGGAAAGTTATTTTGCACCACATCGTTATTATTTCTATCAAGCTTTAGACAAACTTATTTTTATGTCATTAAATCATGCAGCTAAAGCACTAACTTTAATCAAGGGACCTCAACCATTTCATCTCTTGTACATGCAGCCAGTGTCTCAGCCCTTATAAAACATTCCAGCATCTCTTGGTTTGGAGTTTTCTGACAATCCTGTGATCACAGATGCAGTTAATACCATGAAGACCATGCAAGTACTAAGGAACTCACAGTATCCTTTACCTGCTTGTACTGTTTTTCAAACATTTTCTCTGAGCATCCCTTGGAAGAGCAAGAGTGAATGAATAATTAGGGAAATCCAACACAATGGGAATAAGAACGCCACTGAAAGCACAGTGTTCTTTTTATGACGTGAGAAGAAAGCATGCAGAAAAGTTTCTATGTTCCTCAGAATCTAATTACCTGTACAGGGCAAGTTTGGAGACAGGTATTTATAGCTGTGGTTACTGCTATTGTTGCTATTCAACAGTCACAATTAGGACATCCTAAATGCTACTCCACCTTCTTGTCTCCTCATTCAGCCTACACTTGGAATTACTACTGACAGCCACAAAGTAGAGAACCATTTCCAGACATGCATCCTCTATCCTGTCCTGCCACATTGTTTTCACTCTGGTGCAAGAAGAATCTACTCTGTCTGCCATTTCAACAAAGAACAAGTCCAGTATCTCTCTTTACCTCCTCAAATTTGTATCAGTCATTCACCATATGTGTGGTATGACAATAGTTCTTGTGGTCAATCTCAGATGACTAATAATCCTAAACTAGACTGTTCAAAGAACCTAAATATTTTTTGTGGCTAATTGTCTTCTTCTATTAGTGGTTAGGCCTCTTACCTAGAGTGGTAAATGCTTTTGTACCTTTAGAGCCTGGGGTTCTAAAGTACCCCCCTTTAGCTAGTAACACTTGCAAGATAAGCATTAAAATCCCCCTTCACTTCAGTGGGACTGTACTAACTGCCTAGGGGACTTCACAAAATCCCTCAGCACTTCAGACAAACATCTGTGCTTGTCACTGGCACTTGGAAACATTGTCCTTGAGGAGCTTCCAGGGCCCATGACAGAAGAGTCAAGCACTGGATTGCCAATGCACAGTCCGACTCACCTCCTCTAATCAGTTCTCAGAGACATTATCAGAATTTACAGCGGAAATCACTGCACCAAGCAAAGAGCCAAACCTCTCTGGCAGTATTTTAAAAAGCCCCCCAAATGGCTACCTCTGGCTCCTGAAAATTAGCCGCAGCTGTTGCTAAAAATGAGTGCAATTCCACAGGAAACCCACAGAACTGGCAACTTTAAAACAGTTACAAGCTTCCCCATACAACTTTTAATGCTGAGCCCCCAAGATGTGCAGAGCCAAAGCATATGCATCATCCATTCCCTGAGCAAACTCTCTGCTGACCCACAGTGTCTCACTCACAGGTCCCTCCAGCATGCAATAGTCAAAAAAGGAGTCATCAATACTTTCCAACATGATTTTCAAGAAAAACACATTTTAATATATTTCAGGTACATGGGCCATGAACAAATGTACAGCAGCTTATACATAGTCACCACTTTCCCAGAAACTCGGGGCCAAATTCTGAAGTAATTGGAACCTTATGCAACTGTTGACTCTAGTGAGAGCAAACAGGTGTTATGTCAATTATCACAGATTATCTCAGTGGAATAGCCTCAGTTTGGGGTTACATTATGACAACTTTGTAAGTGCTTGACATAAAAGGTCTTACAGTCAATATAACCAGGCACAAGAGGCTCATCAGTGTTTTAGGGTGGAGTAGTGTACAATCAAAGGAAAGTAAAAGTGGCCAAAGTTTCCTTCAATCCAGAAAATCCCAATGACTCCTTATCTCCAAGGAGTATTTAACAACTTGCACAAGTTAGCACAGCATAAGACTGCTCTGACATAGGCCAAGTGGAGGGCTCAGTGCATGGCTATGATAAAAATTGCCTACTAAATCCTTTGTTATCCAAGATGTTCTTTTATTTTAGGAGAATTTGCTCATTTGCAAAAATACTTCATTGCTTCGTGCCCACAAAAGCAACTACCTGCACTCTACAAAATTAGTGTGCCTTCCCTTCATCACTGAACAGGATTTCTGTCTAAATTCTACTTACCCACTCCATTTTCTAAAGGAAAAAATGACCTGCAACAGCTGTTGCATTGTGCTTGGCCTGAAATTAATGAAAAGAAGCTAGAATTCCTATTTTTTCAATAAGCATGTACAGCCTTTTATCCCTTTGTTAGAAAAAAAAATAAAAACAAAAAAAAAATTTAAAAGCCCAAGAAAACAGCTGAATTAATGTTTCTTTGTCCTGACTACAAAAGAAGGATCAAGGAATTAAGGATTTTCTAAAATTCAAATGGCATTGCCTCTTAGTCGATTACTCTTTGGGCTCTTAAAAAGAAGTCCGGGGATCATGACTGATTCTATTGAAACAACCAGTTGTTTTGATTAAAGATGATGGAGCATAACAAGTAAACCTGAGGGACAGTATAGGCAACAAATTAAATTTACATTCCTTGTGTGAGTTTAAGAGGGATTTCTACACCCTTTAGCTTTCTAACATGAATCTTCAAAGGGCAGTGGCAGTGGGAATTCATCTTGATAGCCTGTTTCCTGAGCACATATAAAGATAACTCTGTAATATTGTTTTGCCCATTTATCAGCTCGCTGAAGACATTTTTAAAGCATTTCATTTACCCATAATTCAGAAAGAAAACCTCCCTATTTACAGCTGAAACCACATCAAATTTGAAAATATTAAGGGAAATTTTCACAAGGGCAGCAGCGAATTCTGACATCAACTAGCTCTTGTGGCCTCCAAAGCCCACAGGAGCTTTGCAAATGGAAAGTTATCATGGCAGCACCTGTCTTGGCATTTAACAAATGTGTAGCTAGCCATGTCACATGGATAGGTACGTGGATATTTGGCAAACAGTTCAGCAATGGTAGCTGCTCCATGTGCTTTTAGTCACAGCAGTATAGATGCATATGACATAATCATTGTCTGGGACAATATCTAAAACATAATTGTTACTTGTTCTTAAAACCAGATGCTATAACATACAGCTGTATTTGGAACCTTTGGATGCTGGCACACGTGCTGGATGGACTTCCTGCACACAGATGAGTGCTGGAAACCTTGCCTCATTAAGAGGAACTTTTCTCATAAGCTCTGGGGCTGTTTGGAATTCCAGTGCTCCAGAGATTACTTCATTGTTAAGCATCACAATCATACCCAACAGCTTTCCATTATCACGTTAGGAAAGTTTGCCAGCCCTTTCTGGGATTAATAGATAATAAGGAGATAACTGCCTCATGCCTCCCAAAGCCAGAAATATTAATCCAGGAGTAGAAATGTCTATTATACAGTGCTTGAGGTACCTGTGCAAATACTCTTTCATGGATGGACAGATGGATATTGCAGCAAATTGGTTAACTACAAGACTTGCAATCTCGGGTTTCTTTACCTTTAAAAACAAACATATTTAGGTTTATTTTTTAAAATGTATTTTTTTCACAACTCTCTTGTTCTATAAAGGTTTCAACTCAACATTAAAAAACCCTGAAAATTAGATAAAGACCAAAAAATATCTCTCATGTAACTACATTAAGCATAAGAATCAAAATAATAGCCTATTAAGCTCATTGAGTCAGGATGGGAAGAAAAAAACAAATTTAATTAAATGTGTATGTTGGGTAAGTGCACTTGAAGAATAAAAGTCTTCCATTGAATTTTTTAAAAAACAGGAACAAAATTCATCCTTCAAACAATACTGATTAATGAAAAGGAATGTGAATGATATTGATCCTCTATTTTTACTAGGATCTCCTAACTTTACAATTTATGTGGTTATGCAGTCATCCAGAGAAATTTTTGCAGGTAGCTTAAAATAATTTGGGCTCAAATACAACACACCGAATGTGACAATGAAGTCCGTTCCTTTGTGATTTCATCCATGAAATTCCTTCCATACAAGATCTTTGTGGTGAAAAGGAGGTACAAGGGAAACAGTTACAGCAAATTAAAGCACTTCTCTGTGACCTTATGCTCCACAGAGCACCTAGACCAGTCAGGCCTTCTCCTGCCTCCTGCAGTTTGACGTGCAGCTGATGCTGGCCTGTCCCCTTGACCCTTGCAGCACAGTCCTGGGAGGACATGGGAAGCTTGGCTCTGCAACCCACTCTGCCCCTCTGCCCCTTCCACCAGGATCCCTGTGCTTTGCCTTGCAGGAGAAACACCAGAGCCCCTCGGCCTGTGCAGGGCCGTGCTGCTGCCGGGGAGATGGGCAAGGACAAGAGAGAGCAGATGCCAACAAGGCTTTCAAGCTTGTCAAGGGACATTTGGGTTGGACATTAGGAAGAACATTTGCCCAAAAAGGGGCGTTAGATATTGGAATGGGCTGCCCAGGGAGCTGGTGGAGTGACCATTGTGGGAGGTGTTCAAGGCAAGCCCGGGTGCGGCACTCAGGGCTCTGTTCTGCTTGCCATGGTGGCCATGGGTCACAGGTTGGACTTGATCTCACAGGGCTCTTCCAAGCCATTCTGTGATTCTGTCATATCACAGTCTCTGGGGACAGCATGGTGACTGGCAATAATCCCCAGCCATCACCGTGCCCAGAGCCCGGGCAGACCTCAGTGTGGAGCAAAGTCCAGAGCCTGTATAGTGCTGACAGCTTCTCATGCAGAGCACCATGGCCAGCCAGGGCTTCTCCTGCCTCCTGCAGTTTTACCTGCTGGTGCTCCTGATCCATCTCCTCAACCCTTCCAGCCATCCTGAGAGGGACATGGGCACCTTGGGTCTGCTTCCCGAGGAGCTGGAGCTGCAGGACATGGACCCTGAGCCGACCCCATTGGTAGACATTGCACTGAGCGGGGCTGAGCTCCTCGCTGGGAATCGGCCCCAAGGCTGAGCCCCAGGGACAACACCAGGCAGAGGCAGCTGGAGCTCTGCTTGCTGCAGCCTCTGCCCTGGGCAGCCTGGCCAGGCCCAAGGCAGCCCCAGAGGCCTCAGCCCTGCTCTGCCCTTCCATGGGGATCCCTGTGCTTTGCCTTGCAGGAGAAGTGCCAGAGCCCCTCGGCTCATGCAGGGCCATGCTGCCCCAGGAAGCTGATCCAGCTGCTGAGACACAACCATGCCATGCTGTGGCATTGCCTGTGCCACTGCTCTCAGCAGAGGCACAGAGCTAGGAAAGCAGCAGAAGAGGAGGCCATCTGGAAGAGGAGGCCACTCCAGGTCTCCCCCCAGCACTGACTCTCCAGCATGGCGCTCTGTGTGCAGAGCACTGAGGGGGATGTGTGACCAGTGCCCAGCCTGGTCACTGTGACATTCCCCATCTTAGGCATTAGTGAAACCCCCATTCTTGGTCATAGGATTCCCTGCCACCCTTTCCACAAGAAGTTCAAGTTCCCCTTAGTGTTCCAGTTCCAAAAGTTGAAGTTATTCAGGCATAAGCTCCTCAGCCCACGGACTTCTGGTTACCCTCTACTTGCAGATTTTGAGAGTAGTCAAGTTAATAAAGTTCACATTTTCTACACATTGCTGTGTTGTGTTCTTCCATTTGAGAGGGGACACAGTGATTGATGGGTTTGCATGGAGAGATCCAGATCCCCCAGAATGGATGGGTGTGTGTACCCACAAGATCTGCAAGAGTATGGAGTGCAGCTGGAAAGAAGATGGTGGGCAATATTCACCTGCCTCCACCTCCCAAGGAAGCTCGCATTCAATCCCTGTCTGCAGTGTGCCAGGGGGATATCAAAGGCCTCAAGCCTTTGGATTGAGGCAGCCTCCAGCCCTCAAGAAGGGCCACCCCGAATTGTGCACCATTTGTTTCTCCGGGCCAGGACTGTGCTCCAACTCCCAAGATACCTGCAAGCTGGGCCTCTTGGGTGCACTCCTCCATCAAGAATTCCTCGCTAGAGCCTTCAGAGACTTTGGTCCGTTTCTGTGAGCTTCTGTCACTTCCCTGACACAGTTCCTGTCTCAGCTGACTGCCTGTGCTCTTTCTCTCTCTGCTCCTGTGCTCTGGCCAATCCTAGCCTTCCAAGTCAGACAAGTTTTGGAGTTCCATTCCCCTCTGCTAGGAGGGCTATGGCACTGGAGGGCGCCTGGAGATGCCCCTGCTGCTCCAGAAGCCCCAGCAAAGAACTGCCCTTGGAATACTGCTATAACTCCATCTTAAAACTCAAGGCACTGGCTGATGGAAAAGCTATTCCTGAATCCTGTACATCAGACGCTTAGGACTCCTACCATCACATTAACTGAATGTAACTGGACCCTAAATTATGAGTGAGGACAGTGCTCACCAAAATTTCTCTCTTTCTTGCTAAATATTTCCACATTACTACCAACCAATAAAAATATCAGATACAGCAGATTTCTGTTTTTTAACAGTATTACATCTGATGCATCACTCACAGTTTCTGATATTCCTATCAAGAGATTAATAACAATTCCATGTATACATGCATCAAAGACACAGACATCTACTGAAATGCTGGTTTCATAAAACCAGATTTTTTTTTTCTAAATATTAATGTGACAATAAAAATCTCACTTCTGAAGGAGGTTTAGAAACTGATCCACACACAGTAAAACAAAACAAAAGTCTTTCTATTCCTCTCACTAGTCTTTGGATCAGGCCCTGATTTATTTATCAGCATCTATTTATGAAGATCCTTAGGGTGCCAACTTGTTAAATTAAATATAGATCAACAAAAAATATCCTTGTGATTCTTATTTCCTCCATGTTGAGAAACAGATTATTTGAGCAATGTAATTCATTGGTGAGTATAACTATTGATTTCAGAAGAATAACGTCTGCTTTTGAACATTTTTCTGCATCTCCTGCCAAGCTCCATGGAGATATTTTATATGAGATATTATTCAAAACCTGTAAGTCTGCTAAATTAAACAGGGGGCTCTGGAGTCTTTGAAAATTAAGTGTGGTGAAATCAGAGACTCTTACCTACACAACTTAGTGAAAATAAGCAGCTACAAAGCACACTGCACTTCATTGTTTTGAGTTCTTCAGACCATTACTAAATTTAAAGCCAGCATTTGGGTTTATTACTTCTTTCCACAGATTTCACATTTCTCATCTGATTTGCGATGCTGGTCAGAACTGGAACCTCTTTCTGTCCTTTTTTTTTTTAGATGAGAGCTAAGAATAGATTTCCTTCTGGCATATTATTAGTACTCCTGCTTTGGTCCACGATAGTCTCTGTTTTTCTATGTCACTTTGAACTTAAGTTCTGTTCATTATTTTATGACAGTCACTTTGTTCTTCTGCTTTCACCTTGAAGAAAAAAGTATTCGAGATAATGATATTTAGGGGAATCATTTGTTCACTGTACTTGTGGGGTTTTAATACACACAGAGACCTCTCTGGTTGATTTGTTCAGATCATAGTTCAGTGGGGCAGTCCACTCTTCTTCCTTTTGGAATAAGTTCAGGCCGGCTCTATCCTGATTTCATAGCCTAATACAGGCACAAATTTCCTAGCATTTATCTCAGTCACCCCATTCCCACCTAGCTATATATTTAATTCCAATTTTTCTTGGAAGTTTTCTCTGGATAAACTATTATATTTACTAATAGAGATACTTTACAATGGTTATAAAAGATATCAGCAGAGGGCATCTTAATTTTGGCCTTTTCAAAGACATGGTATCCTCTGGGTATTTACAATAATTATAGCACAATGCTTGCTTTGCTTTCTTTTTGTGCAGGAAATAGGGAAAAAATCTAAAAACCTCCCCTTCACCTCTCTAGCATATTAGTTCAAGGATCAGACAGCACTAAAATCCCACTTAAGACCGCAGGTCAGGGTAAATTTCATCCTTGAAGAACTACACAGAGGGAACCAGTTTCTTTTGTTCCTATTTTGGAAAAAGTCTGTCTGCTTTGTGGTATATCTGGACTTTTTCCTCAAATGTGGTCTTTAAAACACAGGTGTCCCCACATTACCTTTGGATGAGAAGACATGGACTCAGCTATAAAATGATGCAAAAGAAAAACCAAACCAAACAAAACCCAAACCAAACAAAGTTAAGATTTATTAACTGAAGGAGAGTATCTGTTGGCACTTAGAATATGATCCTGTGACAGATGGGCTGCAAGCTTACCTTTAGAGCAGTGTTCTTTGGGGTCATATTTGTCATCTCTTTTTTGTCTATCACAATTGTTACAAGCATCTGTGAGTACTAATAGTTCTGGTCTAGGAAATGCTGCTTCTACAGCCCCTGTCTCACCAGAGGGATTTCCATTTCACTGTATCCATGTCTGAAAGACAAAAATGAGTGTTTCAATATTGCTCTTTCTGCAAAAAGGAACAAGATAGATTTTTTTCCTGCTCAGACTTCACATAGGTGAGGAAATTACAAATTCTGTCATTCACAGAACATTTAACCCCCTCTATTTTGCTGGTTTTGTGATTATTTTTTCCACTGGATGAAAATCAGTGGAAAATCAAATCAAAACCATTATACATTTGCTAGGAAGAAGAGGAATCAGGAAGAACAAGGTTTTGAGTTTGTTTCTAAAAATCTAATAAATTTTTTTATAGATAAGTTTTACAACGTAAGTCATCAGCTGTCCTCCAGTAATCTCCAGGGATCTTCATGTTACTCTCTGAATCTTGTCATTGCATTGAATTGCTCAGTTAAATGAGAGAACTCATTTGAAGTTCAAAATGAGGCTGCTGTGACACCCTTTCACTCTTTCCTGAAGAATGATGCCACAAACTTTACAACACAGGAAAGCACTGTTGTCATTCTTCATTTTTTTCTTAGTTCAATTTTCCTCTTAATCTGCATTGAACAGTTACCTCAATTCCTTCTTATGTATCAATAATACAAGAAGTACTCATGATTAAAAGCTACTACTACTACTACCAATACTTCTGTTATATACATCAGATAAAAACCAAAGTACTCATGTTCTAATGACAAGAAAAACACCTACCAGTATAGCATAAGCTTATCCTAAAGTAAACAGACACAATTCCATTTAGGTGGCTAGAGCCTACTAAGCACCAGAAAAAGGGAGGCTAAAACATTAAGGACTGGAACACCAATTGTTTAAAAAGCAAGCATTTAGACTAATGAAAAATGTTTCCCATTATTAGACTGCCTCATAAATACTTATTGGGAAACATTAACAGCAGCAGTAAAAGAGCTATGTGTAATATAACATGTGCCATATATCATGCATTTGCCTCGGCTTAGATTAAGAATGTGTATGTTATTTATGAACAGTGAAGTTGTAAGTTTAAAGAGCCATTTTGGGGAACAAAGTTAGATTAGGCACACTCAGTGTAGGCCACATTGTTTGTCACTGAGTCTCATAACTTAGAATTACAGGACAGTGACTCCTGTCACACACAGCCACATTTCAGCACTGTTTACTGCACTCTGTGGCCTTTCATTGTCAAAGGTGAGCAACCTGGTACCAAATTTACATGAGCTTTCAACCAGCTTTCAGGCTCACATTTCAAAACACACGGGACTAATTCTGGAGCCAAAATCAACCTTTAAATCATGTGACAAGAAGAAATGGATCATTTTAAACAAGATCTTTAACCATCACAACAGGAGAAGCCATCAAAAAACCCAGGTTCAGTTACTGGAGTGCAGTTTAGGTACATGGTGGCCAATAAAATCTGGAGTAACTTTAGTGGTGATTAAATATGTCCTGGTTAAATACGTGTTTTATTTAACTTCACTGCCTTTTTCCACCTATCCTTCCCCACACACACACTCTCACTTCACTGAAGTATGAGAAAGAGTACCTCACAAATACCTGACTCAAATAATCATAGAATCATGGAGTGGTTTGGGTTGAACAGGACCTTAAAGAGCCCCTCTTTTCAACCCTCCCTGTGGTGGGCAGTGACACCTTCCACCAGACCCAATTGCTCAGGATGCACTCAGTCCCTCCCATTTACGTCATTAATGAAGATGTTAAAAGCATCCTAGTTTGCACAAGGCTTACAGCAATGAAGACTCACAGGATGCATATATTCAAAATGCTCAGTTGCATAATACAGTTGGTATCAAAAAGCAAGCTACTAAAATCCATTTGTTAAGTACTGGAATGCTCCATTAGAGCAAACCCCTAGATACTTAGAACTCCTGCTCCAGAGCTACTTACCACAGACAGAACATGCTACTATAGCAAATTAATACATTGGAAAATGACCCATGAACTGAAGTTTTCATTCTGCACACATCTTCAAACAGGGCATGTGAGAAAAAGGCATGTTAAATCTGCTTTATAGAGGCTAGATCAGGTAGTACCACCTCAAAGATAATTTATTCTGGGCTAGAGAGTCAACATAATCAAAAAGTAAAACAAGTAATCTATTCAAGGAATTATAAGAAAAACGTGGTCACATTGTCAAAGCACATCATCAAAATGTGATAAATAGGAATTCTAAATATTTCTATTTTATTTATTCTAAAGTAGGTTGGAGACATTTTTTGCATATGGAGTGTAGAAATTCTATTAATGACATGCAGCTAACAGCAATTTCTATATTTTTGGTTTAAACTATTAAGGATCAAAGTAAAAAATACTAAAATTTATTCTATATATCAGTGTGTGTTAAAATGTCAGTAAAAATAGACAGGAAATACTGTTGTAATGGCACTTTCCTTACTGTCTCCTTTTTTCCTCCTGAAAATATTAAGGCTACACTAATTCCACCACCTCTTGCCAATTTCAGCTATAGCAGTTGCTCAACAGCCAACCATCTTCATATGGAAGGTTATAGAAGGATAGTTTAATGGACTGTCATCATCCAGAACAAGCAGGGAAGAAAAGCTTCAACAAGCAGGTGACTCCAAATAAGAAAACTGGAAAATAATTCTTTAAAATGTCAGGAAGGAAAAGGACAAAAGAAGCAGGAAAACTGTGTGGTTTGACCATCACTGCAGTGATTGCCTGTAGAATTTTTCATTTAAAAATTGTGTTGATGTTAGTTTGGATTGAAACATGCCCTCATACATCAGGGTCTAAAGATCATTTTAAGCAGATGCACAAAGTAAAATGCAGAACATTCATCACACTGAAGGATCATGATAAAATTTCACTCTTTCTAAATTCTGCTCTCTATAGAACAAAGTTTCTTCCATCATTCTGCACTACTATGTAGAGCTCATTAGGGATATCTTCTTTTCCAAGCCATTCTCTGGCACAGATATGCTGCAGAAACAGCTTTCATGAGTGAGAGCAGAGCTTAGTTTTATCCCAAATGCAGTTTTATCCCTAAAACCTCTTACCAGAAATTAAATAAAGCCACATCCAAGCCATCCCTAGAAGAGCCAGCCACCAGCCAGTGCCTGCCTTTTGCCCCACAACATATTTTTTTTCTATGTGGTATTGCTATGGATTACAAAAAATCCTTTTCTGAATTATTAATTTTGCAGATATTCAGTAATGAGTTTTACAGTTTATGCACATGCTTCAAGTTATTTAGTGAAGCTGCAGATACTTGTTAACCATACTGGTCTTTTTTTGCACTGATAAAATGTATTAATTATGCATTGTTTCAAAAATGCCATCATTTTTTCACAGAATCAGAATGGGTCAGGTTGGAGGGGACCACAATGGGTCATCTGATCCAATCTCCCTGCTCAAGCAGGGTCATCCTGGAGCACATGGCACAGGATTATGTCCAGACAGTTCTGGGATATCTCCAGTGAGGGACACTCCACACCCTCTCTGGACAATCTGTTCCAGCACTCAGTCACTTGCATAGGAAAGTTCTTCCTTGTGTTCAGGTGGAACTTACTGCACATCATTTTCTGCCCCTTGCCTCTGGTCCTATTGCCTGGCACTGCCAAGCAGAGCCTGGTCCATGCCCTTGGCACCTCCCTGCAGATAGTGACAGAAATTGGTGAGGTTCCCTCTAGTTCATCTCTTCCCAAGGCTGAACAGCCTCGGCTCCCTCAGCCTTTCCTAAGAGAGATGCTCCAGTCCCTTCATCATCTTCTTTGCTCTCCACTGGACCTGCTTCAGGAGCTCAATGTCTCTCCTGTGCTGGGGAGCCCAGAGCTGACCACAGCATTCCAGATGTGGCCTCACCAGGACTGGGCAGAGGGGCAGGATCACCTCCCTCTGCCTGCTAACAGTGCTCTTCCTAGTGCACCCTGGGAAAGGAGAAGAAACACAGCTCAGCTTTACCATAAGCAGGTGAACAGCAGGTTCAAGGAAACCAAAAGTCAGAAGGATATTAAGAAACATATCTTATACATCTACTGTAACTCTAAGTTGTCAGGATACACTGAAGAAGTGACAAACTGCAAAAAATACTCTCTGTAAATGATATGTGCACAGGGCATTCTTGAAGTATCAGGAGGAATACATTAAGTGGGATCCTGCTTTGTGCAAACAAAGCAAAATAGATCATTATTATGTTTTTTATCCTATGTATTGTTTTCACAGATAAATGTAGTGTTTATTGCAGGGGAACCGCCAAATGGCAAAGTTCTTGGGAAGCAAATCTGCATGCTCTTTACCAATCATTTCAAGTAAATTACAATTATTTTCTTTGGCACCTTGTGGATCATGACTGACTGTATATGAGAGTTGGTGTCCTCAGGATTGGTGCTGTCATGCCCTGCTCTTATAAAAAACACCCTCTGCCAAGACAAACAATGGCCTAGAATTTGGTGAATTTTTTTGAGCACAGATAATGAGGTGCAGTTGACTCCCATCAAGCTCAACTGAGCAAGTGCAACTGGGTTATTCCAGAGGCAGTTGAGAAGGGCTGGCTGGAAACCAAAACCCACTTTATTTGCAAAAGAGGGGGAAAGCTTTCTAAAAAAAGAGCCCTGAGAGATGTCGGAATGCCCTTTCCAGCTGGGAGTAAAGCAGAGAAGTCAGCAGCAACTCACAAGTTTATGAACAGTCATGATCTTTCAGAAGTCTTCTGGATCCCACTCATCCTTCTGCAAGCTCTCAGAGCCAACTACTCTTGATGCTGACATTTCTCATCGAGCTACCTGAGTGGTCACAGAGGAAGTCAGGCACTTACAGATGATTTGAAAATCAATCTAATTTGATTGTCAGCCATCTTCTTTTTTTTTCCTTTCTTCCTTCCTTCCTTCTCTAACCTGAAAACTTCTCCCTTTGCTGTTGATACCAATCTAGCTTTCTTACCCTCTTAGTGAAGACTGAAGCAAAACTTCATTAATTCTTCAACCATCTTGGTGGCATCTATTTTTAGCTTTTCCTCCTCTTTGAGCAGTGGACCAGCTCTGTCCTCTTCCTAATGTATTTGCAGAATGCCTTCTTGTTACCAATAGCGTACCTTCTTTCTATATTTTATCATTCTTTATTATTTCTAATTGCATTTTTATGTGTTTATATGATTTTCTGTCAGACTCTTTCTGCTTCCTACTTCCATACTAAGTACTTTGACTGCCACCTCATTTCTGCTCTGTGGATGAAGGACTTTGGTGTCCCATTTGCCAATTCAGATAACTTCATAAGGAAATTAGATCTGATATTCTGCAAGAAGGAGATTCCTTGCTCTTCATTACAACATCTTCTTCATTCCCACAATTTACAATATTAATGCAAGGCCTTTGCTGCACGTTCATGTTTGCCTTTTATTGTAGATATCTAACATGTACAAAAGTATTTCTCATATGGTCCACAATTCAGGAAGAGGAAAAGTGTGAACTCAGCAATCATTAAGTATGTTACATGGACTGGAAATAAAAGCAACTGAACTTTAACTTTGAGGGCTGTGCTCAGTTCCTTGGAGAATATGAAATGTATCTTTGCAAAATGGTATTTTGTTTACAGTGTGTCGTTTTGAATCAGCAGTAACACATAATCCGTCTGTCCTCCTCCATTCAAAGTCCCTATTCATTTAGCAAATGTTTTTGCAAACAAGTGAACGATGAACAAGCAAAAATTATGGAAAATTTTGAATAAGAAAACAGCAATAATACATTGTTCATGTGACTATATGTATTTATAAAAATCCGATTCTAATTCATAATTTTGGAAAAAGTTTTTTTCAGGGCAGTTCCCCTTGTTTGGTCTGAGTCTGGAGAGATCTTTGCCCAGTATGACAAAACAGGATTCTGAAATCTTCTAAGTTACTAGATCACAATATAGTTTAAGATGCTTTCTTTTCACCCAGGTAAAAAATTATGTCTGGGATTTTTTAAACCTCAGACTTGGCAGGTAACTGTTTTGAATAAAAAACAAATTCATATTTAAAATCTGTTATTTGCACAATGTTGCCATTGACATTGAAACCCTAGCAGAAAGAACAAGGTCAAAATGGCTGCCAAATAGTACATCAAAGAAGGCATGCACTTTTTGACTTTTAAAAAAGCTTCTTTATGTAAGTGACAAGAATATTTCTTCTGCTCTTCAATTGCACATACAATTGTTAAGCACTGGAATTAACATGGTAACTTAAGTATGGAACTAAAAAATATATATTTGTACATGTGAGATTGTTTACATCACTTAGAGGTCTTGCATTTTTTTTTTCTGGGTCAATATATTTGCCTGGGATATCCATCTGGAAACAAAAAAGTACAGTTTACCTTAAGATGCAAAATACAAGCATATACATCATTTTGCTGTATTCTTCTCTAAATAATTGTTTCCATATTTTTGGCTTCTTTTAGAAGTTTTGTCAAAATGTTTTGATTATTAGCTGATGAAAATGAGGAGACTCTCTTTCCGTTACGCTGCCATGCACATCTCACCTAATTCAAATTATTTCCTTTCATATCATGACTCACAAGTGCTATTTAGCCACTTCATTCAAGAAATATATGTTGTTTCCTTCCTTTATTCTCTAGATTCTCAGGGTTATAAAGGGCCTCAGAACTACCAGACAAGGTGCTCAGATGTGCATCCAGAATCTTGCAGGCAGAGAAGCATGAAATTGTCTCAAGAGTCGGAAATGTAAAGCAGCTGATACCCCTCAAGCTTCAAATCTTTTCAAATCTATAGCTAAGTGTCTGTTCTATTCAGGGAACAACTGTGGTAGATCACTTCCCTTCCCAGAAGCTGAGATATCCATCCATTTGTATTTTGCTTTGGGTTTTGTCTAGGCAACTGGATCAAAGCTGTCACAAAGTTTTATAGTTTAATTATTATAATTTATGGGGTTTCTGACAAGAAAATTGAGCACAACAATCTTGCACAGCACCGGCTTGCACTATTGAATTGCACACTTTCAATTCCTCCTGACCTCAAATAATTCACATTTATTGGATTGATCTGTTGGCAAGCAAAGAGTGGACACCAGCTATGTAAGACTTGACTTCAAGAGCTGGATTACCTGAAGAAATTATTTGAGAGGTGATGAGATGCAGAAAGTTACAGGGTTGTTTTTTTTTTCATTTGGCACATTCATGATTCTGAAAACATTTGGTCTATTTGGATAGATCAGGCACAAAATTTTTAGATGGGGGTGTTTGCCCAAGACAAGTTGTGCAGCTTCGTACTCCTAAACTTCTAATTTTGCAGGAAACCCTGATGAATGATTCAGAATGTGAATGAAAATCTAAATGGCAAAGATTTAGAAGTATTTTAATCACTGCTTGTAGTGGACTGTTAATTATCCAAATTTTAGAAAACTTTTCAATGCTTGACACCAGCATATATACACATAATAAAGCATTTGATCCAGTTTTTCTCAGGTTCAAGTATGAGCTGCATATACAGTGGCTTAGGTATAAAAATATCCTTAGCTGACAACAGACATTTGTTGTTCCAGCGGAAAGCAATGGAGCTTGGACTGCAATTTCACTGGAGCACAGACAGAACCTGGCTCACAGGTACAACCTGATACTCAGCTTGGGAGATCAAACTTGAGAAGGACTGAGTTGAGGAGACTGTCTGGTTAACCAGCCCTCAAGAGTTGGAGGGAATCCCCGATTGAGACTGGTTCGACTGATAGTTGTTCAACAGGAACTTCTTCAGTGATTTCCTCCAGTGTATAGACTTCTATGGATTCTTCTACAGCTGAGAAACAAATCCACATGTCAGCTTGGGCAGATGAACTCAGAATCGCCACCTCTAACTATTTTGGTCTCCTTCTTTAGTGGTTTTGTAATCCACAAAACACCATAATAGCTCATACAAATCATTTCAGAAGACCATGGTTTAAGGAGAGATCTACAGCCAAATCGAGGAGATATTATTTTCATTTCATTATTCATTTTTCTTCCTCACATGTCAGCTAGAGTGGTTCAGATTCTGCCTTCCATTGACGTCAATTGGAGTTACACACATAATACTCAAGAACAGAATTTATGATCCACTAATATTACCTCTGATTTTAAAAGGCTTTATACACTACAGTCAGGCCATGGTATGAACCACATGTTTAGCCTGCTACTTCTAAGGTATTACATTCCATTTTCTTTATTAATTCTTCCAACTTTATTCCTGTATCTAAGCATAAAAAAGACTACCAAATTTCCATCATTCTTCAAATTTATCATCCAAAATTTTCTGCACTTAGGAGATGCCAAAGTTGCACTTAAAACAGAAATTCCAAACTATGAGCCATGAACACAAAAGATATAGCTCTGATTTCTCTGATCCATGCCAGTCCATGATCTAGCCCCTTGGGGATTTCAGGATGTACCAAAAGAGCATCCATAGCTGACTGCCATTAAGTAAAGTATAATATAGCCTCCCAATCTAATAACAACAATGCCATTTGCTTTCATCTAGTATTCAAAGCAGTAAGAGGCTCCAGGCTTTGCCCACTATTGTTGCTTTTAGAAGATCTTCTCTAATCTTCAGATTTGGCAACACTAAACCCCAGCCTTAGGCTTTTGACAAGACAGAGAAGCAGACGAGTCATATTTTTCTGACCATACAAGACAGAGCTGTTATGTGAAAACCATAACGTAGGATTTTCTCTCCTGTACTGTTTTACCTGCAAAAAGTCATTCACAGTGCTGTCCCACTGACTGACAAATGAGATCCATGGACTCCTACTGATACTATGAACAATTTACCAGCAGCAGAATAGTACAACTGGAGCCTATTTAGTTGCTGATGATTTCTTAGCAGCTTCTTAAATTTCTTACCTGGAAAACAGGATATTTTTATCACCAAAATAACCCATTTACCAGACAATATGGCTACAGGAACTCCTTCAAATACTTTGGTTGGAACAAAAATGGTAAGCACAGTTATTTCTGATTGATCTAGCCACAAAAGAGAATGATTTAAGGAGTCTTGAAAGAGTAAAGGAAACATCTAAAAAGGAAGTCCAGAGAGGCTTTTTACTTTCATCTTAAATTTTGGTAGCTTTTCCTCTCCCCAGAGCAACCCTTAGATCAGTTGAATCCCTTTGTATTTCTATAGGCTTTAGTGGTCTGACAGGAGGAATGAGTTTTGCCTTTTCATCTCCATGTAAATGTTTATGTCTAAATAGATACACTGGCCCAAATTCTGGGCTGTGTTCCAGTGATTTCCTTCTGTAGAAACGAGATGGATGTCCCCAGAGGAAAATTAATTCCTTCATTGGGGTGGAAGCCCAGATGACAGAAGCTTAGCAGAATGGTTGTAGTCTTCCCTCAGATTCCTCTGGGAATGGTGAGGGAAGACTTTGATGAGGGGAAGACTTTGATGAGGGTGTGATGAGTTCTGTTTGATTCCACTGTCTGTTCAGTTGTCCCAAAGACCACTATAATGGTCACTCCCCTAAAAAGGAAGTTCCTAAACAGTCATGCAGATGTTTGGAAAGGTGGATAGCACATTAAAAAAAAAATTGACTGATGCCTAGAAAGAAGTAATATTGATTAAATGGCTTGGAAAATGGAGGGGTTTTATCTGTTTCCACATTTTATCCCTCTTTTTTGACACCTAAATTCTTGTCCGTATCAGTGGGTTTTCAAGCACTGGAACAGGCTTTCCAAGGAAATGGTTGAGTCGCCACCCCTGGAGATAGTTAAAACTGGAACTGGCAAGACAAAAACATGTGAAGAAGGACTGCAAATCTATCTCATGTGCAACTGAAGAGTTACTAGCACCAGTCTCTGGAAACAGGCTGCTGCAAACCATAACCTATAGAGCAGGGTTAGTCCACTTGCCACTCTCTCTTCCCCCCCAGGACACGTGCTGCTTGAAGAGATCAGGGATCACAAGCATTT
Source organism: Passer montanus (assembly GCF_014805655.1). NCBI lineage: Eukaryota > Metazoa > Chordata > Aves > Passeriformes > Passeridae > Passer > Passer montanus. Next base: position 227,972 of record NW_024366659.1, on the reverse strand, counting down.
CTCATAAAGAGCAAAGTCCTGGGAATTCACAGAAGGAGAAAAGGCTGTCTAAGGTATCATTGGCCATTTTAGGAAAACAGTGCATTCTCAAAACGACAAATTTCAAAATCCTCCAAATACATAGCAGTTCAGTAAGAATGAAGAGAGGCCTTCTTGTGGAATCCTTTAAAATCACCAAATCCCCCACTTCAGCACAGCCAAAGCATCAGGTGTGGGACTTGCTTTCAGCCCCAGAGCATCCCACCAAATATAGAAATTTGAAGCAATAGACCATTGTATGCTAAGAACTCAAAGAACCCCTTTCTAACTCGTCCATGTTTTAGCAGGAAACCTGGGAAGTGTCTGTGAGCTCAGAGGTTAACTGTCAGACTTGCAGCCACTATTCACAACAGCTTCTGTATTGTTTACATATTAAATATGTTTTTAAGAAAAATAATGTGTTTCATATTTTCTCTTTATTGTGTTTTATAGCTTTTCCTTTTGTTTGTGTCTAGAACTGCTTTCAGTTCAGGGGAGGTAACTAAACCGTGCAATTTAACCTCCACAAAGAAAGCATTGACCTGGGCTGATTTTGAAGGAAAGGGAAGAGGGAGGTTGTGCTCCATCCAAAGGCTCTAAGCCAAATAGATCTGAAATGGAGAAGTGCCCAGATTTCTTACAGCATGCATTCACTAAACCATAGTAACTCATTGTGTACTGCAATTCCCTGCAATTTATCAGATGCCTGCAAAATGGTGGTGTCAGATTTTGAAGCCCTGTAACCCCCATATTGACAGCTCTGGGCTGCAGAACAGGGGGTCAGTGTTCCCATGTCTGCACAGGTCAGGTGAGCTGCCCTTGGTCCAGCTCCTGATCATCTAATTTACAGACACTTTTGATATGGTTGCATCAGAAACACCAACTAAGCTCACAGACATACTTGGAGTCATTCCAAAGGCCCATCACAGGTTGCTCTGCATAAAATAAACTTTAAGCTGATTAAAGAAACAGCTCTGTCATGGATCTGTTTGACTGATGAAGGTGCAAAAGTGCCCTATCAGTAGACTTTCTTGCCATTCCTGTATATGAGAATTTCACCAACCGTGCCATGTGTCTTTTCTATTTCTGATATTTCCTGCACTTCTGAACAGGATCTTCTGTCACTAAGCCAGCAATTAATAGATTCTCTCTGGCTTGTTGCAAAATATTTGGAGGAGGAGAATCATATATTCATATATTCACATTGCATTATCCCACAGTTATCCCACAACCACATGGCAGATGTTCATATGATAAGCAGGCACCAGGCAAAACATATACTCTGTGTGGATTAATTCAAAAATCCGTTCTTCATGTCAAAACTCAGATAATGTTGCCACCGGACCAGAGAAGGACTGTGATAACTTGTGTACCTGGAGTTCAACATCCACAGTCTTTGATGCACTCTAAAATCTTCTGCTCTAAAAAAATCCCTTAGAGGAACTTTTCCTACTCTGTAAAACCAGTCATTTTCTTGATGGACACAATACCGCTGTCTCTTTTACAAGGTCATTTTGGGAATTAATTAATCTGCAAAGTATTTTGATTGTGTGAATTAATGATACATAATAGCAATTTAACTACCAATTTTAACATTGTGGTTACAGCTATTAATCAGATGAAGTAATGCTACCCAAGGGTTCAGTAACAGCACATTAATAAAGTCTGGTGCTATATTACAAGCATTTTTTATCCAGTTGAGTATTTCAGGATAAAATCTAAAAAGAGGAATGCTAGTGTCATTCTTCGAAATTTCCTGGCTTTGTTTCACAAATATTCTCCACTTTGGCATTGTATCTAACTTTTAATTTATATTTCATCAATATTAGAAGTAAATAATTCAATGATGTGCACATTGGCTATTCTTTGTTGTGGTGATTAATAAATCAATAAGAGGCACGAAGATCATTTATCTTGGCATTCCAAACCATGTTTGACAGCTGATCTCATAGTATGAAGATAAAGTGCCATAGAAAAAAACAGGGATACAGAAGAAACCTTTACCAAGAAAGGAACCAAGAGAACATAGATATTTTGTCATTGTCTCTTTTGTAAAGCATTTCAGAGTTTTAATTTCACATTTTATTTCCCTTTCGGAAACTAGCACACAAAGTCCTAAAAAACTTTACACCCCTACCTGTAAAACCTATAATGATTTTCATCTAAGAGCTAGAATCTGACATCCAAAAATTAGGTAGATTTAACTTTATAATGTCTTGGTACTCTTTGAATGGTGTCCATTTCTCTCTCTTCTTGTGTTTCCTTACCAGACTTCAAGTTGTTTAGTAGCTAAAAATCCCCAAAGCTCAAATTCTGTGTATTTTTTGAGGGATAAAAGCATTGGAGTGCTCAGATTTTAGTTATTAAATATTGTACAAATATTCCTGTGAAACTTGCAATCAAAATTTAGTGTTTTGCACATAGCCCTTGCTTCTGGAACTGAGAGTTTACATCTAAATCTTTCAGGATTTTTTAACTAACTTTTCAGACCTTGAAAAACTTGGTAAATAAAAAAGACTCGGAATTTCAGAAATCAGAACGCCTTCAACATACAAAATTACTGTTGTTTCTACTTAGCAAATGAAATTACTCTGGAACTCTACTAATTTTTTTAAGTGTTAAAGAAGGGATAAATTACATAATAACCAGTGTCAGCTCTACAGCTGCAAGAGCACAATAGGAAAGGGGAGAAGTGCACATATGGAGAAGAATGTTAAAAAATAAAAAACTTAAACCATAAAGAAAACAGTTAGGTGAAAAAAAATCAGACCCAAACTATAATTTTGAAAAGCTGTTCATGTTTTTAGGAGTTCTAGTGTCCCTATTTTTTTTTCCCATGGTTTGGATTCCCCAGACAGCTCAGATCTCTCATCACACACTGCAGTCTGGGACGCTCAGAATGAATTTATGTTGAGCAATGCAGATTTCCAATGATGTTACAGTTGTACAATAGTTTTATAATTTCTGTCCTGCTAATAACAAAACCTATATGAAGCAATAGTTGGAGAGGATGCATAATGTCAGGGGAGCTGAGAAACAGTTACTTAAACACAACTGTTTGTGATACAGATAGCCATGGAAATGGGAGATGATCATAGCCCACTCCTTCGGAGTGCCCAAACTCCTCTTTCTGTAAAGTCTCTTCTTCAGGCCTCCCTATTTCCTGGCTCTCAAGCCTCTCTCCTTGTTCTTGTAACTGCTGCATAGCGAGACTCCACATAATATTTCATTTCCATAAGGCACTCAGCTGTCATTTCTGCTCTGCACTGACTTCCCAACAATACAATTCCAGTCATATCCCACTATGCCCTGAGGTTTTCAATGGGAAAAGGAATTATTGTAGCAGATTCAGGTAAGCAACAGAGTGATTTAGAGCTATAAAATTATCTAATTTCAAACTTGAAGCAACCTGAAGGAATGTATACCAGGAGCTGACAGAGACAAGGCTGTCAGGAAGGTGCAGCACTGGGCAATATTGTGGCCTCTATCAAGCAGAATTTTTCAGCAAAATCTGGGAAGAAAAGAAGAAGAAAATAATGATCAGGACAGTTTTAAAGTACTTGTTGAGAAAACCAGCAGTTTGCAGGATAATGGGAAAAGTTAAACTCACCAGATCAGTGAGTTCTTAAGCTCCACTGTGACAACACAAACAGAGAAGTCTGGGAATTAGAAATCTCAGAACATCTAAAGAAGTTTCACTAAGCAGAGTTTTGGGAATGGAACCTTTCACAGGAGCTGAGGGATGAGAGGGAATTTTAGGGCAATCCTTCAGGAGTAAGAGCCACTAACCAGGCTGTGATGGCAGCGAGACAGTTTGGTCTGTGTCCCACCCAGACTAGCATGAACAGCTGATGGTCTGTGCTAAGCCAGCTTAATTTTCCACCAGCACCTCTCTTTTTCAACAGCCAGTTTAAAAATTATGAAAACATAACATTTTGTGAAGTCATTTAATAAAAATCCTAATTTGTTAAACAGTGGCCCATTTAAAGTGTCAAAACTTGCTTTAAAGAAAAATAAGTATGAGGGGGGTGAGAACCATGGGAGCCTTCCACTTGCTTAAGTGAATAAAATTGAAAAAAAATGTAGTTCCAACAATTAAAAAGAGGTCTTATTTTTCTTAAAAGTGATTAATGCTCAGAGGCCTGAAAAGAAACTGTTCATGGACTTGGCTACTGAAAAAATTACTTTTTATAACTGACCCTCAGAACTGTTAAGCAGCTGGGAAATCAGCTACTTTTATATATTTTATTTCAAATACCATGGAACTTTCTTTTAAAAAACATATATTTTACTTCCAAAACTAAAAAATGGTTTTGTTGTTTGAGGGGAAAACATAAATGCAAATATATAGAGGTTATTTTAATCTTCTTTCATAAGAAAAGTTCAAAGGCCCCATAATATCCATAAGCTGATGTCCACCATTAAAGACAAGGGGGGAAGCATCCCAGAAAGCGTCCACTAGATTAAGATTCATATACAACATCAGGCATCAGTTTGTAGCAGTATAACAAACAAAAAGTGAGAATGAAACCTGAAATATTCTTAAAGATAAATAATTTTCAGAGATTTTTATAAGCCTGAGACATCATTTTTTCTATTAAAATTCAACTTAGAAAATAATAATGGGGTTCTAAATCAAATCTTAAGATTTTAGATCCTGGTTCTGTTTTGCTCTCATAAGAGAAGTCTTTTAAAAGCAATTCCTTTGCTAATGCCAGAACCAGACAAGTACTGGCTTGAGAAAACCTCCACTGTTTTTCTAATACAGGCTTCCATTTAGCAAGACATACATGTTTTTTAATTAAATTTCCTATGAAAAACAGTGGTTTAAATTGAGGGAAACTGTGCCTCACAAAAACTCCTACAATATTATTGAAACCAAGATCTTATTTGAGAAGACAGGATTTTTCACAAAAATCCTGAACACTCTCATTTCTCTATTTCTGAAGGTAAACAAACTCTTCACTAATTCCTCCTCAGGTTTACCCGTCTGGATTTTTCTGGGTGAAGAACAAATAGTGCTTGGTACCACCAGGGCACCCTGGAGAGGTGGCAGGGCTGGTCTGCTTGTCCATATTCCCAATCCCCCATGCCTCCCCCAGCCACTCAGAGAGAGCCCAGGCTCATTGTACCTCCTTCCTGTCCTGGGAAACCAGACAGGAGGTGAGGAGAAGGGGATGCAGTTCCCTATCTCATTCTAATCTGGAGAGAGCATTTGAGTACCTGCAGCCAGGAGCTGTGGAGTTCTCACGGACCAAGCTGGTCAAAGTTCAGGAAAAGCCAAACAGAAGAGCAGCAGAGAAAAGCAGAGTGGTTCTTTGCTCCTCAGAGAGAACCATTGTGTTTTACACCACAGTCTGTGCACTTTGGTAAATGTCCTGCCATGAGAACCACGACAAGCACAGGCACCAAATCTCTAAGCATTGGCTCTGGAATTCCAGCTGTCCACAACTGTTGAGAGCAAATGTGTCCAGTGACGTCTCTGTCAGGAGAAAACAGCATCTACCTCCACCTGAAAACAACTGCTGTGTTAACTCCTCAGATTTCCTCCAAACAGCTCCCCAGGTAGCTCACACACCCACACCACAGCCCAACATTTACCTTCTTCTCACTCACAGGAGCACAACCTCACTCATTCACATACAAACAGCAGTTCTATTCACTTTATTCACTTTACTCCTTTTTAGTCAGTAAATGCCTTTTTTTTTAATAATCACCATGTTCCAAATGCATGGATGCCATGTCTTGAATAGGCAGTGTTGTTACCAATGATGAACAATCAATTTCCAAGTTTTCTGCAGCAAAATTAGTACCTTAAATCAGCACAGTACCTCTACAATGTCTTAAACCATTTTGCTCATTTTGTTGCCTCTCAGCTCTGTACCCAATATCTTTTACTTATTATGGAAGTACATCATACAGAAGCACAGTAAATCTGAAGACCTACAAAGCATTTTAAACCATCATAAATTGGACCTGACATGGAAGGCCACCTTGTCACCTCCTGCACCACTCCATCTCTCAGGCCACCACAAGCCTTGGGGCTGCAGCAAAATTATTTAGATTAATCCCATTGTCCACCTGTGATCCAGGTTAAACACACACAGCATTTGGCTGGGTTAGGCTTAAACCAGATTATAATTACACCAGGTCGAAGTTGGAGTAAAACTGCTGTGGTAAAGTGAAAGTCATCTGTTGACATGAAATCCAGATGTCCTTTGGTCTCTCAGCCATCACCATCTAAAAAGCAGCACGGATATCTTGGCAAGAGAGTGGATAGGTCTTGCAACCCTAACTACTTTCTCAGGTTACCAGATCTAGTAGAGTTCCAAGTTATTTAGGCTAATATTCTTCTAAATACTGGCATTTTCCTTCCCATTTTTCGGGATATTAGTTTTTAATGTAGACCTCTGCTGCATAAGGTAGAGGGTTCAAAAGACAAGCACTAAGTTCTGAACACTGTTAGAAGTTTTTATGCAAAATGAGGGGAAGATCTGTTTGTTCTCCAATTTGTTTTCTTTAATTTACATTGACTTCTTTATGTTGTGATGTCAACTTCAGAATCCACATTTGGAAGTGCAGGACAGGGAAATCAGGCTTAGTAAAGCAAGAAAATGCTTCTTGTTCCATTAGCCTCAACCCAGGAAAACCAACACAGAGCAGCAAGGCCAAAACTGCCAACTCATATCCCAGAATAGTTAATGGTAAATCATCAGATATGGGAATGGTGAGGGTGGAAAGAGAAAAGAATGGAATTGTTTACTCCCTTGTGGCTTTAATTGAATAACACACACATCCAAAAAAAAAAAAATCTAGTTATAGCAATTTAAGAAAAAAATCTTGGCTTATGTCTGCAGCAGCCCTAGGTTTTGGACAGAAGCAATGTTATAATGTATAATTATATAACTTGCTTGAACAGTTGCTTTCCATATGGGAAGTAACAGATTTGCCCAGCTGCATTTTGGCAAAGCCTAAATCTACCATTATTCAGGGTATAACAATTTTGCTGAAATTTGGAAGTCTTACAAAGATATCTACACGTTTCACTGATGGTCTTTGACAATACTTCTCTTCCTAAGAATAATACATGGCTTCAACCCCTTTACCAGAGGTCCTCAGCCACATTTATCTCCCAGGACTGTCAGCATAATTGTGTTCTGACTACAGACGACTGAGTCAGCACTCCTTTCCTCCCATGATGAAAGAAAGGATGGAGCTTCAGGATGCATGGAAAAGGTAGTTTTGCAAGTTTCATTTAAACATTTGGATTTTGGATAATCCTCTAAATACACAGATTTGGTTTGGCTGTTTTGTGATCCTCATCTCAGGTTATTTTGTGTCTCCCATATCAGTCAGGAACTGAAGCAGGGAAAAGTCTTCAATAGCCTCAAAGCAGCAGCCAGATTTGCTGCTTATTTCAGTAGCTTAGCTATGACCCCAAGGTTGATTATACTTCTTGAAATTCTGCAAAATAGCAGAATTTCAATATCTATGAACCTGAACTAACAGTGGCCAGGGTTATTTTTTTGTCAAGAGTCCTTCTCCAATAGTTAGAACACTAATTGATCTCACCAGCTTCTCAGCCACCCATTCTAATGTCAAGAACTGGGAGATTTTCAATATAACACAAAGGAAAGTAATAGGCGCAGATGTTTGGCATGTATAAGCAGGATATAAGTTGTTGAGTGTGAAACTCAGCAGAGAAGCCACAAAAACTGTCACAGTTTCACAAGACTGATGCCAAAGTGACCTAGTTACCAGAACATCTGAGTTCTCAAGTGTGAGTCAAATACATATCAACTGGAACTTCCCTCACAGCCAGCCTTTCAAACACTCGGCAGGGCATTACTCCTCCAAAAAAGTATTTTACAGGCTTATTTCACCTAGTGTTGGAAGAAAAAAGCAAAGGTGTCCAACTTCAAAAAAGAGAATGCAGCGTGAATTAAGAGAGCACCAAGAAGATGTTTCCACAAGTGCCACTGCAGTCTCCTGGGGAACACAGCAGCCGCGTAGCCTGTAACATTTTCAGTATCCCAAAGGGAAATTACCTCAGATTTCCTGTGTTCTCATTTGTCTGACACGTGTTTTTGTTACATTTTATATCTTTAAGTATTTTATATTCCATGAATTCACTCCAAAAAGCAATTTACCACATTATATTACTTTCTGCTATCTTTATGTATCATCAACATTTTGAGAACTAAAACTACTGTGGTTTGGAGAATCCATGGAAGGCATCTGGTACAATTAGCAGAGCTAAAAAAGAGAGTGCTTTTGTTGCCAGATGGTCCTCTGTATTTTGCACGAAACAGTTGTTGAATAATAGACAGGAACAGGCCTGGGACATGGAAAAGAACTGAGGCATGTGGGTGAGAAGTTTGAATCCTCGCAGGCAGACAAAGGAACTGCAGAAGTCTCCATACATCCTGGCCAGGTGCCACAAACCAGAAATGTACCAAGTCTCACCCCCAAAGGCAGCAGTCCTGAGTGAAGGTCTCAAGTGGGGGGGGAACCTCCTTGAACCATATGACAATTCAAATGTAGCATTCACCCTGTCTTTATCTGTCCCCCATGCCAGTGGTGGGCAGCTCTGTGCTCAGCACAGGAGCTGCTTTGGATCCCCATGTCTTGCTCGGTGCTTTGGACACTAGTTTGGATACCAGCTACTAGCTTGGCTCTGATCTTTAATTTGCAGCTGAGTTTTGAATCCAAATCTTGACCATGACTCCTGGCTGCCAGTGAATACTAGGGAGGAGAGGAAATTTGAGATGGAGGCACAATTTCTCCCAAATGATAAATACAGTGAATCATTCTGCAAAATAACAACCTTCCCCACAGTGTATAAAGGGAAGCAGCTCAGGACAGAAATTCTTCTGTGAGGAAGGAACAGAAAGTGAGGAAATGCACCACAATTCATGCCTTAAGGAGCACCATTAAAGCAAATAAACAGCTGAACACATTGTCTTATTGAGACGCAAAATACTTCCTCTACAGGAGTCCTGCTGTACAGTCATTTTCTGAAGTGCAGAATTTTGCTGACTTTACATTCCAGCAAGTGATCTGGAGTAGCTTACAAATGTTGCCATATTTATGCAGAGGGAATAACTTCAAACTGCCAGCCCTCCACAGGCCATGAAAACAAACCTTCCCCTCAACCCCACAGTTCCTACTCAGTGTTTTGTGAACTTGAGGCACTGACAATGTATTTTAACCAGTTCCTCAACAACTGCTATTCTAACTTTCTGCCACTGTTAAAAGTTGGGATCCTCTGTGTTTTCAAACCAACTTAAAGAAAACTTTCTGTAATTTTGTTGTGTCCATTTGATACATATGAAGACAGAGAGACACACACTCCTAATCAGAAGCTTTGAAAGAAAATTAAGATGATAGAATATATGAACCATACTCTGGCCAGGGATGGGTTAATGCAGTGCTCTGGGCTCTGCCCCCCTGTGCTAGTAATAGGAATCAGGCTTGTTGGGAAGGATTTCTTGGTGACTGGCCAGGAAGAGAGCCTATAATCTGCAAAAGATTGGGTCTGGGACTGAGTCAGGAACTGCCTGAGAGCCTTCTGCCTGTCAGAGCCTCGCTAAGAGCAACACCCAGGGGTTCTCACCGAGCCCATCCTTCCTTGTCATGGAGGCAGTGCTATGCTGAACACCAGGGACAGCCAAACAAAATGTGCAATGGGGTTGAGCCCTGTTTTGGGGCTGAGACTGTGGGGATTGTTATTCCAATTGCTCCTGAAGTGACAGTGGTCAAAGGTGCACGAAGTGGGGGCATTTTTGTGTTGTTTGGTTAACTCCAAACAACTGGCTGCCTTCACTGAAATGACCGATGGCGCTGGAACTACAAAATGGTGAAACGCAGTCAGAAGTTTTGTTACTGGGGAGTCTGGTAAGGTGTAACTCACAGAGGAAAGCACTTGGAGCAGAATCTCTTCAGTAGGGTCCATACCAAGTCTAAAAACAGATGAAAGAATCTGGCTGAGTGAGAAAGGCTACAAAAGTCTAACACTGTAACCTGTCTGCTAGGAGAAACTGTGATCGGTGTTCAGCAGCTCCCTAGCTGAGTCAAAAATCACTCCTATTGACACAGAGGTAGAAAACCCCAGCATGAGCATTTTGTGTGTTTATTTCAGACGTCTCAACTAATACACTACTTCTATTAAAATCATAATGGCCAAATACACACAGAGGCAAATACTGAACATCATTCCCTGTCAAGTCAGGATGCTTTGAGTGAAGTGATCATGTGTGCTTACTGGTAGATATCTTTAAAAAAAAGAAAAAGAAAATGAAACAAAAGTCAAGAACAAGCTCAAATTGTTGTTTCTGTGTATTTTACCCAGTAGGATTACCAGACTGACAGAGTCAAGAAAAATACATAAACTGGAAAATTCATTTGTTTTCAAATCCAAAAAGTAATTGTCAGGAAAGATCCATGGTGTATCTTCCTATTTTACATATTTTACAAAACCAGTGCTGTCATCTTTGTGCATAATTACTACCAAGATTGTTTATAAGCTAGAAAATATATACCTGTTTGTAATTTCTTCTGTAAGAAATAAATCAGCATTATTCCTCTGAAGGTTTTATTCTCTTTTGCAGTCTTCAGTGGTAAAAGTTTAGTAAGGAGCACTCAAAGAGCCAGAGTGCCCTCTCGTGGTCCTTTATCATCCCTGTGGCTTCATTTTAGCACCAAAACAAAACAAAAATTATTTTAAAAAAAGAAAAAGAAAGGCTGGGTTGTGACTATTCCACACAGAAATCTTACAGCCATCAAGCCAACATTCCTAAATGTTCTCTTAACAAAGATTTTAAGAGCTAGACAATTAAGTATGCAGATCTAGACTGCCAGATGTCAGCCATGTAAAATGAAGTCCAGAAAATAAAGCCCATGCTTTATCTCCACCAATTCCAGACATCACAACAAAGGGAAATACAAACGACAGCTTAGATAAAGTTCTCAGTGGCCAACTTGGTTTGATAATATAAAGACCACATTGGCATGACACAGAAGCAAGGAGAAGTAAGGAAAGAAGTAAGGAAAGTGAAGAGAGACTTCCAAAATTAATTCTGCTGTAGCCAAGACAGAGGACTAATTCCTTCCAGGAGCTCCTGCTCCTGGACTGGTACCTGCTGGGGGCCAGGTTTGAGACTGTGTTGTGCACAGACCTTCAGTCACATATTTTGGGCCCCTATCACTGTCATCTCAGCTGCTCCACAGCTAATACAGACTGGGATGAGTCCGTTTCCAGGGTATTTTTACCCTGTGTTGCAAGGAGAAGGAAGGGATTTAGTCCTTCAATCTGTCCATCCCTCAGCTGTCTCATGGTTCTTCACAGGCTAACTCCAGTTTTCACTCAGCTTCCCTACAGCAGCAAATGGAAAATTCAAAACTAAAAATGAGAGACTATTCCCCAGTTCAGAGAAAGAGCATGCTGCAAGCAATCAAAAGCAGATGGGTATTTTAATGCCTGACTCCAGCAAGCTGCCAGTCATGGCTGGACCAACATCTGCATTGGAAGTGGTGCCACTGTAGGCAGAACAGTAAAATATTCTGATAAAGGACACGAGCTGAGCTGCAGAACACGCGCTTCTAGGTCATCACTGGCACACTGCTGGTACAAAAAGAAAATCTAAATTTGCAGAACTAATTCAAGGATAAACAGATATCACCAACATCAAAGGCAACTAATTCAATGTCTGCTCCCAAGAACAGCCCAGGAGAAATGCTCACTAAGAATACTTCAGATCGCTTTCCGTGGATCTCAAACTTTTCATACCAGAGGTCCAATAAACACTCCATTTCATTTTTCCAATGTGTCCAAAAGTAACAAAACTAACACTCATTCTTCAGTGAGACTAAGAAACTAGTTGTAAAGCAAAGCAGAACTGGAATTAAGAATACATATTTTCTAAATATCAGATTTTTCAGCTCCAATAGTTTTATCCTTGGACTATAAAACAATGATTTAATATAGTACTGCCAAAGTTGCCCAAAGAGGGTAAAAATACCCTCTCTGGATAATCTGTGTGCAAATGGAACAGCTTATTAATGCTTACTTAATTGAGAACAAGTAAACAAGGGTCTTAGCCACATTGAACCAATTTCTTGAGGCAAACTTCATGGTCTGAGTTTCCAGAAACACACTGGAAAATTAGCAAAAGGGAATGTCTTTCACTGCTGTGTTTTAAGCCACAGACAACAATGTCAGGCCACACTCACAAAAAGGTCCATTTGCATCCCTCTGGCTGTAAGAATAAACACAGCTTTCAGAAAAAAAAATCATGTAAAAAAAAATCACTGTTTAGCACATATTCCAAACTTATAAGTCACAGAGAGACAAAAATACCAATCCTGAAAGCCTCATAGTGGTTTGTACATTCTTTGTTGTTGTTGCTGATTATCAGCATCATAATTATCCAAAATTTCCTGTTCCTCAGCTGAAAATCATGACCTTAATGGTGATTGACTAGCACAGCTTTGGCAATTAACCTGTCCCCATTTGCCAATGTCAGCTGAAGCAAAAAACATGCATTACTAACAGAAATGGACAAGAAGAAATGTGGGGTTCCTCTCTGAAAGGTGGTTTTGTAAAATAAATAAATAAGAATTATTTCTTGCTCAGTACAAACTGCTTTCTGCTGCTGAACTTGGATCTGCTCACACTACCAACATCAACACCTTTACTGCTAGAACAGATGCTGTGATCTGGAAATTGGATGGGGTGAGGTGCAGAGAAAGTAACAATATGTCAGTGCTTGCTAATTTCAAAATATTCATTTGGATTGTTAGGTCAATATAACATTAGGTATTGTATTCACAACTGTTACTTATGATGCCTCAAGGAAGGACTTTTCTGATGGTACCAACAAAGCCAAGTGTAGCACACTGCATCTAATCAGGCAAGTTTTGCAAAGGAATTTTGAAAATTTAAAGGAATCATCCTTTACTCTAAAAATGCCACATGCCAGGGAAGGGAAGCATCTCTTTAAATCTGAAGAATCACTCCAGAAAATATATAGAGGTCATCCTGGTGGTTTATTGTAACACAAAGAGGTGTAAAACACCTTTATCTGTGACATGAACGCCCTTGAGGTCACCTAGAACTTTCACCGTACCAAATGTGTGGCTGATATACAGAGAAATCTACAAGAATGAAGGGAAATGGGTCCACCCCTGGAAAAGTCTTGTGTCATGACAGAAAATTATTAGCAGAAAATGCTTTTTCTGTAATTGTTAATGTTCTTTTTCAGTGGTTCCAATTAAATGGTTACAGTTGGTGAGCAGGGCAGATGGAAGATTTTAATTATCATAAGATGAAAACCACAGGCATCTGAAGTAGTCTTTGGGTTAATTTTCTTATCAGCAAAAATAGGGACATCAATGAGATTGATTCAGTTAGGAGAGCTACTTGGGTAAGTGGAGCTTTAAGTCTACTCTAGCTGGAGCTTTAAGTCTACTCTAGCTTTTATTGCCAGGTAAAAGATCTAGCTAGATCTTTTAGTTGGCAATAAAAGATCATTTCCCAAGTAAACAAGGATGTAATTTTGCAGTTTGCTGCTTTTTTTCCCAAGGGTGAGCATTCCTAAAATTTCAATCTGGAACAAATATGTGAAAGGGACTCAGTAAGATATTCTCTAGGACACAGAAGAATTTAGAGACTTATCTGCTCTAGAAGGTAGTGCTTAATCTATCAATAAATCCAACACACGCATGTAAATCAAATCCAAATAACTCCTGTGTTTGGGGGTTAGGCACATGGGTATTCATTAGCACATGGCAGTGTCACAAAACTCAGTAGCAGTGAAGTTTCCTTTCCTTGCAGCAGTTCTGCTTCTAATCACAAAGGTGAATTTAGTTGGCAAAGCAACCTCACCAGTCTTCACCTACTGCAGATGAGAGCTGAGGTATGAAATACAAACCCTTGGTTTTTACATTTCAAGGACAGTAAGGTTCCTTTTCAGTTCACAATTTCTGTTGACAATTACTGAACTACTGGAAAAAAGCTCTGGTCAGTTATGATTTGCATAAGTTGCTCTAAAACTACTTCATCTTGTGGGATCTTCCAGTGCAGTTTTGACTAGTTCACTGAATTTACAAACATGATGCATTTCTGTGCAATAGAGCTGTTCCATTCACATTTGTGGAGCTGCCCATCCTGGTGTGGCTGCACAGAACAGGAAATTCATCCCAATTTTTTTCCAGACTTTTAGATTCATGGAACAACACCTTTAGAGAAATCAGCTCTTTTGAGTGCACTGAAGAACAAGGATGGCCAGCTATGCACATTGTGAGGAGAGGGGATATGACCCCTCCTACATGAGTGAAACTCGAGACAACAGCCTTAAAAAATTTTCAGTCCTTCCAAAATGCTGGGTCCAAAATAATCTGACTTCTCTTCTAAAATGAAGTGTAATTCTTTTATGTTGATTTCTAAGTGCCAGTTAAAGTTTGTATTTTCACCAACAGGTGGAGCATCAGTTCTGAAGTCCTTATCTGTTTGTGATCTACAACAAACTAAATTTACTAAACAGTAAAATAAAGTGTATTTCACATCCCTGCTGCTGTGAAAGCAAGGAAAGCTACATGGAGTGAAAAGGATCAACTATTGAGCCAAGACAGGAAAAGTAAATAGGGAAGAGTGCCAAATAGAAATATAGTGTTTCAGTATCACCATGAAAATATAGGTTGTTCTTAGTCTGAGCTGTACTAAAAGTATTTTCCCTTTTTAACTGATTTTCTGGAGCAAAAGTTTTTACAGCCAGTAAGAGGAACTTCTAAATATGGCTAAAGTATTATGAAGTTTGATTACAGAGCAGGTAAATAAGACAGACATGTCTCAGAAGTTTACACACATGGATCAGAAGAATTTGTTTTTACTCAACAACACCCCTATAATTTCTAAATTTTGGACAATTTGTTAAATTTCAGGGCTGAATTCTACTTCTGTATAAGTGCAACTTCCATCAATTTCTTAAAATAACCATTCCCCAAAAGTTAACAACCAAAAATAACATTCCCAAGGAACTTCATATTCATCAGGCTGTTATTTTGGGTCTACTCAATAACAAATTTTCTGTCTGCTGAAGTATCAAATTAAGATTTCCATAGTGGAATACATTAAGCTTTCACATACAAATAAGCAGAAGCCATTTGCTTGCTGAGGTTTTGGATTTACTTCTGTTTATAAACTGTGTAAAGCAACAACCCTCTAGGCAACATTTGAGGGAAAAACATGAATAATTACTCATTGCAGCACTGCATAGGTAAAACTACTATTAGATCATTTACAGTGCCTAGAGGAGCAAAAAGGTTTTTTCCTTGGTGCAAACCAAGATGTGTAGGCATTGCAGTTTACAGCATAAAAAGCTTTGTTGGGCGGGGGGCAAAAAAGAAAGGAGAAAGGAGAATTTTAGCAAGTATAGGAACTTAGCTGAAAGGACAGGGATATATCCTCAGTTTAAGTAAATCAAGTAAATTAATTGATACTCAGTTGATGTCAGACTGAGAATTTAAGAGGCACATACAGGCTGTGTTCTGGTAATGCAATTCATCAATCAAATTTACCTTTTTCAGTAAATTCCAGCCTCGATTATGACTAAATAGAATCTCTAATCCAATATTACAACTGCCTATTCCTACAATTTCTCTAGTGACCTACATTTCTCACATGACCTTTATTCATTCAAATATTTCTTAATCTTACCAAATATCCCTATTTTCTTCAACAGAAACAAATTCATGAGTGAGGACTGAAGGATCAGAATAGGGTGGTTTTTTTCACCCTGGAAATCTGTTTACATTAACTTTTCATAAATCCCTTTGTTTGAGCCATGTGCCTTTTCCTACTCTAAAGAATCTTTTGTCAGTAGAGTCAGAAGAATTGACTGAGTTACTGATACATCCACACAGAAACAAAAAGCACAGAGCCTGTACAATCTGTATAATACAGAAGAATTTGTATATAATAATATCTATATGTAAATGTATAAGTTATTATAGTATATATTATAGAGTCATAGAATCATAGAATGGTTTGGGTTGGAGGGGAACTTAAAGATCATCTCATTCCAACCCATTTGCCCTGGGCAGGGACCCCTCCCACTATTCCAGGCTGCTTAAAGCTCCATCCAACCCTGCCTTGAACAGGGCTGGGGCATGCACAGCTTCTCTGGGCAGCCTGTGCCAGGGCCTCACCACCCTCAAAGTAAAGAATTTCTTCTTAATATTCAATCTAAACCTGCTCTCTTTCAGTTTGAAGCCATTCCCCCTTGTCTTGTCACTAAACACTTTTATATATCTTATTATTTCTAAGAGGTTTCTAAATTTTATATATTTTTAACAGCTTTGATACACACACAAAAAAAATTAAAATTCTCCTTCAACTTCAAGAGATTTAAAAGAGTGACAACATCCTTCCTGCAGAGGACTGTGGTATCTTCTTATGATATTTTTTGATTTAACACAAATTCTATTATACACTTACCTACCCGGTGGAAATAATAATTTTAAAAAATAAACTATTTTTGTCTGGTATTGCCATGTGATGGTACAGTCATGACAGGACTGGGTAGCTCACAGTCAAAATAAGAATGGTTGGTACTAAGGTCACTGAGATAACATTTTTAAAAGCACTTTGGGAGGTCAAAAACCACTCAAAATAAGAGGGAGTATGAGGATACAGGCAGGGTACCACTTATCACATCATTTGTGTCAAAAGCAGATGAATGGAATGTTTACAAAATAAATTGAACAGTAGAAATATGTTACCAAATCTACTTCCCAAGCAATAAAGCAAAAGTCAAATCCTTTTGATGATCTATGTGACTTAAAGGATGGGGATATTCCAACAGTCCATTTTCTTCAACCAAATTCAATCATTTTGAAAAATGGCATCCATGAGAGTTTCTTTTATTGTCTTGGGAGTTAAAAATCCCACCCTGAAAAAAAAATCCAAATACAGCATAAGCATTTTTGCAGCCAGTGACATGAGAGCAAAGGTTTTCCTGGATATGCTATTGTTGAGGTCTATGTTCTTAGCTAACAGATGCCAGAAAAAACAGAATTTAATAAATGAGCTGAGACGACAAAGTTAAATTTAAGTGAGGAAATGAATTGGCAAAACCTTTTACTGACATATGAATCTGAACATAATGTAATTTAATTTTACTTTGTTAATTACCCCAATGTATTTAACTTGCTATTTTATATGCCTCTTTTATATGTTATGTATTTCTGAAGAGAAATGGGTTTTTTTTAAAACATATTTGAAATTAATTTGTCTTGATTAGAAGCCCTATTTCAATCCCAGTGATATAATACTCATTAAGTTTCAGGAAGAAAATGAATGCAAAATAAAATCTGTTGCATGATATGTGAAGAAAAGAGGAAGGAACTTCTGAAGGTCATATTTATGAAAGCTTGAGAGGAGATTAAAGTCATTCTGCTGATCTTCTGTTGGTTCTTAAACAGAACCCTCTACAAATATTTAATTACTAATACTTTTACCATGCTGAGAGAATGTTGTATATAGATTACTGTGGGAAATTGTTATTTAAAACAGGACATTTGAAATCAAAGAGAAATCCAGCTATTCCCACCAGCGTTATCCTGTTTGAAATTCCAGACACCATCTTCAGTGCTACACAGGCAGACTCACTTTAATTCTCCTAAATTCAACAGTAAGGGCTACAATAGAAATGAATGTTAATTTGATTAATCACAATGTTAATGTGTGATAAATATATGAAAGCTATACCAATTTTCACTATGTTACCTAAAGCAAAATGATCAGACTGTATAAATTGGAGTTCTAGTTCCAATGGGCAAATTGAATTTAAAAGCATATCCACAAATTCATCCAGAAGCTAGGCATTATTTTGGTGAATAATCCTCATCTTTTTTTGCTGACAGAGATGTGATCATATTCAGTAAATACTTTTGTCTCTTGGTTTGTAGCTTCATTTTATCAGTTATGTTCATTGGCGACATCCACTTTCCAAAGCCATTTTCTCTGCCTTTTGAGCTGAATACTGAAAATAATCCCTCATCAAGACCTGCCAGGTTACAAGTGCTGGAGACAAATTCCTCTCATAGACCCTTGACCAAAGCAGAGTTTTTATAGGTGTGCTGTAATGTAATTTTGCCTAACTTTTAATCTTCTGATTTGCATTCTGTGGCTCACATTACCAGGAAAGAGAGGCTGTAACATAGCAGCAGTCTCCTGAGTGTTGCAGAAGTTGCAAATGATTACTGGAGTAGCGTTATGGCTTGTGCCACATGTTCTGCTGCCTGATTAGAAACTGTTTTATTGCAGGATTCATGTGCTCTCTGGGATGTTTGTTTCATGGAAAACATTTCACTGGCTTCTAGTTCACCAGCAGAAGATTGTAACAGTCTCTGTTGACAAACAATTTTGTGTTACACAAAAGGAACAAGAGCCTTTCAGAAGTATTTCTTCATTTTTTTCCTTAAACCAATATGAAATATTGTGATATAAGAAAGCTACAGGAATAAACATAATTACTGAGTTTCAAAGCATTTGATTCAATTCATTACTTCCTGAAGATGACTGCCTTCTACATAACCAGCTTTAGAGGCAAAATACTGTTTCTTAAAATTCAAGAGAATGACTAAATGTATTCAGTCAGTTCTTTGTGTTTCCTATTCATTTTGTGCAAGTCAAGTCTAAAGTGCAGAAGGAGTCAGAAACTTCCAGGAAGGGACTTGTCTGGTAGATGAGAATCTTAAAGAGATAAAGAGTTCCTACCCCTAATTTCACAACAGTTTAAGCGCTTACTAAAAGAAGAGAGACTGTTTGACTTTGGGACAAAATACAACTGGAGCACAAGTGTACATAAGGATTTTTGTAAGTGACAGCAACCATTTAAATCATGTTGAAAAGAGGTGGGAAGGCAAGGATAACTAGACAGAAATGAAAGGATAGCATGCTGCTTTCCAGTGTCAGCTTAAATTATTCTTCAAAAGCAATCCAGTGCTACAGCAATTCCCTGATGGTTCACACAGCCTGGGATTTCTTTTCTTCTTTCTCTAAGTAGAAAATACTGATGAGCAAAAAGCCAACACTGACATTTACATTTCCACTTCAACATATTATCTATTTTTCTACAGAAATGTATTTTATTTTCTATTTCCCTCTAGAAATACTTACAAGAGTTTTATATAAAAGAAATAGTCACCCTTGCCTCTCAAGCAATAATATTTTTAGGTTTCCTGTTCTTTCTTTTGTTTGGTGATTTTTTTAATGAATGGATGCACTGATGAAAAAAACCCAGAAAAATCACAGCTAATAGTAAGTTTAGAAGATACTTTGAACTGTTACATGCAAAACAAGTAAATATCTATTAAAATGTGTTTCTGCAACAATAAAATCAAAAATTCTTTAAGCCTTCCCAGTATTTAGTATATGCACTGCATCTACATTGAGAGGTATATCTTGAAAGAGTCTCAGCACAGACCAAAAAAATCCTCAACATTTTTCATATAATAATTCTTATAAATGTATGCCTACTACTCAAACCCAAACAGTTAAAGATTAGTAATTATATAATTTTCATGTAAAAGACCAAGCAGCAAAAGTAGCCCAAATGTTATTACCATTATCCTCCTAGAGCTAAATTCTTCCTACTGATGTAAATTCTATAATAATGCCAAAGCCAGGTAATCCTTCCTTGACATTTCTCAGTATTATGGGACAAATGGGTTTCTAATTTGTGACCTCATCAACCTGCAAGTGCACAGGCTGTTACTCCACTGAATTCACTGATACAAAACAACAAAGTCTTGGGTTCACCAACACACTTCAGATAATCCATTGTTTTCATGAGCTCCTTGATGGAATCATTCCTGAAAGAGCAACATTCCACACAATAACAGTCTCTCTGGGCAAACAGGTATTTGTGCTTTTTTATTCCATGGTGCTCTATTTTTTAAAGTTTTTTCTTCTTCTGACTGAATCAAAACTAATGACAAAGATGTTTATTTTCCCCCCAGAAAAATGGTCCTTTGTGGCAGTATTTTTGCAGTTCTCCTGGGTAACGCTGCTGAAGAAGGTGAAGGCTGCAGCCTTCATTTGGAAAATTTGGAAAACGGAGTTGATGCTATGGATACCATAACAGGAGGCAGCTATTTCCTATGGGACAGCAATTACTACACTGAGGGGTAGCAGCAAGATCTGATTTCCCCTCTTTCCCCACTTCTTCAATTAGCAGAAGCAACAGTGGCTCTCTGGCCTTCCCTCATTCTCACAGGCATGCAAAACCCTGCAGAGAAGGAGGAATGAAGCATAGTGGAGAAAATGGAGTTCTGGTGATTAAAACAGATAAAAAGAGTATGGATGCAAGGGCCAGGGAAAGCAACGTAATTTCATGAAGGCAGGAGAGCAAAAAAAAAGCAATTGCACAACTTTCTCAGCCCTTTAAAACACCTCTGGTTTCCTCCCCATGCAAATTCTTACTAGTTACCGCTCTGTGTATCTCTGTCTCTCTGACTCCCCAACCCTTTTTTCTATCATTTTCACAACTTCCCTATTTTCTTCAGCACTCCTCTCATTTGCACCCTCCTCATCTGCTCCAGTTTTCATTGATCTCATCCAACTGCTTTTCACCCAACAGCTTTTCACCACCTCTGCCAGAATCACATCTCCACAAAACTGAACTTTGCTTGCACTGTTGAGAAGCTCTAACCCAGTTTTGCCTTCACTGTCAAGGATCTTTGATCCAGTTTTCATTCTTCCAAATTTGGAAATGTTTGTGTGGTCTCCTGTTCTGCAAGGTCTAGAGCAGAATCACTCTGCTCTGTACTAAAGCATTTCTGCCCAAAGAGAAGTCTAAAGCCAGGCATTAGGAGAGAAGATTCACCCTAACAGAAAGCAGATGATGTTATAGATACCAGCTGACTCTGTAAGTCCGGCGTTCCTTTCTTCATCCTGTGTTTTTTAAATTTGTCTTTGACCCTTTTGCATTTTTCTCACATGGACACAATCAGTCAAACAACTTAGTGTTTTAGTTGGTTAATTAAACAGAGATAAATATATAGCTTTTAATCTAAACAAAATGCAGAAAGTTGACACAGCATCTCTTTTTACCAGGTTTCAGACCACATGTGAAATTACGCACCTTCCCCTCCCCTCCCACAATACCAAAGAAGAAATTTAAATTGCATTATTGTTTTCATAAATGTGTCTGTAGATATTTAGACATTGATCAAACCTAGTGCTGTTCAACAGATGTTACGAAGAATGAAAGCCAAAACACTGAAACTGTTGCATTCCTAATGAGCAAACTGTTCCCTTTTTATTATCTTAGTTGTGGTGCAGTGCTAGAATCAGCCAGCCATGATCCATGGAATGATACAGAGATAGTCAAACACTGTGCAGGTGTGCCTCATTAATGTCAGATATGGAAAGATGGCTCCTCTGAGACTGGAGATTTATAGAGCTGCATGCTTTACATACTCTGTGCTGGAACAAGCTAGGTGCCACATGTCTAGGCCAAAGCAAAGCCAAAGTTCACAGCTAGACTGTACAACACAACTCACAATCAACCATCTGAAAATGGAAAGCAGAACTTCTGCTTGCAAAGTACCATGGGACATAAACTCACATTTACTTCCAAGTTCCACTGCAGCTTGAGTCAGAAATTTTTTTCTTTTTCTTTTTTCTTCCCCAGTTTCTCACAGGAAAGGGTAAAAATATTATTGCAATTAGAAAAAAATCCTGGTTTGTTTTGCTTTGTTTTTTTCTCAAAGGAGAACATACCATGCAGTCCTGGGATTGTGTTGATCACCAGTTCTATGGAAGAGGGTAATGGAAGTTTTAGTCTGCTGTCAGTGCTAACTGGTGTAGCCTGCAATTCCTCATCATGTGGCACAGTCATGGCTCTGTGGCTTCCTCAGGCACAGGGTCTTGGTGTGATCCTGTGATCCTTTCCATTAAAATTGTAAAAATAAGATCAGAACAGATTGGGCTTTTAAACTCAGGTGTTATGACTCTTCTTCCCACCATGGACTAGAATTTGCTGCTCTTATTCCTGAATTTTCCCATGTGCCCCTAATAGGATGATTCATGTAAAAAGTGAATAGATCTGATAGCGTTTTAATAAAATTAATTCAAAAGCCACAGATTAGCTCAACATCTATGCCACACAATAGAGCTTTGATTTTAAAATTCTTTCACCTTTTGAAAATATAAAATCTCTAGCTGATTTCAGTTTTAAAAACCCACAAAACTGCTTCATTTAGTGCAGGCAATTCAACTGGAGTTTTGGAATTTAAAATATTCCTGACTCATTTTTGCTTCCAATATTTCTGCTCCTTGTCAAACTTTTTATTTTCTTTTTGAACTGATAGGCTAAGTGCCACTGAAAGCGGCACAGTAAGAACTTTCATGGGCTGTCAGTACACAAAAATATCAGCAGAATTCTCCACAGAAGCAAGTGGGACACAGAAGAAAGGGAATATGAGAATGTTTGTCATACCTCCTAATGTGCCACTAAGTGCCAAGGAACCTGTGCAAAGGTGGTGGTGCTCATCTGGAGGTACTGCTTGTCTAGTAGGAGAGGGAATCCAGGATCCTTTAGCACTTCTGTGCAATACTCCCCTTTCGCCATCACAGGATATGACTATTGACATCATCTGTTGGTATGAATTGAATTATTATGGCTTACGTTTAATGCAAACATCTGTAAGTACTCCTGTAAATATTAGAAATTTCACTGCACACATGTTCTAAGGTCTGACCTCTTCAAGGAGGGAGAAAGGGAGGTTAGTTTCCAAATATAGAGGAGTTTATCTTATAAATTCTTATTAGGAAAGGCTGCAGTTGTCAAAAATATGCAGTTTTTCACTTGAATGCATATGCATGCATTATGGGGATTTCCAGGTTCACAGCAATGTGAATCACATCTCCAGCTTCAGGAGAGGGCTGCAAGACTGAAATGTTATGGTAATATGGAAAGACTTTTCCATCTTAAAAGTAAAGTCCAGCAATTTTGCTGAATTATCTCTACATACATGAGAGAAGTCAGGCTTGTCCAAAGTCAAACAATTTAGGAAAGAAGCCAGAGATTCATAGAAATCTTAATTTTCTGCTTGAGAAATAATTCCTATGACAATGTTCCTGGTCTGCTCTGACTTCAGAGCAGTGACAGGTTCAAAGCAATCTGGGACAGTGGATGTGATGCTCTAGGTCCACTTTAAATGGCAGAAGTTCAGTGGGGGTTACAGATTGGTGCATGGATCCTTGAAAGGTGCTGAAGTGGATGGATCTGTTTTGTCCATGTTTAGTGTATGCTGTGTTACTTTGAAAGGCTTAGCAGCTGGGAGAAAAGCTCCCCGTTCCCATTGTACTTCTGTTGTGTTATGGGCTGAGACAGGAGCATCACCCCCTTGGAGCAGGTAAACATGCTCAGCACAGAAAAGGTGCATTTTGTAATTTAGTGCTCTTCTCATATTTGAAGGGAGAGCTTCACAACAGGGAAAACTGATCACAAAGGCACTTTTAAATTCTGGGTGCACTGGAGTTCTGTCCCAAATTTTCCTCTTCTGCTTTGCTGTGGTTTCATGAGCTTCCAATACAGAAATAGAACCTTTATAGAAGAGTGCTGGCTCTGAGGCAACCTGAGAAATTAAAATGTATCATTATTTTCTCTTCCCACCAAGACCAGCAATATTTCAAGAGTGTTGCCATCAGCAAATCTTTGGCCGGTCAGAAAGCATGCAGCTTTGAAGTGAGAAGAAAAAGATTTAGCTGGGTATGCCATTAAAGAAAGAAAACAATAGAGGGAAATTAATTCATCTGTCAACACCCTTCAGAACAAAGAAAAGCAACCAGCATCCCACAGAATAATGCAGGTCATCCCTGCTGGCACTAACATCCAGTCATGGATGCAAAAACCACAGGGTATTGATACATTCAGTGATGTGGATCCATAAATAAAATTAATCCGATAAATAAAATAGAATAAAACTTTCAAAAGTGTTTCTTTTATCTCAAGGCCAGATAACTGCAGTGGGCATTTTGCACCTTGTGTTCAGGGAAAATAAGGCAGACAGTGAGATTTTTCTGAAAGCTCCACAAGTAGGGCTTAACTTGTAGCTCAATTACAGTCCTGTAAACCACTCACTCACTCAAGGCAGCTGTGTGACATCAGATCAGATCAGATCCTCACAGCTTTGACTACTGCCAGCACACTGGGTTCACTGGATAATCAACTCCATAGCAGACTGGGGATTTCGGAAGCTCTCTGATCCACCCCATTGCCAGGAGGCAGCATTAAACAGATATAAAGCATCTCTCATACTTGTTTTTCTAACCTGTTCTTAAATATGTACAAGTTCTCTCTGAGACTTGCTCCATGTTTATCTTAGTTACAGAATACCAATAATTGATCTCAAAAACAGTCTCTGATTATTCCTACCTCAGTGCAGTGGGTTTTACACAACGTGAGTGAATTGTACAGTTAAATACTTCAAAACTGCTGCAATTGATCAAGATACTTTAAAATTCTAAGATTATCTGTTAATTCTAATACGAAATTATTAAATCTAAGTTTATTTTCTCCACAGAAACTTCAATCAAATATTCTATTCCACCACTCAAGTTATTAATGAAACTAGGAGCAACAATCAACATGGGAGAGAATCCTGAAAAACTGCACTTGGTGTATTTTTCCATTTGCTTGGAATCTTTTATGCAGAGAATACTACTTTGCAGCAAAATCTGGGTTCACATGGGAGTAATTTAAATCTACACCAAATTGTACTCATTTGTTTAGCTGAATGTCATCTGAGACAACCTCAAAAGATTTTTTTAAGGTGCATATGACATGCTGTTCCTAATCTACACAAGGAATCCTGCCAGAGATGAAAATTAGACTGCTTTAATATGATTTATCTTCAAAGTTCCAAGTTTGTTCTTTCTAGTCACTTAATTACCTGCTGGGAAACTGCAAATAGAACAGCTGATTATTTCTTTGCCTATTTTTCTGACAGTTTTAACTTGGGATGATTAATATATAATTTTCTTTTAATAATTTCATTGTGAAGACAGGGAGGGTTACCTCTGATGAATCTCACCTCTTCCTTATGAGTCCTCAAATATTTTAATATTTGATTTATATTGTATTGCTAAACCAATTTTATCTTCAGAAAGAAAGCTTAAGGAACTAAGGCAAATCTACATGAATAAGGAAAGACATAAATTCTTAGCATAAAAATGTAGCTGACAGTGCATATTAGAATTTTAATGAACCCCTTTACAATGCTCACTTTTATCTTTCAGAAGATTTGTCAAGATAGGATAGTTATTTTTATGACAAGGGTAGATGAGTTTGCACATTTTTAATCCTTAGTGTTATACATTGAAAGTGTAATGTATATAATGATGCTGCCTAGTAATGTTTATTTAAGTAAGTATGAAAGAATGACTGACAAGTCAAAAGAGTTAAAAAGATTTTTTTCATCTCCCCTGCAAGCCAGACTGTAGCTGTTAGCCAGGTAACGTGGCCTCTTAAGAAAATGTGGAAAACAATGTTGCAGGTGAACACCTTTCCCCATCCCTGAAGTCTTACTCTATTTCTAAACCAAATTCCAAACGAAGGCACTTTAGCTCAAACTGGTGGGCTGTAGCCATTTGTCAGGTTGCCATGCAGAAGAAAATTCAGGCATCCTTACCCTTGCTACAGCAATGGTGAGCACCAGATTGCCTCCTGTTTCTCCATGCCTTTCTCTATTTTTTACTACACAAACAATATTTCTAAAATTTAATGAAATGGCTTTTCTGTCCCTTAGCTTGTAGATGAAACTCTCAAACTGAATTTGTCTCAATTTCAATTAAAAAAACAACATGACCACAAAAGTACTGCCGGTACAAGATTATCTGTCACAGCCTTTTGTGGCAGCACAACAAAAGAGTGTGACTATCCTGTCAGTGCAATAACTTCAACCCAGTAAGTAAATAAATTCTATTCTAGTTGCAAAACCCTGTGTGTTTTGTAACCTATTTTTCAATAAAGGGTGGGGACATGGAAAGTGAGGCTGAGTGCTACAAACAAACTTAGCCAGTCTCAGAATGGGAGTGTGGAAAGCCTGGCAAAACTGCACTTGCTTTTAGGTTTCACAACTAGGGAAAAGCCGTTCCACCAAAAAGCACTATCAAAGACTTAAAATATAAACCATTAGAGCAGCAATTTCAAAGTAAACTGAAGAGCAGATTTCAGCTATTTTAACACCCAAGGCCATCACAAGAAGGCATCAGTAATAAGTGACAGTCTTTTTCACATGCAATATCACAGGCATGACAGAGTTGCAGCTGGCTCCCACACAAAGGAGAGGGCACCAGAAAATGGAGACAAAAGGCAAGAGGAAATATGTAGACAATACTGCCAAAGAGGCTGAAGTGGTTGCTAAAAGAAGGAATAATAAATCACTTTATCAGTTGAATAAAGTTACAGTGAGCCAGTTTACACTATCTGGAAATGTCAATAATAAACAGAAAAAAACTTTAACATGGAGAAAAAAATTTAAAAGTGTTACTTGTCAAAGATTAACTCAGCAAGCAACACAGGACACTTCACCAACAAGATTACATTCCCAGAGCTAAACATTAAACATGTCTCATCACAAAGTGATAATTGGAAGACCTACAAACAGCTGAAGTTTGTGAAAGTGAAGAATGTAGGGGAATTATACGGGACCAAGAAAAATCTTTGGTATAACATGGAAATTGAGAATGAAATTGAGATACCAGAAGAAGTATTTCACATCAGTGTGACTTAGTGTAACAGTGATTGAGGTGAGCAAAACTACGTGCATAGTCCTTTTAAGCACCTTTTTTCCTTTTATTTCTTTTAGAGCTGAAGTCAACCAAGAACAAGCTACAAGGACAAGCTGCATCTCATGTGTTGGACAGATTTTTACCCTCAGCATAAACATCAAAGAAAGCATCAAATACTGTTTTTACTACTCAGCACAAACTTCATAGATTCCCCCAGCACATGGAGAGCTTCTCTCACAAACCAGTACAGAACATCTTGAATTGTTATTATGTTCCAACAAAAATTACTGCCATTATTAGAGTGGGGCTTGCATAGATCAACATAGGCTTGAAGGAATGGTTAATCATATAGATTGATATTAAATAATGATGTTATCATGTTTGGTATTGCCACCAACTTTAATATTAGAAATACAGATATATTCTATAGATTATGAAGATCTAGACTTTGTTGATGATATAGCTTTAATTACTAGCTCAATAAAAAGGAAAACATGAAAACAGTCTCATATTACCCCCAAAACATATTTGTCTATTATGAGAAAAAAAACAAAATCTGATTAAAACCAAAGGAAACTGCAACTCAATCACGTCATTAAAAAGACAAAGTAACTACAATAGGAATCAGTCAATTTCCATACACTGGCAGTAATGAAAAATATACAAGATTTTCAAAAGGAAGTCATTAATAAATGGGTAAGGTGGCAGGTGCATTTACCAATTTAACCAAGATTTTATCACTAAAATCTCTAACTTCAAGATTGATCTGTGAATTCATAACACACATTATTTCCATCATACCATGGATTTGAGAGTTAGACATTGACCAGAGGTACAGATATATACATTCTATCTTTTCTTTATTCCATAAAGAAAATTAAAATATTCAGGACATGTTAAAAGAGTGTCAATCAAACTGTTCAAAATTATTTTTTCGTAGATCTACTGGGAAGAGATAGTGTATGGGAACTAGGACTCTTGTCCCATTTTCATAGACTCATATAATGGTTTAGGTTGGAAGGGACCTCAAAAATCACCTAATTCCAGCCCCTGCCATGGGCAGGGATGCCTTCCACTAGATCAGTTTCCTCAGAGCTTCATTCAGCCTGGCCTTGAATACCCCCAGTGACAGGGCATCCACAATTTCTCTGGGCAACCTGTTCCAATGCCTCACCACCTTCATAGCAAGGCATTTTCTCCTAATATCTAATTTAAACCTACTCTTTTTCTATTTAAAAATCTTGTCCTGTCTCCCCAGCCCTTGTAAAAAGTCTCTCTCCATCTTTCTTTCAAGCTCCCTTCAGGTATTGGAAGGCGCCAGTTAGGCCACCCCAAAGCCTCCTCTTTCCCAGGCTGAATAATCCCAATTCTCTAAGCCTTTCCTCACAGGAGATGTGCTCCACCCCTCTGATCACCTTGACACTGCTCTGGACTCGACCCAGCAGTTTGCCTTGTGCTGAGGACCCCAGAGCTGGAGGCAGCGCTGCAGGTGGGTGCTCACCAGAGCAGGACAGAGGGGCAGAATCCCCTCCCTTGACCCACTGCCCACAGGGCTTTGAATGCAGCCCAGGACATGGCCCAGAGCCACTTTGAGACACAGTGGTGAAGCCCTGCTAAACCCAAAAAAACTCTGATACCACAGAAAGAATTCTGACTTCAAATAAAGGTATAAACCAGGCATATTTTTAAAAGATTTACTTGGATTACATCCTATTTATAGTTCTTGCAATTGGAATCACTTGCTGAGAATTCAATGTAACAAGAAAGAAATACAACATACTTGATCATTAGCTACAAAAAAACAGGAGTCCATCTGGAAACCATGTAACAGATATTAAAACACTATTTATAAATGGAACTTTAATTTAAAGTGTTTCTGAGATTTGATCCTTTAAAACTTTTCAGTTTATTTCAATTGGGCCAAGTCAGCTTTATAGCATGTATGAAAAGATGTAGAACTGCTTCAGGTTATTGATCAGACGTGCTGCCAAAGCCTTACTTGGTATTTGGGATTAAACTTTCCATCATAGTAGGAAGCTCTCCTAACAGAAAAATCCTCACCTCCAGCCCTTTTTTACAGATGCTTCATAGCCAGCAGTGCCAGCAACAGCCACTGGAAGAATCCATGTGCTTGAGGAGTGGCAACCACTGTTATGTTGGATAGCCTAGGGCATCCAGGAGTTTTGCCTGTCTGGGTCTGACAAATGGCAGAGCTGGGCTGGAAGAGCTGTCCTTCCATATCCAGCTGGGATATGCCAAAGCACCTAAAATAACACTAGATACCTACACCTCAGGTATCTGACTCATTCTTATATTCTTGTCTGTCTTATTAAAGTACCAGAAAAGTACTTTAGAATCAGAAAAGGAACCACAGATCAAAATGTGTACAGTGTGAGGTACAACTTATAGCCATAACTTAATAACTTATGAGCTAAGACCAAGCACACACATCAAACAAACAGATGGAGGGAGACAGTTTCATTTTCATGTTGCTGCTGTTAATCAGAGTATCTGAATAATATTAGTTTATCTGCACTCATGGCACATATCACTGTTTAGATAAAAACATTTCATTTGGAGGAATAGGTTTTTGAATAATTTTATCCAGATGTTGGACAGAAGCTTCCAAAATAAAAGAGTTTACAAGTACCAGATCTTATACCCCTTATTTATTATCACAGCTGGGCAGCAGAATGTTGTCACCCAAATATCCAGTGCAGGACCACCTTGTTTGACACAGAGAGATGTGGAAGTAACTAGTCCTGTTATTGAAGAGGAACACTAAAATGGGATTTAAGGTCCAGCTCATGTTGTAGCCAAGATATTATTAGACAAAGTAATGAGTATGGCAGAGAATGACAACAGAAGCAAAGCAAACAATCACATCACTTCCTCTGACTGCTCTGTTAATAATTACAGACAACCCATTCATTCTTGAAGAACCTGCTACCCATCCAAAAAAGTCCAAGCTGTATTTCAGCCAACAAGCAAATGAAAGAATTCACAAAACTACCACACAATGCCTGACTGTCAGCTTTGAAACAAACTGAACAAGATGCCAGGAGAAAACAGTGCTAATCTCTTCCCCTTTCCAGCATTTTTAGCCAAGTACTGTAATGACTCTCACTGACAGTTTTGTATCAGTAGGGTAATCTATTTTTAGCCCATGGAATTTCCTGTGTCACTTTACTCTGTCAAACAGAAAATGCTCTCAATGAATCTAAGCAATGACATCCAAGCAATGACAGAAGTTACAGAACATTACTTTTCCCATCCAAACCTTTCTCTCCTGCCAAACCTAATAATTTTTTATAGAACCACTGCCTCTCCAGTTTTGTGCCATTTTATTCAATGACCTTCCAAGGCTTAGCCTCATACTGTAAAATCCCCAGAAAACATTTAATTAAGAACACAAATAATTGTAACCAATTATTAAGAAAATCACAATGAACATCCAATCAGAATCAGGTGCAGTGGCTATTGTTCTTTAAACATACAGTTGCTGGTTTGGGCACACATGAACAGGGGTTGAGCTGCTTTTCTATCTTCAGAAAAGACTCTCTTACCATATTATATAAGGGTACAAAAACTCTCATGCATGAGAAGTATGTGCAAGAGCAAGTCAGTCCCCCAAGGCAGTACAGACTATCATCTCACAATGCAGTTTTACTATTTTTTTATCAGTTCCACTGACACAGCTTTGAAGATATTGGATAGAAAAAGCATAACCTGATACACCATTCCCAAATAAATGGAGAAAGTTTAATTATTCGGCACATTCCTACTCCTGCGCCTTCAATTCTTCTGTGGATAGACATTCCCTAAATTTTTGAAGACACAAAGACAGAGGAAGACTCCCTTGCTGAAGTGAATTTATTCCTATTCTCTCAGGTGACAGGTGAAGTTTTCTCAGAGCTTTCAGTAATGTAAAATCTGGGAGTATTTGCAGCATTATTCTTACTTGATATAGCATGTATTTTACTTGATATACCCAAATCACTGATGTCATCACAGGAATCTTAACTTAAATATTAATTTCCACCTTCAAAATGAAAATTCTGCATCAAAATCTCTTCCAGATAAGAAATAGTGAATCTTCCCCATTACTTTCATAGTTTCACTGTAGGCATCAGTAAAAAAAAAAATTAAAAAACACACATTTCCTCAAAGGCTGAAATTCAAGGAAAACAGCCTTTGTGAATGGAAAAACATACATAGTCCTATAAAATGGCCAACTAAAACTATGATACTGTTTTTTCACCCATCAAAAATCTTTGGAATTCATGTTTTGGTTCAGCACTTCCTTTTACTTATTCCTATGTATGTAATAGAGCTATATTTAATTCTTACTACAAGTGTAGCTAACTCAACTTCTGTTGCAATAGAATTGGATACAGGAGCAATTAAAACTTTTTACATGAGACTACTTCAAAAAAATTAAGATGCTGTGTGATAGCAGCATCTTATATGTCATACATATATGCATTAAATCCCCAGAAATATGTGCTCTAAGATTTTTTCTTATGGTCTTAATGAGAAAACACCATCTCCCCCTCTCGATTACAAACAGCCTCAGGAAAGTCACTAGTGTTAAAAAGGAAAACATTTGGCCCACCCTATTGACAGAAACAATTAGCATGCTTGTTGTAAGAGCAAATGGACTAGGTTAAGGTTAGGGAAATGGGAAAGAGAAGAGATTTGGAGCCCTGGAATCAGTGGGAGGCAGAGAGTGAGGTGAGCCAGCTGTGCTCTTACACTGGAAGAGCTGCATATGGGTTTGAAAACAACAGGTGCCCTTTGTCACCTTCAGAATCACTCCAGACATACAGCTGAGGGTGAGTTTTAAGATGAATTGTTGCTATATGACACAAATACGTATGCTAAGAAAGCAAATTCTAATGGAAACTTGTTGAATGTGTTTTTTAAAATAATTATCTCTGTAACTTCATAATGCTTTTCCTTCAAAAAGGAGAAGTGAAGGTTGCTGTTATTATATTTAATGAATTTCAAACAAAATCAGCATGGTTACTGACTTTTCTTGTGTGCAAGGATGATGCAAATTGGCCTGTACAAAAAGAGACTCACTTCTGCTTCACTGTTATTTTTGAAAGGAATTTCTTCAACAGTACCATTCAAAGAAAGAAGCCTGGTTTTTTTCCTCTGTTGTTGCAATCCAAATAGTAGTAAAACCTAATAAAGAAAAGGCTTTGGAGTCTCTTATTTTGCTCTCTAAACAGGATTGCTGATTTTTAAATAGCTGCTTTTCAGCTGCTTGTTCAGAATCCCTTATACAACTGACTATGCCAGCTTGCCTGTTACTGATGTGCCTGAGGCAGATTGCTATATTTTCAGAACAAACAAATATTAAAACACACGTAGAATTCAGCTGAATGTTAAAAACAAGGCAGTGGAGTCTGTTCACAGCTCTCAGCAATGTTTTCATAACAATTAAGACATTTTATTTTTTTAAACCAATTTAAAGCTCTGTTTATCACAGAATTTCTATCGATGTTTTCTCTCTGGATGGTGTATTTAAATCATCATTAAATAATACAATGAGGCTGGTTTAAGTCCTGCTTTAGAACTCTCTTCTCCAGAGTTTATAAATCTGATATTTCTGGACCATGAAGGGAAGTATAGCAGCATTTGCAAGAAGAATTTTGACAGAGCAAAGCTGTGACTCCAATGATTATATCCTCTGTACACAAATACAATCCTACCAGTTAAGAATTGTGTCATTTTGGAAAGGGGAACGTGTAGAGTTAGGCAATTATTTTTTCTGCCCTGCATTTGTGCTCTTGCATGCTAACCATTCTCAAGTTTTATTTTATTTTTCAAAAACAGTTAAAATCCTGGATTAATTAATAATAATTATTAATACATATATAACATATATCATATTTTTTTGGCTGAGACTTGATGGGCGTTTTGGTGCAGAAATGATTGTAGAGAAATGTAGAGGTCGTATTGAAATTAATAATGAATGGCTCTCTCTTCATTAATAAATGTTCACAACTTGCTGACACTTCTTGTCAAATTGACTATTTATCAAAAGAAAATTTACTTTCTGAATTTGTCCAGTGCCTATTTTTGCCTCAACACCTCACCTGGAAGTGTTTTAGGGGTAGGCAAACGAAATGAAGAAGGCTGTGCTGGCCCTTAAAACACAAGGGATCCCAGCTTCTGTTTCTGAGATGTTCTAGTTCTCCCTTGTCTCCTATGGAAACAGTTAACTGTCCCAGGTATGGATTAAGGAATCATTGGAACAGAAACTGGTTTGCTGATAAACTAAGAGTTCTTGTCCCCAGGTCAGAGAAAACTGTTCTCTCTCAGTCCTTCTGAGTCAGGATATATTTCAGTATCTTACAAAAATTACACAGCTTCTGCAGCAGTGCCTTTACAGAGGTACAAGACAGCCCTGCTCCAGGACAGTCACAATCCTGGGAGACAGGTTTTTCAGGGTCAAATATAGAAATGTCTCCCTTTTTTATTTGTATATTCCATTTGCTTTATTTGTAAGCTCCCCAGCCACAGGACTCCTACAATATACAACAGAATTCCCTAATCTGCAATACTCATGGGAATTTGAGTAGAAATTACGTGACTGTATCTTGAACACTTACTGACAACTTAAGAGAGAGGCTCCTCAGAAAATTTTCTATTCCCATACCTTTCACTTCAAGTCCTGCTCACTGAAATGTAACCAGGTCATAGTAAACAAATGAACGTGCTGGTGCCTTTATTGTTCCTCTGAAATAGGCAGCTCTGCAAGGGTCAGCTGACTCTTGTGGAGCACAGTAAATGATCCCCACAATGTCAGATCAGGCCAAGCTAAATTGTAGCTGAACTGTCCTTTTGCTCTCAAAGTCTGCAGGTGTGTTTATGAAATGTGTTTCACAGCAGGAAGTTAAACACTTGTGTCAGAAGGAACAAGCTTTAAAAGGACAAATGAAAGCATAATTTGATCCCAAATTTTGTCCCTTCTCAGCTGGTTATCCTGAACTTTAATTTTTTTTTAATTAACTGCATAACTACTGTAACCTTGCTTTATTTATATAAATATTATTTACATAAATATAAACAATGCCTTGGAGTACAGGATGTAGCAAATACTACATTTGGTAACTGGTTACCTATCTTGCTTTTTCCATGTAAGAACTATCTTGTACAATCTGGGACATGTTTTACTCCAGCTTTGCTGTATCTGAGAGGGATTTCAGCATTCATTGGTCATAAACACAATAGCCTGATAGGGCTTAATTGAGAAAGGTGCTGGTTCTTTGCAACAATATCAAGTTTTAGTCTGGTAATTCAAAGTTCTCAAATATCTAAGAAAAGTTGCTTTGCCTTAAACTTCCTTTTTGACCTTTTCACTGGCATATCCTTTTGCCTTACACTCTTTTCCAAATAATCTCAGCTTTTTCTTGACTCCAGTCCAAAATATTCTGTTTGAACTCTCTCAGCAACAATTCCTCCTCTACACAATTTGGTGTTATCTGCTCAGTTTTTCTTGTTTTCTTTGACATTCAGCAATCAGCAGGCCTGGCTTGTGATCAAATAAGTGCTAGAGCTGAGTCCCCCTGCGCAGATGCAGTGGCTGCTGACATCAGAGGGTCATCTGCAGGATACACTTTCCTGCAGCTTTTGCTATAGGGTATCAAATGGGCTGTTAATGGCTCTTGTCCTGAGACCTTATACCTATTCTTGTCTTAGTAAACTCTCATGCAATCCAGAAAAATTCTATGGGCTGAAATTGCTGCAGCAAGAAAATATTTATCAGTGGAAGAGGATTTTCCAAATATTTATTTGGAAAAATATTTACCATTGCCAAAAATTTTCATTCACTGGTTCTTCACAGTGGAGATTTTAGTTCTGGCCTGTTGACAGCAAACCAGACTCCAAGTAGTTTTTATGCAGTGCAGGGTCTCAATGCCTTATCCACCACACCTGCAAACACTTGTGCATAGGATTCACCATGGAAATCTCTTGCTCACATTTCCTCTTAAGACTATCTTGTCCCAGTCCAATTTTAAACATTCAAGCATCAGTATGATCAGTTCCAGTTAGGAAAAACTTGATTCTTTAAGTTATTTAAGGTCTTGCTCCTCTATATATACAAATCTACTAGCACTCTGCGGTCAGTTTAGGAATGTCCAGAGAACCATCCAACCCAAACAGTCTGAGAGCCTAAAAACTTGTGAGCTAATGTTTTTCTTGTTTGTTTATCAGGAAATTAGGCTTATTTATATAATTCAAATTCAGGCATGGTAGGCCTTTCTAGATACATAAAGAGTTAGATCTGATATCCTAGTGGAGCCAAAAGAAATTACATACATTTGGAAAAAAGGATTCATGGCCATTACATTTCCCAAATCATACCACTATAACTAGTTTTTTCCTTTACATACACAATAACACACTCCTTGGAGGTGCTTCCATGACTGTTCTATCATAAAAATTGAGCTCCTAGGAAAGATAAGATGACAAATTAGAGCAGCAAATACTAAGTGTTAGAACAACAAGGAAGATGTGTTGGTAGTACAGGACAAGAAGGGAATAGAATGGAGGGAGATGAGCTGTTAAAACCTCTGCAAGGGAAGTGAGGGAAATAATAGAATCAATACCAAGCCTGAAAGAAGAGTCTAAAGAGAAGGAAACACCACGAAGGTGGCTTATTTTTCTTGTAGAAAGAAATATGTTCAAGGTTTGGGGAGGAAGGAATAATCAAGGATAGAAAGCTATAAAATTATGAGTTATTGTCTGGAATTTCATCTGAGGCTTTGTGACTTCAGTTTCACTGTTAATAATTTAAGTTAATAGACCCACCCGCTATTCTGATAGAAAAATGGCCCCTTGGTTTATAGTGGACTGTTTATTCTATATTTAATACTCCCTGTAGGTGATGGAACACTTGAGACTGCCGACTCTCACCACAGCCATCTGACATTCACTATTAACGAGTCAATAAATACGCCCCCTTTGTTATGTGCAAAAGCCCAAGATGTTCTTGTGTCTTTGATTTTTCCTATTCATTAAAAACACACAGCCTTTCAAAGCATGCCCTGTCAAACAGAGATAATGGAGATTTCATTGGCCATTGCCTTGTACATGCTGATATATCCTCTAAACAAAAGTGTCGGAATGTTGACACAGGAGGAATCCGGCCAGCTGGAGGGCTTTAGCGAATAATAAAATATAAAATTAAAGCATTTGTAACTGTTGTGTTTAATATAAAAAATCTGCAAAAGTTAATGACTGGATGGGTAATTTAAAACAAAAGCCCCAGCAGGCAGAGAAATATAACTACAAGCTAGCAAGAGGGATTCTTGATCCAGCTCTCTGGAGAGCATAGTTGGACATGGCATCTGTTTTTGCAATACAAAGCAATTACAGGCATCTCCAAACAATGAAAATCCATAAAATGTTCTGGTGTTCTGATTTTTTTTTTTCATTAGATAAGGTTGAGAAGTTACAGGATCCCATTTCATGCTGATAGCTCTCCACATCTGATAGGAACACTAGGAGATAAAAATGTTTAAGTAATCAAATGCTGTGCATATTTTTAAATGCACCCATTATGTTTAGTACAGCACCATAAAAATAAATATGTGAACTTCTTAAAACTGAGAGCTGTATTTGTCCCTTAAAGAATCAAATTCAGTGCCTGTGGACATGGTGAATCAACCCAAAGTACAGCAAGTACAAGATGTGAAACATTACAAAATCAAATCTGGCCCATAATAAGTCATCTAAATTGACTTTTGCAGTCTCCTGTTGATGGTGACCATATCGCCCACTGTGGGAAAATCATTCATCTTGTCTCTGCAATCTGCTGGAAACTTTCAATACTCAGAAGTAAAAGGGATTTCGGTCACTTTGAAAACCAGGATGTCCTGCTTCTAGATTCACTCTATAGAGACAAATCAATAGCAAACATAGTTTTGTAAATTTTGTTCCCATTCCAGTTAATCAATAGATGGGTTAAGCTGTTCCTAATAAGAAATTTTAAACACAAAAAAAAAATATATTTGACTCATTTAATAAAAACTTCACATTGTAAAGAAGAGTAAAATAAAGAAGCTTTCCTTGATTTTAATTTGGCTTTGGACCAGATTATAAACTGAATGGCAATATGTGTAGGTTTTTGAATTATACCTGAAAAAAATTATTCTTTAAAATAGCACATTAACTAGCTTGAAAAAAATCTGTTTGTATATATCAAAGTGTGTATCCATTAGAAATCTTAATTCAATACAACTGCATCTGATAGGATTTTTCTGCTATTAGGCCTAAGTTTACTGGTATTTAATATTTTGATCAATGATCTGGAAGTAAATATAAAATTGCAGTTGATAAAATGTGTGTAATCCATGAAGAGTGCCAGATTGTAAGTCGGGGGGATGAGCTGGAGAAGGTAATGCCACAGACATGAAGGAATATTCTGCTCTCCTTACATCACCTTAGAGTGAGAGAATGTACATTGGTCAGCCTATTTATTTTTAAAAGAAAGAACCAAAACCCAACAACTGCAGAGTTTTCATCTCCAGAAAAATAAAAAAGATAAATTCTGTTTAACAAGAACATCGTGGACAATTGCTGTAGCTGAAGGAAGACAAATTTAAACTGGAGATAGGGTGCAGATTTTTAACGGCATTCACCATTAAAGGAATAGATGCCTCAATTATAAAACATATTTCAAAATACTAATGGGTTTATTATTCTTCACTATATAAGGACAGGAAGGCAACAATATTGTCCCATTTGACTTCTTAGGAATTCTTAACTGCCTTTTTATAAGTTAGAATGCTGGCCAGCAACTAAAGAGATAGGAAATTAGGGAAGGAAACCTTTCAAAATGCTTCTTGTTTTTCATTATACCTACAAGGCTGTTAAACACCTTTGCCCAAAGGAAGTCTTCCATGACTCAGGAAACATGAACACAACCGTGAGACAAAAATGTCTAGGATTTTGAAAGTTCGTGTTCAGTAATTGTATCAGACAAAAGACATAATGACCTATGATTCAGAAAAAGGTTATCAGGAACTTCTTACTGACATATGAAGTGTAAAGTAACTTCAGGCAATTCTGGTCAAATAAGAACATACAAAGTAATTTGCAGTCACCTCTTTCCTGGCCTCTCTTCTCTGCTCAGTATTCAAGAAAAATTCCTCTGATTTCTGGGGAAGCAGCTACCTCTTTTCAGTGGTATCTGTAGATTAAGCAGAATTCACTTCTTTGAATCCTGTACTTGAGAAAACTCTTTATTATTGAGCACAAAGTATGAGCTGGAATGTTTATGTTTATATCTGAGGAAACAAAAAAGTTTTCAAGTACAGAAATATTATTTAAAGGTTATCTATAGTATAAGTTGTTAAGTATAATGACTTTCTAACTTAAAAATAATTTTTTAAAATTTATTAAATAGGCACTGGTTTTAAATCTTTGTCTTAACATATTTTAAAATTGCACAATATGATATTTTTTTCTTTAGTCTTCTGTGAAATCATGTTGTCTGCATTTTCCAGCCTTTAATCAGTAACACCCTGCTGTTACTGTTGGCCTCTTTTGTGGAGGAGATCAAACTGGGATTCTCTCCAGAAATGTAACTCCTTAACCTTTACAGAATTCCTTTACTGGCTAGAGGGCAATTTGTCGTGTTCTCCCTTTACAGAGCTGAAAGAGCTGCCTCTGCTGCCCTGCAGAATGATGAGAGCAATCAGGCCACATCCAGCCTCAAAAGAATTCTGGAAAGTAACTTGTTCGTAACTTTATGTTCTGGTTTGGGGGTGCAAAAGAACACTCTGGACTTGCTCTCCCAATGCATTCCTCAATATTTAGCATGAAATCAGAGATTCTTCTTGAGAGCTCTATCTTCTAATCAGATGCTGAACTACCCTTTAAAAATCTGCATAGACTCCAAAGTTTTATTTATTATGGAACCGATGCAATATAAATTACAACATTTTATTTCTGTTTTCATGAAAGGCCTTAAATCTCCAAGTTAAAGAATGTGTTTTAAGTTACTTGATCAGCTGCTGTTTTCAGAGCTCTTTAACTATTCCTCTCTGTTCTGAACATCCATTTCAGTGACATAAAGAAGAAAATTGGATTCTTTAACCAGTCAATATCCAAAGATTTGCAAAGCACCACTATGGAGTACTTGTCAAAAAAGGCACTAGAGCTACTAAGATCCACAAGCTTTGAAGTGTTTGTGTATTAAAATATTTTTAAAGCATTTTTAAAATAATGCCTACATGTAACACAGGCAGAAATATTCTAAATATTTCAAATAACACTTGAGAAAAAAAAAAGAGGAGTATTTTAGAGTTCACTATGAGATGGAAACTAGTGCATAATCTAAACAATATGATTGCACCTTGCCCTTCCAGTGATCTCCAGTAAATCCATAGCCTGACCTCATTGGTTACCAAACAGAAAACATACAGCTAAGCTACAATGAGATTTTATGGCATACCTTGTCACTGATTTATGACAATAATGAAGGTCTGTTATGCATTTTGACATAACTGGGCATTAATAAGAGCAGAGTTGCATTAGCTCTGCCTTTATATATGTTTCTGGAATGTATCGGTATTCTTTTGGCATGCTGGTTTAAATTGAAGAGATGTGCTCTGCTGTACTGCAGTTGAATTTTTTCTTCCTATAAACCACTCATGCTTAAGAGAGCTCCAGCTAAACATAAGTTACAGTGTTTTGTGCAGCTGGTGCCAGATATTAAAAAGTTTTAAGCTAATCTATGTTCCAGATTAACAGAATATTTCCTTTTTCCCTGTATATATCATGGCAGTCTCCTTCAACATGGCCTGGAGTTTTCATAGTGCTTTCCTGATTGGCAATACCTGATTGGCAAAGGATGATCTGGTTTCTCTTCTTATATAATTCATCTTCCTGATGAATCCCAGTCTTCTTTCTCAATAAACTATTGAATATTAACAGGCAGTCACACAGTTACTCTCTGCACATTAAAGATGTACACATAATTTACAGATTAAAGCACATGAGATTCTCCCGAGAAGGAAATGAGGCTTTATCTTGCTAATTTAAAAATGTAATTACATCTGCATAAAGTACACTGTGACTTTAATGTTCAACTCAATGTACATGTTTTCCTGCTGAAGTCAAAGGCATTGTAATCAGGATAGACAGCAGCAAGAGTCAATAAAAAGTTCTTTAATGCATTTTGGCCAAATTCTGGTTGTGCATCTGGCTCTTCAACCTGTCCACAAACACTTGTCCCATGTTTTACCTGGTCTGTGCCAGGAATGTTCTGGAAACCCTGCCACAGTGTGTGCCAGGGAGAGTAGACAGTAGATATTAAAGTTTATGTTGTTTGGAAAGCTGCAAAGCTGCAGATCAATGCATGGATTGCTGTGGCAAGTTCACCACCAAAGAAGCAAAAATTAATTTCTGAGTAGCCATAGCTAGGAAAAAAAGGATTCTACAATTTGCCACTACTTGAAATGGATGACAAATAAGCATGATGAAACTGCCCAAGTTCTTAACTACAGCTGATTATGAACAGAAAAAATATTTGAGAGGTAAAGAAAACTAGATTTAAAGATAAATATAATGACAAAACACAAGGTATTTCCAGTGCAAATACTGTGCTTGAGTTCCTGAAGATGTCTCATGTAGTAATTTTCATCTCATCAGAGATGGGCTTTAGCTGACCTGCCAGCACCTAAATTCCCTGTCATAACAGCTGCTACCATACAGCAGAACTCATGGTATCTGACACTGAACAGAGACATTTTCAAATCTTACAGTGCAATTGTTCCAGTGAAATCTAGAGCTAGTGGCCACTCCAGCAGTTTTTCATAACAAGAAAGAGAAAGCAATTCACAAAAGCCTGAACTGTCAAACACAAATCTGATGCTGCTCTGCTGGAAAACACTACAGGAAATCTGGGCCTCATTTTGTAAGCTTCCACTGCAGATTTTCTGTCATTTCCAAACATTTCTGTGTGACCTCAAGCCTCACAGATTTTTATTGACAACTTGTGAAGAATGTAATAAGATTTCTGTTATTTTTGTAAACCCCAGGGTATAAGACAGGTAGAGAGACCTCATTTGATGCTCTCCCTTGCTGAAAGTTGTTCTGTATTCCTATATACTATAACCTTGTCACAAGTGTTCTCAGAGCTGATCACATTTCTTGTTTATCTTGAATTTCCAGGTTTTTTGAAAGTAAACTCGAAACACTAATCCAGTGATGTAAACATTTTATTTCCCTTTCTTTTTCCCAACAAAACATACATTTTTGAAATTGTATACAATATTGCATATTGTAGGCAAAGTTCAAAATTCAGGTCCTCAAATAATATATTTCCTATTTGTGAAAGTATGACTTTAGTCACCATTACTTTTATCTGCAAGTCATATGCTACATTCTATACTGGATTTTGCACAAAAGCTTTAATCAAAAGAGAAGTGTTGTCTGTTTGTTTTCCTATTGCAGAATTTCCTAGGATTCCTCCCCTTGTGTCTTCATTCTCTAATGGGAATATGCCTTTGCTGAAACTTGTCTAAAGTCATGGGAGGCAAATTACATTGGAGTTGGCTTTCTGATTTTCTGATATTTCTGATAATGATATATTTGTCAGTATGTATCCTAGTTCTCCATTTCCTGTGATTTTTCCACAATAGAAGACTCAGTTAGAAAAATGAGTAATGTCTTTTTCTTGATATGAAATCTACAACATTCCTGAGAACAGTTAGTTGTGACAGACACTATTAAACAGCTCCAAGAGCTGGGTAAATTACCAATATGCAAAATGACTAAGAAAAAACATCCAGGCTTTATCATTTTTGGTTAAACACTAAAGCCTGTGACAGTGCACAGCTCTGTGCAGGTTTGCCAAGCTCTCAGGATCAGGGAAGCAGGAGGAGGCTGCCTTTCC
Source organism: Passer montanus (assembly GCF_014805655.1). Taxonomy (NCBI): domain Eukaryota; kingdom Metazoa; phylum Chordata; class Aves; order Passeriformes; family Passeridae; genus Passer; species Passer montanus. The sequence goes on along the minus strand of NW_024366659.1, from coordinate 186,231 downwards.
TTGCATCACTTTGCATCACTCCCTCACCTCTGACACTGTGGCATCATTTGTACTTTCCAAAAAACAAACAAAGCAAGACAAAAAAAACTAACCAAATAAAAAAAAATCCCCACAAACAAACAAACCCACAAAACTAAAACAAAAGTAAAACCAAAACAAACAAACACAAACCTCTTTGAAATCTGACACGTGCAGACACAAAAAGAGATAAAGGGATAACGGAGGGTAAGCAACTTGTTTCCTAGAAGGAAGACATTCCTCTGTGCATCTCATATGAGCAATTCTGTCTCAAGAAGTCTCTGTGTCCTTGGAATTCTTCCTGCGCTGTTGTTTCCGGGAAGAACAATCAGCGACATTTTACAGCAAACAGAAGCTTCTGAAAAGCCTGAATTTTTGGCAGCAGGATCAAAGAACAGTCTTGCAAATTCTACTCCCATCACTGACTTCCAAACTACTCCTAAAATCCCCTCTTTGTGTATATACATTCTGTCTGTACTTTTCTTCTGTCTTTATAAAAACACAAGGACAGTTTTGAACTCACTTAAAACTGACCCTTGTGGCAATTATCAGCTTTTTTTTTTAATTTTGAACAGAACTTGACAATGCATATGGGGAAAAAATATTCTACTTTTCAGACCAGAGATGGCTTGGAATATATAACCCTTCCAGCTGCCAGTCACAAGTTACACAATTCTATTTGCAGAAATGGATGTCCTTAACACAGTTTTGCTTCCATTTTCAGAGAAACCCATGTGCAGCTTTATATTATATTGGTTTTGATGGTGTGTGCAGCATGTGCTTGCTGACCAAAGCAAACACTGTATTTGTCATTTAAGTGCTAGAATGTTTTTTGCAGTCTGCAAATGGTCTCCACAGCTTTTCCCATCATGTTAGCAAGCTTTTATTAGTTAATCTGATTTATTGATTGGTTAACTGAGAAGACTGCTGTTACAGAAGAGCACTGTGGAGCTACTACACGGATGAGCACAGAACTTGCAATGCCCTCTAGTGTTTCTTCCCTGGAAATTAAAATTTAGAGTGAAATTTTGTTAGCAAGCTTGGTTAGTTGCACTTCTAAGTCCTTTGGTGGATATTGAAAACAAACCCATTGTAAATACAGCCACACCATGAAACACAGAGCCTCCATAAGATGGAAAGCAAACAAATAGCTGAGATTTCAGAGACCAGAAGACATTAAAGTTGCACTGTAGTTTGATTAGAGTTGCATTATCTTAGAGAGAGGGAGAGCACCCTATCCTAAACCACCACTCCATGACTGCCCTGAATTTTATGTGAGTACACCCTGAGAAGCAGTCCTGATGCTGGAAGACAACAGTCAAGCCAAGACATGACACAATGTATTTACAAAGTTCTCTCCCAAAACCCAGAAATCATAAAAGCTACACTAACATCAGGATTTTGTCGTCTAGCTAGCAACTATGTAAGAAATAACAATTATTTTTGGAGCAGTGGCTGCTTTGATTTGACATGCAACACAGCAGCAGCAATGTATCATTACAGCACTGTGCCCAAGCTAAACAGCTTTGATCATGCTTTTATGGTCAAGCAACTCTCTCACAAAGTATCACCCTTGCTCTGCAAGGTTCTGGTAGCTGAGATCTCCCCACCCTCCTGCTGTGTGCACTCAGGAAGATATGTCCCTAGTATCTCTTAGATTCCTAGCCAGCAATTTCTTAGTTCTGCTTCATTAATCTGAAGAAAACTCAATTTTTAGATGGTTTTCATACTTCAAACACATCAAAATAGAACAGAAAAAATCTTCCAAAACAATGTTGTGGCAAACTCCCAAGCTATCCCCTACTTATTTGTGAGAGTTTACCTAGTTGTTGGTTTGTTTATTTAGTGAATTTGATTATATTTATTCCAGGAATGTGTCAGCTTTATAGTTTTTTTACTTCACAAGAAATGAAACACAATTCATTTTCAAAAAGGAACATAAGCAAAACAGTGGCACACAAAGTGGTGTTTGTGGGACAAAGTGTCCAAAATGTTACATCAGTCGCTGAGGAGGAATGAATAGGGAACTTTTTTCAGAAATAAATATATAGTGCCTAGAAATTGAATTATTAGGCATTTATCCTCAGGCACTTAACCGCCTGTTGATTTTGACAGGTTTTAGGCAGCTGAAGTCCTTTCAGGATATAGGGATTAACCTCAATTAAGCTTTTACTTCTGAGCACTACAAGGAAGCCCAGAAATAATTAGAAACAAAGAAAAAGAGTGGTGAAGTTCACTTTTATCTGGAGTTTCTCATCATCCTCAAATCTAAACCAGCTGAAGAAAAGCCTAAAATCATATTTTAATCAATAACTCCTTACACATATCCAGAATGTTTATGCTAGAACTTTTTCTAGAAGTCCCTAAAAACTGGTACATAACGGACAAAGATTTAGAGAGAAGAAAGGTCTACAAGAAAGAGGAACCAAAGCATTAATAATAGAAATAGTGATAAGGCTATTTCTTTATCTGACCCCAAATTGATATTGTGAAAGCCACTGGTTTATCTGTACAGCAGTAATCTCAAACTGAGAGACTGCAACTGATCGTAAAAATTTTGATCAGCACCAGGTGGTGCTATTTTGCTTTTAAAAATTTTTTTAGCTTGGTAAAATATTTACATTTTTAAATAACCTCTGATAAAACTAAATGAATGAGAAGAGTATCTATGTTCTCATGCTGTAAATTAGTCATGGCTGCTTTTGGTGTTATGCATTCATATATTTAAGAAGCAGAGGATTCCCAACATACCTGATAGGAAAATTTTAGAAGTCTTTAGCCTTTAAAACAATCCTAGTTTTATAAACTGTTTAATCCATAGAAATTCTACATATGCTTCTCTCAGATTCTCACACAAAAAAAAAGAAAATTCATATTAATCCAAATGCGCTATTTTGTGAGGTGGCACATATAAAGTACATGTATTTGCTCATAATTTTTTTATTACAGACAGGCTGTTCCAAAGCAGTGCACCAAAGTCTGTGCCTCCAGAAATTCAGACAAGTCCAGAAGCCGGGGATAATAGGGAGAGAAATATTTAAAATCAATCCTAAAAAATAAATCTGGGGTCAAAATTCAAAGATTTTTTTTTATTTAGCATGTCTGCCACATATTCTTACACTTTGCCCAGATGTTCATATAAAACATAAGCTGCCCCTTTTTATGGTTCTGATCTATTTCTCACAAGAGCACATGGCCACAAACTGTATTTATAGACAAGTTTACAAGAACTTTGTCAGCTTCAGTTTAACAAAGTCTAATCATGTTTTATCAGTCTTTGCAATATATCAGTCATGTAATAATTTTTAGGGTGGCTTTTTCAATTAGGTTTTGATTTCTTGTCGGTACAAAAACTGTTTTAGAGGAAGTAATAAGAATCCAGCATGTTGTTTTAAAGGCCATGAAGTAGCCACATGTTGCCAACCTATCCCCACTGTTCTGCAAGCTGAAGATTCTTGGCAGAAGTGAAAGACTGATATGAAATGAGTGACATCATCCTATGCTGCCGTTCAGCTTATCACTTACTCCTTGGATTAATGGTTTCCCCACAGACTATAAATTCATATTTCCAGAGGTGCCTGTACTGCTGACTTCCCCAGTTTGCCAAAAGCATTGCCTTTGTGGCTGCTTTTGAAGAGAGCCCAGAACTGTAGGAGATTTGTTTGACAAATAAATTGGGTTTTCTCTCTTGCTGCTGTAAGGCTGGGCTGAAGGCAGAGCCTGGAATGCACAGAATGTTTATTGCCTCTGCAGTCTGAGATGAAGAAATCCTTAAACCAGTGCAGCAGAGCTGCTCCTTCTGCTCTCTGCAGTGCAGTGCTGATGTAACACGAGGCAGGTAACAGGACAGCTTGGGGAGCCCAGCTGTGTCCAGACAGACACAAAACAAGGAGCTATTCTTTAAGTGATGCCGTAACACCAAAATCTGCGTTAGCCTCAATGAGAATAACCACAAATCCAGAGGTGCACGTCCATATCTGATTGTGTCAGAAGTGAAGATCAGAGTGTTGCCTCTGTCTTTTAGAATCTTTACAGTTGTCTGTAGATAAGAGGCAGAGCCAGGCAACATCTCCTTGGAAAAATACCCTACCAGTCCCACACCTCAGCCTTTCAAACATGGCCACAGACAGGCAGTAGCAGCCTGAGGATGCATCTTTTGGTGAGGGAGAACCTGCCCTTTTGTCCAAGAACAACACCCATGCAGAAGAACTGCCATCACTATCTCCTGTTAATCAGCAGAAGATCAAGTCAAACCAGAAATAAACCACTGTAGATGTGAGGCATGTTTGTAGACAGAATGGCAGAACAGGAAAGTAACCTTGTGCCCTAACAAACATTTGCCATGGCCCTTACTTTAGGAACTGAATACAGCAAAGTACAGTGTTCCTTACTCACAGATCAAACAGAAAAAAAAAGAAAAAACAGAGACTTTTTTTGTTCAATTGAAGGAATGAACTCTCCCAAAACATTTCAACTCTCCCCACCCTGTGCTAACATCTCATGACTCGTGACATAAATGAGACATCATGCATATGAAGTAATAAGCTGATTTCCACCTTGTGTAGCCCATGAATGCTGGTTAATCTTTGATCCCTGGGCACACTAAAATTCACCAGCCAACTCAGGGAGATTAAAAGTGTTTGAATACTGCAAAAGTAGCTTTACCACCTCTTTTAGTCTTTTCCAAAAGGGGATTATGACTCAAAAACTTCTGACCTTGTCAGCATAGGAAATAGTTGCATAATCTGTTAAAGCCTAACATCATTTGGAGAAAAACCACTATAAATTCAGAAAGAGGAGTACATAATAAACACAGCATCAGAGTATTTTGCTATTTCTTTTTTTCTTTTACATCAACAACATCAGAATTGTTCTGTGACAAAGTAGAAGGGTTTTCACAAGGCAGTTCAGCTGGCAGGAAAATAGAAGGGGAGCCCAGGTATGCTATTGTTACTTTGTAGGCAGGGTGTCTCTTAAAATTCTCTATTATTGTCATTTCTGTGTGTTTAAACTGGTTGAATTTCCTCCTTCCCTAATCCCTATTGGTTTGATTTTCTCTGCATTGCAGGATTTTATAATCTTTCTCCAACTGCACATATTTTATTTGATTCAGAAAAATGTGCTGTAGTGCCACATTCTCATTTGTGTACAAATACAAGAGCTGACAAACTTCAAACAGAATTGTGACCTTCCTTTTAAGTTGCCTAAAATCTTGCAGAAAATACAACGCAATTGCACTTTGTATTTTAGTGAAACTGCAATCTACAAAACTCAATGAAGTAATTATTGTAAATGTCAAAGGCTGGGGTATCTGCAGGATTAATGCCAGCTCAGACGCTTGTATTTTAACTTTAAAAGCTTATGAGCAACTAAGGTAATGCAAATATATTCAGGAAAAAATATAGGGCTCTGAAAGTATCCACTGTATCACCTTTGACTCTCTCCTCCTCTTTCATTTTCCAGTTGTGTCACCCATAAACATTGAGTCTAGGTAAACTAAATGTGGTAGAAGTTGTAATTCACAGCCAGAAAAACATTCTATTTGATTTTAAAATTACTAATTTGGCCTGTTTGTCAGCAGTGTGGTGCTATGTGATCTTCCATTTCATAAGCTGCACAAAACTTAAGTCACCTTCTCTCATTTTGGCACATTTTGGGGGTCTCTGTACTTATATTTACATGTCCTAGTTTTGCTGAGTTGTAAGCAATTCTAATAAAGATCTTCACAATCAATTTTAAACCCATGCAGAATTAAAATACTAGGAGTGGATGATACTACCATTAAATTTAGCATTAGCTCAGTAGTTTAAGAAACACAAAAAAAAAAAAATTCTCCCCATGAGAAGGAACCCAGGGAAAAAGAAAAACTGACAAAGATCTTGGAAAGGCCTTCTGCACACACAGAGTGATTTTGATGGTAACCTTTGAGGGTTTTGTTATTTTATACCATCAAATTCTAGACCCAGATGTGGGGTTTGTATTGTCCTAAGTGAATAGGGAAAACACACCCCTGTTGTGTACAAATGAAACATCTCTGCTCCCTCAGGGCATAAAAAAGGTTAAAAGGCTGAAATATGGATGGTGCCTAAATGTTTTTCCAAGGCAATGGTGACACAACCACCGGGAATTTTCCATCAGCTTTCTGAAATCAAAATGTGGGTAATGCAAAAAGTTCTTTTTTCAGTGCCCACTGTGGAAGCATTATGCTGATCTTGATACTGTACATACCAAACTCCTCCAGTCACTGCTACTTAGACACAAAACCCTGGTGTACATTCAGCTTCCCTGGCACCCTGCTGCCAATGATTTGTATTTATTTTAGTCCTGCTGCTGTTGCTCACCTCAGTGGAGGATGGTGGTTTTGCATCTTTGATAGGAGTGGGATTCAGAGGAGATTGTCTTTCTCTTAAAATTTCATGCTGGTATCAAAGAAAAAAAGAAAACAAAATTTTAAGAAAAGGCAAAAAACGTTAAGACACCTAAATATTCGAGTCACACTACTTGGTGACAATCCCACCTACAGATTCATCGTAATTTTGCATTCACCCTCTCCAAACTGAGCTGTTGCCACTGCCTACTCAAGACAAAGTCTCCAAAAACGCTGAAGCTTTTGCTCCATGTGGTGGCCACCATCCCACAGAGTGTGGTGCTAAAATATTCTGTGGTTTCCAGTTTGCTATCCATTGCCTATCATGCCAGTGGTCCTCTTCTTAATGGTCCTTCTGGGAAACTACTGCATTGCTGTGCTTCTGTAATTAGCTCATGCACGGTGTCTGAGGGAAACGAAAGTTCATGGTTTTTATAACAGATTGCAAGACTTTATTAACTATTGATCTTATGTCAGCTGTTGGAGAAAACCTGGAGGAGATGACCACCTCTTGAAAAATTAGATAAAACTGACCCCATAAAAGGGAGCAGAGAAAATCAATTATGGCTATTCACAGGAAAGAATAAAAACGGTGAAGATATGGGTTTTGTACATTCATGTCCCAGTTCATTCAATGTACTGCATCAGATTTTTACACATGGGAACCCAGTACGGAGTCCCGTGATCATCTGAAACCACTTGTAACAAATTTTTTTTGGAAGAGGGAATCAAATACCGGATAGGATTTTGTACGGTTGGTAATTATTCACATTGTTACTTAAGGAAAGAGGATCGGCCGAGCAATTCACTGTTTTGACCAGCAGGAAAACACACGGGGCAAAACTATTTTCCCACATAGCGGGAGCTGGGGACGAAGCTCTGGGTTGGGCCGGGGGGGAGATGTAAATCTACGGCCGCAGCTAGGAATTACTTTACTTCATTTATCTGAAACTCTGCTTTTCTCGCTTTGCAAGTTGCCGACAGCAGCCCCCCCGTGCACAGCGCGGCGGAGCAGGCGCGCTGTCCCGGCGGGCAGGGCGCGCTTCCCCCGCGCCCCGCGGCGCGGCGCGCTGGGCCCCGGCCGCGGACAGACGGACAGACGGACGGGCAGACAGGCTTACGGGCGGGCTGCGGGGCTCTCGGGCTCTCGCCACCTGCCCGCAGTCCCGGTGCCGCGGGCCGGGCGATGCGGGCGTGGCGGCCGCCCGGCCGCCCGCGATGTTCGGGGCGGGCAGGCACAGCATCCCGCGGCCCGTCACCAGGAACCTGGAGGACCTGGACTCGGTGCAGAGCGTCCTGCTGCACAGGTCGGTGCCCGGCGCCGGGAGCGGGGGGCGGCGGCCCGAGGTCGCTCCCCGACCGCGGGAGGCTCCGGCACCCCTGACCCTCCGCAGGGCAGGACCCGCCGGGCGGAGGGACAGCGGAGCCGCCGGAGCCCCGGCGAGCTGCCCTTGTCCTGGCGGCAGGAAGGGCAGGAGCCGGGGCTGCCCCTCTGGGCACGGCAGGGGAAGGGAAGGGGTGGCTGCCGGGGGGAGCCGAGGCGCCCTCGGTCTTCCCTCCCTCCTTCCTGGAGAAGAGGAGGATGTGCAGGTGAGGGACTCTTACACGGGCAGAGAAACGTGCTGATAACTCTTTGATATGGATTGATGCTGTTGAGTCCATGCCATAAGCGTTTTGAACCTTCTTTAAGGGCAGGGGATAATGTATTAATTCGCAAACAAATCCAAGAGGGATGGGAAAGAAATCCTTAAGTGGATGTACGGGAGGCGGCACACTGTGAGAAGCAGCTGCTTTTCCTCCTGCATTCACCATCCCTAACGGGCGATTTTCCACGGTATCCACATCTCGACAATAGGATCTTGCCCAATAGGCCCGTGCAGGACTCTGAAAGCCACCCTTAATGGCATTTTCCATGTGCCGCAGAAACTTTACAAAGAAAAACGCATGCCATTCACAGCAGAATCCAGGAGAAGCTCATCTCCAGTTCTGCTGAAGTGTCCGTTCCCTGTTTCTCAGCCATGCTGGTTCATTTCCAGCTGCACAGAAAAGGCACACGGGCACTTCCAGCGCCAGCTCCAAGCAGCTCTTGCTGTGGAAACTAACAAGTGGTTGTTAACTCCAGCGTCAGCCGTGTGAAATCCATTCCTGTGAGCGCTGGGGATGCACACACAGAGCACAGCAAGGAGGGCACGCTGCAATCAGCCTGCTCCGGCACGGCTCTGAGGCTGCTTTATGCGCAGGAAATGTGCTCGTGTGCAAACAGAACCCCATGGACTTTGCAGTGACTTAACAGAAAATGTTCTGTTTCAGAGCCGGATTAAAAACATGCTGCCCCGTGGTATTGCTTATGTTAATATACTCTAAGTGGAATAAGGCTACTCATGCTTGAAACATTTGCATGTTGACTGACTGCAAATAATGGTTTTCTTTCATGCCTGACATGCCTGCTATGCATAGCAGGTGATCCAAAAAAAAAAAAAAAAAAAAAAAGGAAGGCATTTAAAACATTTAAGGTGAAGTAAAAGCAGTAGGAAAATAAAATGAAAATTACAGCTGCTTTTCATTCTGGCGAAAACTCTTAACTCTATTAGACTGTTTTTCAAAAGAATGGGATGAGTTGTACTACTCTTCCCAGATTTTTCATGACTGTCTTCCTGTTAGTTTTGTGTTCTTCTGAAATACCTTCTGTGATCAGAGCTGATACAGAAAGCTTAAGAAGCCAGAATATTCTCTTTCATTTATTGAGCACTAGAGTGTTTGCTCACAAAATTTCTGTTCCTTTGGTCCCAGAGACAGCTTTCATTCTCCATGGACTCTGTTTACATGTAAATATCCCAATTAAAACGACAGCCCAGTGTCACTCTTCAATTCACACCACTTTGCTGTGGATGGTCTCTAGGCGGCCCTGTCAGAGGAGCTGTGAACAGAAGATTCTGTAATCACAGCCTTACACAGTTTTATGGAAACCTGGTAATCAAAAAATCTTAATTTGTAAGGAATCCTTGTGAAATATGTATTTTATCCTCTAAAAAACACTTGGCAGGAGAGGGGAAAGTCGTGTCGTTGTTATTCATCTTTTAAAAAGAGGGAATTATTTCTGACATATTTTGCTCATGCTGTGCCTAGGAGGATATAAAACCCCAGGAATCAATAGCTGAAATATAATGTCACTCATATTTTTTTTTTTAGTTTTTCTTTCAGTAAAGCAGGTGCTAGCAAGAAACACAAGTGAAAAACAAAGATTAAATTATTTCCCTCTTAGTTTTATCTGCTTGTAATGTATCATGTTTTATCTGCAGTGTATAATTTGTGTCCGTGCAGCTGTTGGTAAAGCCTTCCTGAAAATATTAAGTGATCTGAAATCAAGAAAGGAAAAAAATGAAACATTAACAAGTCACTTGCAGCCTTCTTACCTCATTATCACTAATGAAGAGCTGTAATTTGAAGCATGGAACCAGTGTGTCCTATACCCTGTCATCTTTTAACTTCAGTCTCCTTCTGAATACAGGCATGGATCAAGGCAGGCAGTTATTTTTAAAGCACAAAAGCTTCTGAAACAGGTTAAGCCAAAAAAAAAAAAAAGTAACGAGAAACCCTTGCTCCGGAAATAAATTTCCACACGTGGATTTGGTTCTTTGCAGGAACAGCTAATCAGAACAACCTTCAGGCTTTAATTATCCACACCTAAGTGCTCATTACCCAGTTGTCCAGTGAGGGTGAGCAGTGCTATTGATGCCAGTGATACTCCCTGGCAGATTTTTACCATCTGCATGTTAAAAGCAGCAACTTGGCATAGAAGGCTCATGGATTCCTTAGCAAGGAGCATCAGCCCCAGCTCCTTGGATTAAGTGTAAAGTGTCTGCCAAAAGACAAATTATTTCAAGTTTCATCCTAATATTTATGCCCAAGAAATGAGAGGATTTCCTCTCAAGAGGGATCGTGTGGGAAAATCTGTGTCTTCACTAAAATAAGATCCTGCTGTGTGAGATATATCCTGCAATCTTTAATTGTTCCCACAGCAGCAGAAATTCCACATTCATTTCAGCAAAGTCTTTAGGTGGCTCCCAGCTACTCCTCTCAGAGGACCAAAGCCCTCCATCATCCTTCCATTCACAATATGCTTATTCCTATAAAATAGCAAGTGGTGTAAAACCACTGCCTCCTTGAGAGAGAGTCTGTATTTCTCACTTAGTGAGCAAACAACTGGAACCAATTAATCAGCTCTTGAACTCAGGGAAATTTAACTAACACAGCACCATCTGGCATTGACTATCACTTCTCTACAGAAACACTTCAGTGTGCTGCTCGGAGTATTAAAAGTGCTTGCAAATGTAAGCATAATTAGGGAGGGTGGGACAGTAGATCTCACCTTCTAAATGAAACCATAGTAGCACAAGCTTTTTTCTTTAGGAAATGTTTCTGTTTCCACCTCTGGATAGGTTTGTAGTCTTAATGACCACGCAACACTAATTTATCTGTGAAATCTGCTGTTGTCCAGGGACTTCAGAATGGCCCTTCAGTACTTAATACAGGTATTTTTACTCCAGTTGAAGCCTTAATCACATGAATGCGAGTCCAAAACATTTCTGTCTGTTAATTCACTTGAAATCACGCTTGCTAATATACACTTCCCTAAAGCCATTTCAAGTACAGCAATTTCATACCAGGATTCTGTCACTCCTCTGTAGTGTTCCAGGGCTATAAAACCTCACTGCTGAAGCTGTGCAAATATCCCACAGAGCAGAGATTAAATCCAGCACACGGAACATGTTCCAACAATTACTCTCCATCCCTTTCCCTACTCACCATGTGTGTCCTGATGGGTTTACTTGACACAGCTACACAGCGAGTTGTCTGCAGGGCTGCCACAGGTCTTGTTTTTCATGGATCTGAACAATTTAAGTCCTGAAAACCGAGTAGGGGGGTTTTTTGTGTGTGTGTCTCGACTGTGCGTGATTTTACACGTGTAGACTGCAGGGGCTATTTTAAGGTTCGTGTTTGGGTCTGTCACATCCTTGCTTCTCCTGAGCCGCCCTAGGCAACTAATCTAAGGAGAGACAACCTTAATTGCTCGTTAAATTGATGAAATAGCACATAAAATGAAGCACAGAGGCATCTCCATGCTTACCAGCTGGCCCCAGAGCCACTTTTTGCCTGGTGTTTCCCCCTCCTGACCAGGGCTTGGCTCTGAGCCTCACCCCAGGACTCCGGAGTTTCACTACCGCCGTCTTTTATGGGACGGGTGCTGGCCCCTTGGAATCAGGCAGCTAAATAAAGCCCGGCTCTCCACGGCGCGTTGCTGCTCAGCCAGGGAAAGGCGCCCGAGGGCCGGGGCAGGCCGGGCACACGGGAATTCCCGCGGCCGCGGGGGACCCGGGAGCGACGGGCCCCTCACGGCCGGGCGCCCGCGCGTCCCTCCGTTCCCATGGCGAGCCGCGCGCCGGCCAATGGGCGGGCGCGGCGCGCGTCACGTGCCCCGCGNNNGGTGCAATGTCCGGCGGCGCGCGGCTGCCATGGCGGCCCTCGGGAGCGGCGCCGCCGAGGGCATGGAGGCGGCCGGGGGAGGAGGAGGCGCCGAGCCCGCGGGCACCGGCAGCGAGAGCGAGAGCGGCTCCGGCGGCTCCTCACTGGCTGCCAGCTCCGAGTAAGCGCGGGGCCGGGAAGGGCGAGCCGCGGGAGCTCGGCCGGGGTCGCGCTGAGGGGGCTCGGCGGGAGCGCCCCGGCGCTGCCGGGCTGGGCTGGGCCGGGCTTAGGTGAGCTCGGCTGAGCCGGGCTGGGCCGGGCTTAGGTGAGCTCGGCTGAGCCGGGCTGAGCCGGGCTGGCCCCAGGAGCAGAGAGCCGTGCGAGGTTTCCGGCAGTGTTTCCCTGCCGAGCGCTGACGGTAGCGCGGTGTGGGCTCTGCAGGGAGCGGGCCGTCCCTGCGGACCTTGTGTCTTTCATTTTAGTGTCCTGCGCCAGAAGGCAGCTCTGCATAATACGGGTTTTAAAGTTACAGATGCAGCCTCCGGGGTTTTGGTTTTTCTGTATGTTTTTTAGTTCGGATGAAGTTAAACTTACAACGTTGACTTGGTTCCCTGTGTTGAAACAGCCGCGCTTTGCACTTGGAATGTGTAAAGCGCATTCTTCACGCATCTTCAGTCCAAGTCAGAAGGTAGTTCTGTAATAATACATATTTTAAAGTTATAAATGCAACCTCCGGGGTTTTGGTTTATTTCTATATTTTTTCATTCGGATGAAGTTAAACTTACAACAACAACTTGGTTGTTTACAATTTACAACATCGACTTGGTTCCCTGTGTTAGGACAGCTGTGCTTGACATTTCAAATGTGTATTTCAGGGTCTAATCAATGGCATTTCATTGATTAGACCCTGAAATACACATTTGAAATGTCAAGCACAGCTTGTAAGTTTCATCATGAGGTGAAAGACATTCAGTGTGTAAGTTTCATCAGGCTGTGCAGTGGAAGGGAAAAAAAAAAAAGGTTTAAGTGGGAGAAGTTAGAATTGTGTAGTTTATTTTGTAGTTGCCCCTTACCTCTGGCTCAGAGATAAAGCTGTTGTACATACACATACATTACTTTATTCTTATATTTATAAGCCAGAAGTCAACTGTAACATTTCAGCTTGAAGCCATGTTTTCTTTTAATATTTTGTGTGTTTGGAGTTTTTTTTATTTTCTCAATTCTTTCATCTAAAATGCCTTTTTACTGTCATTCTTTATATATGTTTAGGGAATAAAGCTGTTCCACAAATTTGAGCATAACACGTCTGCTACTTGTAATGATATGTATGGTACTTTTAATAATTTATCTGCATAACAATTCATCCAGCAGAACTTGGATCCTTTCTAATTTATCTTTCTTCCATTAATGGACCATTTCAATCAGCACGGTTTTTCAGACATTTTTCCCAAAGAGGAAATACCTGTGTGGGATGAGGGAAACTCCTCTCAGAGAAATGCAGGCCTTCAGGATTTCTAGCTCCTTTGACTGAAGCTTCCAGTCCTAGAGGCAAGTTGAGGGTATTGTGTAAGCACTTGTTTTGACACAAGAGAAAACAGATCAACATGAGATATATTATTTTTTTCCTTTTTTCTTGCCTTGTTTGGTTTAAATTCATTGTGATGCTACAGTATTAGGGGGAAAAACCTCTCATGCTAGGTGCAGACTTCTTGTTTCAGATTTGCTTTTCCAGATGCCTGTGAGTATCTCTGTTGGGAAAGTGAGAGTTTTCTTACAGTACAGTTCCTTCTTGACTTCTCTGTGGAGTGGTTCTGTTTGGGTGAGCACAGAGTAAACACCAGACATGCCCACAACTTTTTTTTTTTCCTCCAATGGTCCATATTGTTTTAATCAAAATAGAGAACAAAGCCAGAGGACATGAGTGTATGAACTCGTGTCCAGGCTGAAATTTTGACATCTACCCCAAAGAAGAAACAGCTTTTCCAAAGATCACAGTCTTTTTTAAAGAGGGAATAAAAATGCTATCATACATGACAGGAGTTTTTGCTAATGCAGATGAAATTTCTTTGTAAATTTCTATTGTTTCCTTTTTTGTTTCCATTTTTTGTTTGGGTTTTTTTGGCGGGGGGGAGCTGATTGGTTGTTTTGGGGATTTTTGGTTTTTTGTTTGTTTTGGTTGGGTTTTGTTGGAGGTTTTTTGTTTGTTTGTTTTTGCTTACACATGTCAGAAGGTGGGAATACTCCTTAAAAAACAAACCAAGGAAAACCTCTTCTCATGTTATTTCTTGCCTACCACCTTCTGAGAGAAGGTGGATCACAAAGAGTGTGCCCTTGACAGCCTTTAGGTTTTTTTCAGCATTCTGATACTTTCTTGAATGAAAACTTAGGATTTTGAAAATCACAAACTTGGATTTATCCCGAAGGTAGAGCCAAATTATCACAAGTGGTGGCTCTTCTTTTAAACTATTTGGGTAAAAAAGCTAATAAATGCAGAGGAGATAGGTGATGTTTCTTCTTGTCTGCAGGACCCATAGACTTTTCTCAATAACTGGGGCTCCAGAAAGACAGTAATGCCAATGTTTTCTTTATTGTTAGTCCAGCCAGATCCTCTTGTTGAGCCCTTAAAGGTACTCTGGTGCAATGTCTGTATAATGTCCTCCATTCAGCTAAACTTTTGTCATTTAGCTGTGTTTTCAGATTAATGCTCTATTTGAATATTTACTACTATCTTTAAACCAGGTTTGTACTCTTTATTCAGTAAAAATACTTCTAGTGTGAAATGTGTGAATGTGTGTTGACGTTAAACTACTGTATTAATTATGATGTAAATCTCCAGTCACATTTTTATTTATATGATTTTTATGAAACAGAGAGACCTCTTTCTTATGTGGTTAGGAAGAATTAACTGGTCTTGTCTGTTCCTGAAAATCTTCCATGCAGAACATCCCAGATAATTAAACCCATGAGTACTCTTCTTACTGTGGCCATCATGGATTCTTATCGATCTGGAGTAACATTCCATAATTCTCCTCAAGGTTCATTTGGTCTGTTGCCCCTCAGCAGGCAGTTTTTGGTTGTTTTTTTTTTTCCTCAGCCAAAAGAGTATAATTTCCTTCAGTCTCCTTCCCTTTAAATGTGTTTGTAGGCTGTATAGCATTTGTCTCTTTGCTCTGGGTGTGTTCCAGTTATTACCTCTTTCTTAAAACCCGATATCCAAAACTGGACATGGCTGACACATCACCATTGCCAAATTAGGACAAAAATTTTTTTGCACTGTACTGATGATGTTTCTGTTATATCCTAGAGCTGCTTTGCAGAAGTGTCTTGCTCTTGACTTCGGGTGATCCACACCAGCTGCCAGACCTGTTTCTGTAGCACTGCTGCCTCTTTGCATTTTTAGTGTGTATTTTTGCAGATGCTGTTTGGAACTTGGGTTTTTAAAACTGTTACCTAGATTTCATCTTAGATTGTTTTGGGGTTTATTTTAATGTTAAATCTAAGTGATTTTTAAAATGTTTATCTTATCTTTCCAAAGGACTGGCAGTGCAATCTGTGTTCCCATAGCATGACAGAATATCCTGAGTTAGGAGCCCACAAGGATAAACAAGTCTGTCTTCAGGCTCTGCACAGGACCTCCTCAAAAATCATGCCACGATTATATTACAAATGCATGAAGGAACAAATAATGGGAGAGAACAAACAGAATGAAATTTTTTCTCTTAAGAGAAAGTCCATTGTGCACATGAATGTAATTACTAATTAAGACTTGTCAGAGAAATATTTGTTTTCTGAAAAGAGAATACAGCTTTTTGCAATGGCTGTTTTCCTCTAAGGCATTTCAAGAAAGTATTTTACTGGTGAGAGGGATGTCTTTCCTTGCCTTATCCATCATTTATCTAAAACAATCTCTAACCCTCATGGCAGACTTAAAGCAGTTGAGCTGTCAGTGTTCAGGAGGCAACTATTTTTTTCCCTGCTTTTTATTCAATCCTTGCACTCTCTCTGTCCCGTCCCTACTTAAAATAATCAGACATCACATGCACAGTGATCTTCCTTATCAGAACTCATTGATCATTCTTCTTTCTTTTCCAGTGACCTTGAGCCCGAGTGGTTGGATAGTGTGCAGAAAAATGGAGAATTATTTTATTTAGAATTAAGTGAAAGTGAAGAAGAAGTTCTGCTTCAGAACAGCTGTCCAGAAATGCCAGCAGTGAATCATGTCAGGTTTCGTGAAAATGAAGCTGAAATCATTCAAGAGGGATCACGAAAGGAAAGAAGGTATGAACTGAAGAAATGGACCAAAATGCTGAAAAAGAAGAGTCTTCTACCAAAGAGTTCTGGTAAGAAAGGCAGTGGAAGCTGCAATGAGCACCCCTCTGGTCCTACTTCCATATTGAAGCACCGGTCTGCTCAGAAAATGGGTGTGACTGTCCAGCAAAAGTACAAAGATGTGTCTGTTTATGTAAATCCCAGAAAACTCTACAGTGCTGGGGAAGAAGAGCAGCAGAGGCTGCTGGAGGCCTTAGTAGGGATTGTCCATCAGTCTTCATGGAGCAGTAGAAGAGTGGAAAAACAAGGCAGGAAGGATAAAGCCACCAGAGGAGTCAGTGAAGAGAAGCTTGTGGTACATGGCTTGGTGCCAGGTAGTTCTGCAATGAAAACAGGTCAAATCCTGATTGGTAAGTAACTGAAGGAATAGCTAACTTCTGCACTCTTCCTTTAATATGAAGATTTATGGTGGTTTTTGCTTTTAGAGACAGCTGACTTGAATATTCTTGAGACGTAAGCAATTACATCAGTTCTTAAGGGGCTGTTTTAAGTCAGTGTTATTGCATCTGTTGGTTTGGTACCCTGTCAGTTTTACTGTGTTACTGATTTCTAGAACACGTGGCATAACCTAAAAGGTGTTAATGCAGTAAGGAGATGACCATCCCTTAGTGTTCCCACACTGAGCAGCCTGGAGCAGGGAATACCCCACCACCACCTTTGACTTAAGATTTTAGCTGAGGATTTGCTCAGTAGGTAAATGGAACTGGAGCAAACTATAGTCTGCCAGATACTGTATTTAGATTTTGTTCTTCTCCACAGCATCCCCCTTAGATAAAAGCTTTGCTTATATATGCTTTAAATGGATTTTGTATCATAAAAATGAGGGGAAAAAATACTGAGTAAGATATGTTCTTACATTACAAACTTTCTCCACAGCCTTGTTTGGTTATTTTTCTATTTAGCAAGTCCAACAGAGGCTTCCTCAGCAGTTGTGACTTTGGGAGGTTCCAAATCCATGGCAGAGCTGCAGTTTGGGAAGGCAGTGAGCCAGTACAGCCTTTATGGTGGTTTGGCAGCTCCGGCACTTCCATGAGCTGATGAAATAAGCTGGCAGGAAACTAACCCAGAAGAGAAATTGGCTATTTGTATTTTGCTGGTGCAGTAAGTTAAACTTGGGTCACAGAAGGTCTGACAGGCACACAAATGTGAATGATGGAGGGGAATGAACTGCTGTCAGGGGTAATGAGGGAGCAGAAATACTCCCACTCCCAGCACTGAGGCTGCTCAAAACTTGGAACTCACAGGACATCAACCTCAGAGACAGTAAATGTGAGACAACCAAGCCATGTCTGTAAAGGGTGAAAGATTATTTAATTACCCTTGAAGCTGGTTGCTCACAGAGTAGGAGAGGAAAGATATGATGATGGTTAGAAGATCATTAAAAATCTTAATGCTATAAGTAGCACAAATCCCCCAAAATCAGCATGAGTGCTTTTGAAATTCCAGTGTTGCGTGTGTAAAAAGGCACATCGTGCTTCAACTGCCTGATTGCTCCAGCACGAGTTTTTTGGTAGAGATGCTGAAGAATACTCCAGAGAGGAAATTGGATAACTATCAAATTTTACCAGCAAGAGCTGATTAGTCAAGAACTGGGGGATGTGAGGGAGGAGAGACTGAGTTTCAACTTGATCTGCTTAAGGGTGTTTAATCTAATTAGTGTAAGAGTGGGTGTTTGTAACCTGTAAGTTAATTTTGGAACACAGATTTGTGTATAACATTTTTGTGAGGGCAGGTGTGAAGTCTCAAGAGTGTAGGCAAGTACCAGATCCAGGAGATCAAGCTGACCTAACCAGAGACAGTATTTCATCTGCTGCACTTAATGTTTCTCAGAGCTAGTGGGGATGAAAACTGTGGGGCTTTTTTTGTTTCAAATAGAAGAACATTTAACTTCATCTAAGAAGAGTCTTGCACTTTATTGTGTCTCAGGATATCATCAACCCTTGCCTTGTGTTTTTTGCGCATTGGAAATGAAATAGTTCTAAGCATTCTGGGGATATTCAGCTCTTAACTGGGAAAATGAGCTGTGTTCAGTGCCAACAGTGGAAAATGTATAATTTTCATATAAAAATACTTTCAAATTATATATCTATAGTGAAGCTGAGTACTCTGGAATTTTTATGTGGTGTCTAGAAATAGGGAGGCTTTGCATAAATTAGATGCTCAGATTTCAGTCTTGTCTGCATAAAGAATATACAGTAAAAAAAATGCTGTTCTTGTCAAAAATCTGTGGGGTTTACTGCCTCTGTACTGCACATCACAGGATGGGATAGCTGTGGTGTACATCCAAAGCTGTGGTGTACACCTAAAGCCTGATTTAGAAGCAACTAGAGTTCAGTAGATAGCTCCTGAGATCATTACAGGAGCTGAAGGTGGGCCGAAAGTTCAAGAGCAGTAACAGCAGAACTTTGCCTTTCAGTTGTTCTTGATCAAAGTAGGTTTCAGGAGTCATGTGGAGAATTGTGGAAACAGCCAGTAAAGGATGTTTTTGTGTTCAGTCTGAAACGGAAGAATTAGCACAAAAGTGAGCAACTTCCTAGGCCATCACAGAGGAGGAATACCTGATCAGCACAGCACAGCAATGCCTGCTGGCTGCTGTGCTTTGTATGACCTGTATGTGTATAAACATTAACCTGTTCTTGTTTAGCTTTATAATATTTCAGTGCTCCAGACCATCTTGGCAGTAGTCTTTGTGAGGCAAATCCAAATTATATTTTCCTTTCAAAATACATGCTTTAAAATGATGTCTGGTTGTCTTCCTGGTCACCAGTTTGCAGCAATCATTTTGACTCACAAACTGGTTTATGCCTCAGCATTTTTAGTAGAAGTAACTTCTTTTCAGTCCCTTAATAATCACTTTCCTCAGGTGGCTTCCCCTATTTGTTTTGAAATGTGTATCCTTTATAGCTTTGAACACTTCAAACATCTGTTTATTATTTGCACAATACACTTTAATTTTTGGTTTTAAGATTGCATATGGAAGTCGTAAGTCTTGTTGCTGTACTTTATTAACCAAGTGGAATGCAGGCACTGACCATATGAAAGTGAACACAACAGTTTTGCAAGTTAAAAAACCCTGCTGCTTTGTAACTGTAAGAAGATGGCACTCTATCCATGTGTTGTTTATCTTTTTTTTTTTTTTAACATTTAGCAGGCCAGCATCCATCTTAAATTTTCAAAACAGAAAAGCCCTCATTGATTTTTAAACTCGCTGCCACTTTCATTTTGGTTAAGATGAAATACAGTTGCTTCTATCTTGTGCTTTTTTAAGTGTCTTCTGTATTTTTGGCAAAACATTTTCCTTGCTTCAGTTAATTTGCAACATTATGCAAAGCTTGGTCAGCTGTGGAAAACTTTGAACATATCTTCAAAGGGGAAAAACTTCTCAAAATACATTTAGATCCTGACAAAAAAGGGTTGTGACAGGTAATGCCATTATAATTTGGTTCCCACCCCCCTTCAAATTGAAACATGTTGGCTTCACGCCGGGGAAGAGTTCTTTTAAATGCTGATTATCTTTACCATAGTAAAAGTAAAAAATTAATTCCAATGACATTGAAAATACAGCAAAGCTCTTTTCACTAACAAAACATATTGTTGTTATCCTCTTTGAAAGTATCTGACTGCTCTCATAACCAAATAGCTCAGCATGAATCTTCCCACTTTATCAGTATGTACAATTGTCAAAAAAATGTGAAAAATCCCCACTGACAAGAAGTAATTGTGTTTGATAGTAAAGGTGGGCTATAATAATCCAGTTTTGTACATGTATGCAAATTAAATTGAAAGGTCTATATCCTTAGAGTCCTGTCAGAAAAAAAAAGCCCTTTAAAGGACCAAAATACTGGGAGAGTTTGTGATTTTTATGTGGAATTACCATACATGGTGTATTTGTTGAAAAGACTCTCTAGAATAGAGATGTTGGGCTCAGAGGATGGAAACAGTTTCTGTAAGCTTTGCTGTGTTCTCACTGTGGCGTTTGGGATGTGGCTTTTATTCTTTTAATCTCCTCTTGAGGCACAGCAGCACTGGTTTGGATGAAAGCAGCCTGCTAACATATAAAACAAGTAATTGATCTGCCTTTCTTCAGTAGGAATGCATTCCATAGCTTGCCTTTTTAGGAAAGGCATATGGGAACTTTTCTAAGTGCTCCCACCAAGTCATTACCAAGAACAGAGAAAACTAAATATCAGGATTCCATGACAAAAGTGTCCTCCATCCTCTCCCATGGGAACAGCTTGATTTTTGTGATATCAAAAAAAAAAAATGTGCCCTTCCCATCACAGTATGGAAGTGCTCATTTGCCATTCAGTGTCTCTGGGCTTAATCCAATGGGGATCTACTTTTAGAAATGGTGCTTGCAGGTTTGTCTCTAGGGAAGGGATGGTTAACAGAAGTCACAGTCTTGTGCCTCAAGTGGCAAAGAGATAGGCAGCTCTGAAATAAACATTCTAGGGATGTCAGCAGTGCCAAAGACTTTCCTGAACTCTGTCCTTAAAGAGGAAGGAATAATTCCAGCAGCTGTGTGCAGACTGGGTGTTTGAGATTAACACACACTGGTCTTAGGTGCTGCTGACTGGATGGGAGAAGTCTCTTCTGAAGAGAACAAATGAAGTAGAATTTAGTTTCATCACTCAAAGTTCAGCCCTGCTTAACATTGTGCAGAGAACATATATGGATGTCTTACAGGTTCTTTGTGAACTGAGAATCTTTCCACAGTAAGTGAATAGCACTCAAAAGCTTGATCATTCATTATTAGGATATTTAAGTAAAGCTTAATTCATTCCTTCGAAAGAGTCATAGACTCATAGAAGAGTTTGGGTTGCAAGAGTCCCTAAAGGTCATCTAGTCCTTTCCCCAACCACACCCATCCAACCTGGCCTTGGACACTTCCAGGGATGGGGCATCCACAGCTCTACTGGGCAACCTGTGCCAGGGCCTCAACACCTCACAAGAAAGAATTTCTTCCTAATACGTAATCTAAACGACTTTCTTTCAGAAGGACTTGGTTTTTTTTTCTAAAGATAAATTTGTTATCTTAAGGAATAATATCCTGGAGCTGCCTGAAGAAAATTCCTTTCCTCTGTTGCAGTGGAACTGAGTGATACTTTGTTCTGATGTTTCTCCCTGCCTCTGCAGTTCAGTGATGTTTTAGATTGGGATGGTTTGACTTAACTCTGCAGGCCATTAGGTCAGACCAACTTAAACAATTTCAAAAGCTATTTATTTTGTATATATTGTATATACACTTTGATTTCATTTAACCTGAATTGTTTAAGTATTAGCTAAGTGAAATTAGATTAATACAGTTGCATTAATTTTTTAACATAATTAATGTCTGAAGACCTGAATCAGTCTGTCTCTCTGTAAGTATTTCACACTGCTAAAGGGCAAGAAACAATTCTCAAATAAAATGTAGATGTCAAGCTCTTACAAAGTACAGCTTGCATGTATTAACTCTTTCACTGCAGTTAATTATCACACCGAGTAGATCTTGTGGTCATGTCCTGCTTTAAGACTACTCTGGGTTTGTAATTTTACAGAGCTCATACTTTGCCCAGTGATGTTATTTACTCTGTTACTTCATGGTCTTTATTCTTTGACTGCTGTTTTGTGTGGTGAAAAGAAAAGTAGCAAAAAATGCAAACACCCACCCCTCGCTGCCTCCATCCCCAATTCTGGAAAACCCACACTAATCAGTAAAGATTTTCTGTTGTGTATCAAGTTGCTCTTCTTTGATAGTGCTACAGCATTTTCTGGCAGAAGAAAGGCAGCCTTACAGGACTGCTTGGGCTGTGTGCTCTGGAAAGCTGTTCCATGTATGGTCCATGATTACATTTTTACCAATTGGGTGGAATAAATATTTACTGCTGCAATGAAAGTTTTACATGTGTACATTAGGCGTTAAATAAATAAAACCCTTGGAGTATGTAACATGTAAATACTGATGGCTCTTCTCCTTTCAAAGTGTCTTTGTCTATTCCACCCTGGTGGTTCCAAAACAGCCTCTCAGGTGCTGAGGTATGGATGTCTTTGCAAAGTGTGTGCAGCTTCTCTGAATGGCTCTGCAACAGAATTCCTAAAGATCCAGTCAAACAAACAGAACACAAACAACTTTTGTTTAAGCAGATGAATTTAAGATGAGTACAAGAGTAATTTACGCTTTCTCTTGTAGTTGTGTTATAATGATCTGTAATACAGTGTTCTTAACAGAGAACATAGTAATCCTGTTTATAATTCTTCTTATATTAGAGTCGCCTGAGTGCTCTGCTTTTCATTACTAATTTTCATGTCCTGGGGCTCTGTCATGAACTTACTGAGTTCCTTTTAAATGCTGTTTAACTTTCAGCTTTTCTGACTTTGAATGACTGTTGTGTTGAAGATTTGACAGGCTTAAAACTTAACTGTGCTGTGCATCAAGAAACAGAGGTTAGGGAGAGAGCTATTTCTTGAAAAGAAAAACTTACAACATTTTTATATGTAGAATAAAATGTAGCCTTTTCTTGGTTTTGCATTCAGAAGGAGTAGGAATTAATTTCCCTTTAATGTAAAAGAAGAGTGAGCAACTGATTACCTGGTGTATTAAAGAGGAATATTGCTTGCATTTTGGAAGTAATCAGTGTTTCCTTACTGATGGTTAAGAAGAATGTTCTGTCTCTTATTGGCCTTGATTTTGATCACTGCTGATTTTGAACAATTTCTTCCCTCCTACCTGGGAAGAATCGCAGTTGCCATTTGAAGGTATTTAAAACCAGGGTAGAACATAGGAACTGGTAACTGTCAGTCTTCTTCTGAACTTGAGCATTCCGTGTCTTTGAACAGATTCTCAGGGAATGGAGAGACCGTAGAGACTCAGGCTGTGCTTTTCCATGGTGTGCATGTCATTAGCACTACGTCAGTTTGAGCTGAGCAAGTCTTCTCCCTGGAAAACTGAAATACACACCGAACCCTACAGTGTTTCAGTGCTTTATTTCTGCACTTGATGACATCTTTGTTGCCAAGTCAAGGCTTAAAATATAACTATGCACTTTTGCTGCAAATCCATATCCTTTTTCTAATCCCTTTCCACTGCCTGAGTGATGAACACCATGTTAATAATCTTGGAGAGGATGTGGAGGTACTTTCTAGGGGAGTCTTTGTGCAGCTCAAGCAAAATGAATCTTGGTTTTCAATCTGCTTGTTCAGAGGAGCTCTTCAGTTCACATTTAAGAATTTGGTCACTGTCAGTGTTAAGTAAGAAGCTAATTTCTTTATTTCCCTATCTACATAAGATGTAAGCTGGAAACTAATAGAGTTTTTCACAAGAGAAAGCAGAGACAACTGAAAGTGCCACCAAAGAAAATCTAGTAGAAAATAAGGCCTATTTTGTTACTCTAAAGTTGAATATTTGCCTCTGTGAAGGAACTAATGAACCATCAAATGCTGGTGCCATTGGCAGTCTCTTCTTACAGTTCTTGTCTTAAATTTATGTTGCCTCATCTTAGGTAGTTTGCTCTAAGTATCTTTATTGGAAGGTTTCGTAGAAAGTCTCTGGTTAGGATCTACAGAACCTTCTGATTTCCACTCTAACTGCTTTCTCACTTAGGCTCTGCTCACCTTGTCTTTAACCAAGAGATTGTTAATTTCCCATGGTTGCTGCAGTATTACTTCTGTCTATCTGATCTCATTTGATTTCTTTTTTCTTGAGCACAGGTGAATAGGGCTGTCAGGAGTACTCTGGATGGGATCACTCACATACATCCCAAGGAAAGGCCAAACAATGAATGGTCAAAAACCCTTTTATTTTTACTTTCCAATTTCTGTTCTTTTTGACAGGTCTATGTAGTTTTATATCTCGATGTTATTTTACTTTTATGTTTTCTCGTGTCCCAAGTCGGTTTTCTTTTCCACTGGTCCCATATCTTCCTTGCACACTCCATGCTTTGACGTACATCTTTTTGAGGGGGATGAGGCATAGGTCATCAATTAATTACCACTCATACTTCTTGAGGTTATTTTCCTTCACTTCATATAGAAATCCCAGTTTGATTTTCGTACTTTAGACTGTAATGTGAATTTTAAGTTTGTAAGCTACAATTCAGTTCTGTTTGCTTTTGTAGGTGGTGCCTTTAATTTTTCAAACCTTTTTCTCTTGCAGTTAATGACTTTATCTTTGGGATCCTAAGGGGTTTTTTTTTCCCCATTTCCAGTGATGGTAAGAGTGTAAGATGTAGAAAACACTAGAAGCCGTTAGGCAGGAAAAACTGACAGATAAAAACATGGAGAGGACCCACAGCAGGGGGCAAGGAACAGAAGAGAAAGGACTAAGTTGAGAAATTTGCTGTTTTCTGGTCAGGTAACAAGAGTGATACAAGCCTGGATGGAGGGGTGAGGCTTGGATTGCTACACAGAAGGGTCACCAAGATGATCACTGGGATGGAGCAGTTCTCCTAAGGAAGCGCTGAGAGAACTGGGCTTGTTCAGCCTGGAGAAAAGAAGCTTCATGGTTACCCAATTGTGGCTTGAAGGGAGAGTACAGGAAGGATGGGGGGACACTTTGTAAAAGAACATGTAGTGACAGGACAAGGGGGAATGTCTTTTAACTGGCAGTAGATTCAGATTGGGCATGAGAAAAGAAATTGTTGACTGTGAGGATGGTGGGACACTGGAAAGGATTGCCCAGAGAAGCTGTGGGTGCCCCATCCCTGGAAGTGTTCTAGGCCAGGTTGGATGGGATTTGAAGCAACCTGGTCTAGTGGAACGTATCCCTGCCTGTGGCAAGGGGTTGGGACTAGATGGTCTTCACGGTTCCTTCCAACCCAAACCACTCTATATTTCTATGATTTTTTTGTCACATGATGTGAGTGTGGCCATAAGGCCTTAGGAATACAAAGATAATAGACTAAAAGTGGTAAATGTTGCATGTAACAAACATCTACTTAAATATAACAAATGGACATTTATGACGGCTTGAATGGCACATTAATATGTTTAATAAGGCACTGTTGTGCTCTGTATTGTGATGCAGTTGCAACTGAATTTCTCATTTCTTCTCTGTTCCACCTCCAGGAGATGTTCTTGTTGCTGTAAATGATGTCGATGTGAATTCTGAAAACATAGAGAGGGTCTTGTCTTGCATTCCAGGTCCTATGCAGGTACAGTATACAGTACAGTTGAACGTTTATTCCAAAAATCCTCTCTGAAAGTTAGTACTGCTTCTAGCCATTTTTCCTGAGGAAACAAAATTTAGTTGGCCTTTTTCTTTATATTTACTCTCTTATCTTTTGAATGCATTGCTTGACTTCAGTCAGAGTAGAAATTTCAGAGTTTAATTCTGATCAAAATCGGAATCAGAAAAATCCTATGAAAATAAAAAATCCTAGGTAGGTGCTGATGTCTAGCTTAAAAATAAACATGTCAGCAGAATAGTAATGGATTTTTTTCTGCCAATTACTGTATGTAAAATGGTAATAATTGCTCTAGAAAATACTTCAATAGAATAATTATATCTTCATCAATATAAATAAGACTCACAAACCACAAGAGTAAAACCAAGCCTGAATTAACAAAAGGAGTGCTATTAAAAACATTTAAGAGCATTTAAATGGTGAAATTGATACTGGTTTGATATTGAAATGCAAAAATTAATTCTTGGGGTTATAAGAGATGTTAGATTGAATACTTTCAAGATCTTTCAAAACTCAACAGTGATGAAACTGATAGAAGTTAATAATAAAAATTGGTACCACAAAAAAGCTCCAGAAAATCTGATGAATGATGTTTCTTTCCCCAAAACCTATTGCATATATCTTTTCTTCCAGCTGAATAATTTTGGAGCTCTAATGAAGAATTAAATAAGTAATGAAGAATTAGATAGCTGTTTCAGAGCTATGCCAGGAGAGTGTTACTTATCTAGGATGTTACTAGCATAAAAAGGGAATATTTTGAGTTAGTCTGCTTAAGTCTACTTCCTGATGGACAGGAAGACAAGATAAAAGTTGAAACTTTCATGTATGAGCAGGAGCAGGCTAAAAATTAAAGTGTCTCTTGGTAGTTTTTCTTCAGGTAGAATGTTTGAGATAATGATAATAATAGACATATTTTACAATCCAGAGATTTTTCAGAGTTGAAATTTTACGTTTTCTTGAACACAAAAGTTCTATTTGCAAGTTCCTGTGGAAATATATCTGCAGTTGCAGTGAGATTGAGTACTGGGGATGTCAGTTCAGGAAGCTTTCCAAGATCTCTGACAGCCTGAAGTTTGCCTGAGCTACTGAAGCTGTGGTCAGGTACTGGCAGAGTTCCATGGGAGAAAAACCTTCTCTTGTCTGCCTTTGACCAAATACGGAGCTGCTGTAGCTGTTATTAAATGCAGAATGATGAGAAAGGCAGAGATGATCCAGTTGGTGTAATTGCACCTCTCTGGATGAGGGTGTAGGTATTACTTGTTGCCAGAATGCAGTGCAGCCCCTGACAGAGCAGTTCTGGTGATGATGCAGTGTCAGTGTTTGCTCTGTCAGTAAATCTGTCAAGCAGGCAGCCATTACTTGAAATGTGTAACAGTTTGTCATGGTGGCTTTCCAAATCCTTTCATTAAAGTGCAATTACTCCTTTTCCACTGTGCAGTTTGAGTCAAGCCAGACAAGTGGTGGCTAGAATAGACCAGTGGAGATGTAAATACAGACTTCTGGGTTTTTTGCAATGCAGTACACTGCAATCATACTGCTGAAGAAACAGAGGGTTGTTGTAGCTGACATTTTGTAATACAAGCAAAATTGTTACTGTGTTCTCATTCTTCTTACCTTGCAGAATATCAAAAAATATGCAATTTAAAGCCTTTTTACTTACATATCTTATTTCTTTAAGTGAAGCCCCTGTTCTTCTGGATTCAGGTTAAAAATTGCTGGAATTAATTCCAAAAAATTCACTACCCAGATTCAATTCCACTATGCGACATAACATCTCATTTGTGTTTCCAGAATTTTGCTTTTCTTCCCTCAATTTAGGCAATTAGATCTGGGCTTGTAAGGGCTAATTTAGTGCATTTACTGAGCAATAGAAGTCCAAATGCTACATTAGTTCTTTGTTTTACATTTCTGTAATCAAAATAGTTGCTGTTTCCTAGCACCACAAGACAGAGAAGACAGAATAGGAAGGGCAAGATATGCTGAAGGAATATACTCTTCTTCACACTGAAGTTGCAGAACCATTTTACTCAAAACTTTCTAAAAATGTCCAGCCTGAGGCAGACATCTAGAATCAGAAATTTCAGCCCGAAATTTTGAGTTCCAGCTGTGCAGACCATAAGCACATGGCAAACAGATACTGAAAACAGGAAGCAGCAGCCAGTCTTTAAAAGGCCAGCAATGCCCCCAGCTCTGTCTCTAATGAAATCCATCTTCCAAGCCATGCAGCTTTCTTGCAGATGAAACCATGCCTTTCTGGAGCAAACCAGTGGTACAACAGCTACATTTTCTCTTTCTACACTGAGAAATGTATAATGGTATTAAGAAGCAGATTAAATACAGAGTGACTTTCCAATCACTACTGTCCAGCTTCCAGTAGTCAATAACAAAGGACTTGTAAAGTCAGTTAAGGATTTCTGTGTTGTCTTTTGTTTCTTAAAATTCCTTTGACCTCCAGCATCCTGAAGCAGTGATTTATGTGACTGATTTGTATTATGTTAATTATCACTGGCTTTCAAATTGCCATCTAACCAAGTGCATGTCATACCCCATGTTCCTGTGTTCTGAGAAGAAGTTAACTGTTCATGCCTTACCCTGCCATGGCTGTGGAGACCTCTGTCATGTTCCACTTTGTCATCTTCCCTAAGTAGAAAATGATGATCCATGTCCCTCACAGTTTGCTGTTCCTGCCACCTTCTTGCCATTTGGTTGAATTCTTCTTGAGAAATGTTCTAAGTACCGAGAATGTGAGCATGATATATAGAGTGGAATATTAATGCTTTTCTCATTCTTCATGTCATTTTCTGTTTCCTGTTGTGCATTGAACTGATTTTCTTCAGGAGAAATGGAATCAAAGCTGTGGAAGGTTTCACAGTCAGTACTTATAAAAGGGGACTTGAGTAGTCATATTTAATCAGATCCTGTGCACTGCTCAGGATGAAGATTCATTTCTTCTCCACAAAAGGAAAGAAAAAAAAAAAAAAAGCAAACAAAAGAAACCACATATCTTTAGGATATGTTGAAATGCAGTCTCTTGGTGCATTTCAATTACAGTGATGTAGCAGGCAGCATGGATGACTCCAGATTGCAAGAGAGTTAAGGTTCTGTTCAGTCCAGTCCAGTTTGTTTTGAGCTGTTCCCTGGAAGATCATATGGTTGTGTCTCTTAAGACAGACTAAGTTTGTTTTTATTTTTAAATTGAGAGACTAAAAGATAGATTGCAGCAAGAATGACATCTGTGTGTCATTAGTGTAGAGACTGTAGCCTAAGTGTCATGACTAAATGTCCAGAGACAAGATGCAGTAGAAGTTAAGAGAAATAACTATTGAACCTTAAGGAAATCTGTAAGAAGTTAGACAGGGTATGAGGAAAATATTCTGAAATATATGCAGATGGCGTGACAGAGAAACAGAACTGAGTCTCAGAATGCTGGAGAAGAAAACAGACACTGCTGAAACTGTCAACTATCAAGTTACTGGCTCTTAGAAAGCAGCTGCTTCTCAGCAGGGTGTTCCTGCTCCTCGAGCCCTGTTCATGTGCAGTGCCAGGAATCAAAACTGGACTGGTGAGGAGAGGGTGAAGGATGAGTTGGTGTCAAAAAAGAAAGAGGCAGTACAGGACAGTAAAGTAGGACTGACTGCAGTCCTGTACCAGGGAAGAGGAGGAGAAAAAAGGCTGATAGCAGCCCAGATAGGAGAGGGAGTGAAGTGGAAGATGGCAACCAGTGACTTAAATGTAGCTGTAAGAGCTGACGATGGCACTTCTATCCGAGCTAGCTTGACAGGCAGTGGGTGTTTTAAAGCATGATTATTTCTTGCTGGCACTCCTCTCTTCAAGTTTGTGTACACACATACACAATTACAAAAATGATCTGTCTTTAAATGTATAAATTATCTGCTTGGGCTTCCCAAAATTTATTGCAGTTGAGAAAATAAAAATGGATTTTGTTGTATCAGTCCTCAGGCTAAACTGCCACTGATTTTAACAAAGAAGCAGGATTTGGTATGATGTGTTATGTTCAGAACTTCCCATGTTACAGTATTTCAAGGCAGACATACAGTTTTGAGTAAAAACATGTGAAAGAGGAAACTAGGAGCATGCCTACTTAGTGCAAATATATCTTCAGTCACTTTGATAAAAAATAAGGTCTCGTCCAAGAACGTAAATTAATTTCTTCTCCTTGGAAGATTTTTATGCTCAGTCAGATACAGGTGTTTCTCACATCTCCTTTCATACTTTGGGTAATGTGTTCATTCATAAAGAATTAAAAAATCACTTTCAGCACTGCTGAGACAACTAACAAACATAATTTTTGTAAGTCACAGCTTAAAAAAGTAGGTTTATACAGCAAATTTTGAAACACGTTTCCACATCAAGTTTGAATTATATGTTGCTTGTGTGTCAGAAAATATTCATTTATTCTAAAACTCCTGGCTTTAAACTTATTTGGTAAATAAGGGACAGTAAACATCATATAATTTTTTTGCAAAATCAGCTTGATCATCTAAACTTTAAAGGTTTTGTTTAAGAGAGGCTGTTGTATTTGTGTTCTGATCCTTTTTCTTCTGAAGACATAGCACAGTAAGGGAGCTAAGCAATTTCTAAACTGCTTAGTAGTTGTAAATTGTTAAATACAGCAACAAAACTTTAATTTTCTAATTTTAAGTTTTAAAAAAAGTAAAGCTAACATACTGAAAATGTAAGAATTGCTACCATTACAATTTAACAGACTTTTGCAGTCCAGTGTAAATTTAAATTTAAATTAAATTTAATTAAATTAATTAAATTTAATTTAACAGGGATTTCCCTGTGCAAATGTGTCAGTGCACTCAAAATGGCAAAGAAATGCTCAAGAAAGAGCCTTCAGGATATGTACTTAGGAAACTGCTGACATTTTGAAAGAAGTCAAATACTGTGTTTGTTTCAAAGGCACAGTAATGGGGTTTTGTGCTCAGACAAAGCCAGAGCAGTAAGTATGTTTTTCCATTCCCAAAACCATAAGAATTAAGTATGAAAACATAGCAAACCACATGCTTACTCACATGGTTCATAGACCATGTAATAGATGGCTTTGTCCTTTGTAATAGATGGTTATGTAATGCTGAATGTATAATTGGTTTTCTTGAAACAGCAGGAATTTTGTTTGCTTACATCTTCTTCAGTAAAGCTGAGGCTGAGAAAACCTAACCTCTTTAAGGGCTCAAACTCCAGCTGTTTCATCTGATACTGGAAAGCAATTGTAAGTACAGCCTCATTCTCACAGTAATTAATTACCTTAATAGGTTAAACTGACATTTGAGACCTCAGTATTTGAGCCTGAAGGGACTTTTGAGCAAAGGAACAAACAGACACAGTCAAGTATGAACAACCTGGTTCGGCTCCTGTGGGGAGAGGACACTTTGGACCTTCAGCAGGATGTGCCTCACATTGTCATGTTCCTCACACTGAAACTGGACTCGGAGACATCCAAGGATGAGGTATGTGCCTGACCCAATCAGCCTGAGCTCAAAGGTAACCACTGACCACAGCAGCTGCTAGGATATTTGCTGTAAAGGATAAATTAAAAATCCTCCTAATGGTTTGTAGTTGGGAATCATCCATAAAATACCCATTTTGGTAGAAATAAGGCGAAATTCCAGGGGTGAAGATCCATCATCACTGCTGACAAACTCCTGACTGGCCTTGAACTCAGCTGAGAGCAGGTGAGGAGCAGCCAGGTGATGACTCCATAACCATTCCTCCATGCCAAGCTGTCTCTGGGATGCTGACCTGGAGGTTTTTAACGCCAGGATCTGCCTAGTCAAAAAAATATCCCCCTGCAGGAGCTATTGGCAGTCCACATCCATAATCTGTCTGGCTCCTTGTGTTTTGAAATGCTAATGTGCCATTTCTTAGAGGGCTCTGCATGTCTGCTGTTAGCAGTCAGCTGCTGATTCTTGCTTGGGCAGCGTTTTTAGAGCACTGAAGTACTTTTCCTTGGTCCTGTAAAGCTTCCTTTCACTCTCTTTCCTTATTGTGTTGGGGGAAATGTTGCCAGTGCGCATGTAAGTTTGTGTAGTTGTTCAAGATGTAGCCATAGCTACAAATACTCCTCTCCACGAAGAGACACAGAGCTGAGCTTGGCCTCTTGCCCAGTCTGGAAATGACAAGTGGACAAAGTGGACTTCTTAGGAACAGACATTTGGGAAAAGACTCTTCAGCTTTTGTGTGAATTCTCAAATTAAGCATTCTGTCCCAGTGATCTTATATTATCTGTGCTGAGGAGACATCAAACAAAGCACAGGTTTTCCCAGTCCCCAGGGACTAAGGTGACAGGACAGTGATGGAGTGGGGAGCAGAAAGAAAACATTTTGCTTTCTCTCCCTTGGAATTTATCCTTAGATTGAGATGCCTTTACTTTTTTTTAATGCTCTTTTTCAACTTCAAGTCTACGTTCTGCTGGTGATGGGTAATAGAGAAGAAGTGTTACAGCTACACAAAATAGGGTTTAATTTTATTTTCTAGAGACAGGGCTGGGAAGGAGAGCCTTAGAAAATTATATGACACCATAATATGTACTAGTCCAAGACCAGTGTTTTCTTGACCATATACACTTTATGAAATATTAAAAAAAATAATTTCAGGGCCTCTGGCTCCTCTCTTACACATGTAAATGCCTGATTGCAATTCTGCACTTCACAGTAAATTGAGTACTGGTTTCTTGCCCCATTGTTCCTTTACATTCTCCCAAGAAACTGATTAATCCTGAACTCTGAGCAGAGGTAAAAGAGGGATTGTAATGCCCTTGTTGTCCCTTCACAACACGGAATTGTTTCCTGAGAAGTCTTGGCAATTATGCAGCCCCAAATATGCTGAGAGATGCTTTACTGATATAATGAAGCTCTTTATAACGTTTCCTTGCAAAAGAATGCCTCCTTCTTTAAGGCATTTGTCTTTAATTTCATTTTCTGTACTTCAGGCAAGTTCTGTTCTGTAGATGTCCTGTCCCAGATTTGGTTTAAACAGTACTTTAAATGAAGTTATGGTACACCAAAGCCATCCTGCCCAATAGAAATATAATGATCCTTTAAGAAGCTGCTTTGCCCATGTCCAGGGGAGGCACAGTATGCAGATCACATCCTTGTAAACTGTGGCAACTGGAACTTGTAAATAAGTACTCCACTTCTGAGCTTTTGGCACCTAAAATAGAATTAATGAGCTTTAAGACTTGTAAGCTCAGTCTGCTCAGCTGTACAGGAAGGTAGTACAGGGAATCATTTGGGATGTGTGTGTGCCTGTGGGGGTGTCCCTATGGTAACAGTTTCTCAGTGAGTAAGGTCAATTCTGCCCTTTTTATGTTTTAGTTTAAGGTGGGTATTACAATTATACATTATTTGTAGCAGTGTGCAACACTCACATCTTTGACCTGATTTTGGCAATAGCATGTCTTAAAAGGAATAATATTCATGTTCCTTCTGCTGTTACTGAAGAGTCTGTCCAGGTTTGAGGGTTGGGTTGAGGGAGGATTTACACTTGAAGAAATGAGCTGCTTGTGTTTATTAATTCCATTGTCATTGGCCTGTGACCTTTGGGCTTGCTTTGGAGACAGCTGATCTGGTGGCATGTGTTGGCCCTTTTGAAATCACTATATCCATACATGATAACAGTTCTGCCTATTCTGTTTGTTGCAGTTGGCTTTTCTTTCCCTGGGAATGTGTTCAGATCATTCTCAAACAAATTTTGTGTCAAGGCCCCAGTTCATAGTGAGGAGGGGGCAAAAGGGCTCTTTCTAGCCCTTTGCAGTGCTGCAATTAGAAAACAGCAGGGTTTCTCCAGTTGAGGGATTGATTGCTGAAAAAAAAAGATCCTTGTCACTAATGAGTATTTATAAATAGAGTTAATTAAATTGGATATAAATGAAGAGTTTGTCAGGTCCTTCTGTAATGAAATTTTGCATTCTTTTAGTCTTGATGAAGGAAAATTTTCTAATGGGTGTTGGCACTGGCTAAATGTGATTAGTGACATAAACAGGGAAGTTAATCATGCCTGTGTTTCATTTGTTTGTGGAGAAAGATAATTTACTATAATCTTTGCAGTGGAGAAGATGCAGAAAGAAATAATGACTCATCATGATTTGGCAGAAAGCAATATTTTTGGCCCATGGTTAGAAATGGTTAGAAAAAGAAAGCTATCTCACTAATATTTATCTCTGTAGAGCTTTAGTTTCAAATTACTTGTGTAAGTGTATCTGGTCAGATGTTTAATGAGAAATCTTAATGGTGTATTTTAAAATTTGAGCATATTCATCAGTTATGTTTTATGCTA
Source organism: Passer montanus (assembly GCF_014805655.1). Classification (NCBI taxonomy): domain Eukaryota; kingdom Metazoa; phylum Chordata; class Aves; order Passeriformes; family Passeridae; genus Passer; species Passer montanus. Next base: position 152,589 of record NW_024366659.1, on the reverse strand, counting down.
TCCATGTAAAGCAGCCAGGTAGGATTATACAGAGAGACTTGAGTTTTCATATTCTTGTTAGTTTACAAGAGCTGTCTGATGAGGGTTTAAGTCAGAATTTAAACACTGAAAGAACTGTACCAATACTTGCATCAGAGAATGACAGAATTGTTTGGTTGGAAGGGATGTTAAAGATCATCCAGTTCCAGCCCTACAGCCATGGGCAGGGACACCTTCCACTGGACCAGACTGTTCCCAGCCCCATCCAGCGTGGCCTTCGACACTGCCAGGACCAGGGATGAGGCATCCCCAGCTTCTCTGGGCAAGCTGTGCCAGGGCCTCAGCACCTTCACAGTAAAGAATTTCTTCCTCTCTCTTGGCATCAGGTGTGTTAAAAGTGTACTTAAAGCTGTGAGATGCAGTGGCCACACTGTTTGTCATTTTACGTTTCTCCATATAATAATTAACCTAAATAAGTCATGCTTTTCTATAAAATACAGAATTTAAAACTGTAGAAAAATTGTAGAAACATTCATATGCCTTTTAGAACTTTCCAGTATGCCCATGCAGCACCCTACTTGTTTCAATGTCATATGAGAGGATATGATAAAAGATGTCATGTTTAAAAATAACCCCAACTGTTAGCACAAAAAAAAAATCATTATCTTGTTTTGTGGGGATTTTTTGGAGGGGTTTTGGTTTTGGTTTACTTAACTAACAGCTAACTTTCTTCACAGCAAGAAATTATTTATCAGTACCCCATATCTGAAGCATCCCAAAAACTGAAAAGTGTGAGAGGGATATTTCTCACACTGTCTGACATACTGGAAAGTGTTACTGGTACCGAGATTATCAGGTAAACGTGTTTGAAATGTCATTACTGCTTTTATTGTTTTATACATACATGTACAGCAAACATGGCTCATGCATCAAGTTCTAGACAAACCAGAGCAACTCAACCTGTTTAGGCAGTAACTCTTTAACTACAACAGCATGCCTGAAGTTGGGGTGCTCAGCCTGGATGTAAATTGATTTGGGGGAGTTTTGTTGTAGTGGGTAGCAGTGACTAGGATTTTTAATTCAGTTAAATGATTTTCAACTCCTTTATAACTTCATAGTGTTAACAGAAATACTTCTGGTTTGATTTTTCTAGTTCTTCCCTTTTCTTATGTGAAAAACTGGTCCAAGTTGTTTACTGGAAAGAATCTGACAAGTTGCTCGTAATTGGCCTTCCTGAAGAAAAGTGAGTTTCAAGGAAAAGTTTTATTTTCCTTTAAATTTTGTGTCCTCAAATTTATTTTCTGTACCCTTCTAACAAAAAAAAGGGCAAGAAAGGACTAAAAATGTACTCTTTTTACTGTAACTAGTTTTTTATGTCCGAGATTTCACTACTCACATCTTTTTTATATCCATTGTTGTAATTTCTTTTTCATTTCCTCTGAAGAGAATAAGATCCCAGAAATATCTGTAAGTTAGAAAAGAGTAATATCCTAAGATTTGGTAAACTCAAGTTTTTGCAGAGACTGCTCAATAACATCAGTAGTATTACATATTTACACATTCTAGGAGGGCTGCTTATTGATCATAAAGATGTTATAACCATAGCTGTACATTTTAATTTTTATTTGCTAGTGTGCCACTTTCTCATCTGAGGAACATGATTCAAAATGTTGTCAGGACCTTGACATTCATGTACAGTTCCTTGGACAGGTGAGTTCTTTCAGAAGTATTTTCTTATCAGTCACACGTTTCATCGGTGCTCACTGAAAAAGACAAGTATTAAGATTAATTTTAATGTTTCCAGGGAATTTCTTGGCATGTTCCTTTACACTTGTATAAAAATAAGAATTCTGTTGGTCTTGCCTTTTGGTTTCAGTCTTAACACTGGTAAGACACTGTTTAAGCAAGCTTTGTCACTTCAGAAAGTTTTGTCCTTGATCAGGTTAAATCATTCCCATAATCCAGGCCACTGTGGATGTCAGCAGCACTCTGCAAATGTTACCCTCTGTGTCTGTGAAACATAACATGTGTAGCAGTGTTACATTTTTAACAGAGTGAACACTCTGGACTTCTCCAGAGTGAGTGTCTGGAGTGCCAAACCATTTGGCAGAGTGAGTGTCTTTCTCTGCATTTGGAAATCACCCAGGAGACTTTCAGTCTGACTGTTACCTAAATAAAATTGCCCAGGTGATTACTCATATTCTTGCATTTAATTCAGGCTTAATGTGTGTATGCCATAGGGAACAGAAAAGAACGAAACTCAGTTTCCAAAAGGATGAGACTGATGTTTCACTCACCGTAAGCTGCTCTATGGTAACACCATACTGGTTTCATTTGTTCTTTGTAGGTACTGCCTGGATATCAGCCTAGTGGTTTTTTTAATGTTAAAAAACCATTTTTTTCACGTTAAAAAACCACCCAAATGTAGCATCATGCTGAAAAGAGGCTTGTGTGTCACCGAGGGTTATATAAACAAGCTGCACACTTCTCAGTGTTATTCTAACTTGGAGTTCATGTTTGTCCAGTGCTTTTTGCCAGGTGGAAAATGTTTCTCGCCTGGATCATTTTTTCAACCTGTTCTTCCAACGTGCCCTTCATCCTGCAAGGCTGCAGCCTGGCAGCAGCCCCAGTGCCCAGCACCAGGATCCCTGCAGTGCCCTGTTCCCGGGCAGCCTCCCTGGCCTGCGCTGGCTGACGCTGCCCCACCAGGTCAAGGTCAGCTCCTTTTCACATCTCTCCAGGAAAACCTGGCCGTGACAGGCGAAAAACTCAGTGCAGGTGTCTTCTGCTTTCCCTGTCTGATTTACCTAAGTGCTCTGCCCATCCCAGATGGTCCATTTTCCTATAAAATTCAAGTTTCGAGATTGAATTTTACCACCATCAACAACACCACCATTCCCACAGGACTGCTATCATGAGTGTAGCTTGGTGACTTTAGAGTTATCTAGGAAGAATAGAGAAAGCAGCCCCTGGTATGTAACTGTATGTTTGATTTTAACCATTGAAGTATTTTGGCAGGCAAGAAATATTATTCTAGAAGCCCATGTAGTTCTCATAATTTAGGAGATTGGCTGTTGCAGAATCAAAATAAATACCCACATGTCATTTGTTGATGCCAGACAGGTACAGTTTTTCTGCACCATTTCACTGTTCCACATTACCTCCATGCTAGAAACTGTTATGCTTTAAGCAGTAGTAAGACAAAAGGTGGATCACAGTAAATAACATTTAATTATAACATTAGTAATGTTTTAGCTGCCAGTTGTAAACATCACTTTCATTACTTTAGTATCTGTGACTCCAGTTTAAAATATGTTAGTCTGTGCCATTGTTTCCAAACAGATTTCTCTGCAAGTGTGGCTTTCTCCATTTTCTCCTTTAAAGGAGAACTTTCTTCTCCTTTATCTTTAGTCACAAACTGATCATTATTTAGTTCTTTCCACCTTGCACTTTAGGTTTTTACTGCTTTTTTACAATTTGTTGATCAGGAGTCTTTCCCTGTTTTTTTCTTATTTCTTAAGCTTCTGTAGAGAGGCTCTGTTGTGCCTTGGTCTCCAGTTTAGCTTGTAGGCTGCTTTTGTTTTATAAAATAATAAGTTTTAAAAGGACTTAGGAAACAGCATCATTGATATTTACAATATAGCTATCATTTTCCAGAGTTCTTTGAGATCATTCCCATTTGCCAGGAAAGTGTTGTTGTTGCAGAAGATGATATTTCCAGTCAGAGTTTCGGTAAAGAGCTATTCTATTCTATAAGGAATATAAAACTAAAAATGTCAGTTCTTCAGGCAGAAAGCCATTTAAATTTTGACTGAGGAAAAGCTGAGAGGATGATTAGTTGTTGAGTGCCAACAGGCTTGCTGACATTTCTCTGTTTGACAACTGGCTGTATTTCAATTGGAGGCAGCCTGTTAACACAGCTCAAGAAGTTTGCAACCATGTGATTTAGGTTCTTTTTATTAAGTAGCACATTTATGTCATGAGTTTCAGTGCCTAGAACCAAGAAAAGTACTTGTAGTTAAACTCAACCAACAGCTCTTGCAGTTACAGAAATAAGGGAGCTTAAAGTAGTTCCAATAGAACAAAAATATGTGAGAGAGTTTTGGTGACTTCATAGAGACAAAAATCTTAAATCCATTGGATAAAAGATTTTCCTGAAAACTCACTTGGATGCAGTAGTGTGCCAGGTTTGTCTCTAGACCTCATGTTTTAAAGCACACTGAAAGTAAGAGTGACATCTCCTTTGTACCAACACTGGGCTCAGCAGGCACACAAGCAGAGAAATTGTACAGTTCGAAGGGCAGGGAAATAGCCAGCAATTAGAAAGGGTTTTTCTTAATTCTGGTATCTCCAGGTGTTCTTGATATTTGATGTTACTAATAAAAAATAGGTGCAGATTTTTATCCAGTCACTTTGTACCTGTGACTCCCCATCTGAGACAAGCAAGACAGTGTGAGATGTGCTATAACTGGAAATTAATGTGTTGGAAATCTTTATTTTAAAAGTATTTTTTAACTATTTCAGATGGAAATTGACACAGCACTGAGTGATCTGGAAGCAGCTGACTTTGCAGAGCTGGTAAACATTTTGGTTTTGTTTGCTTTGCACAGTATCTCCTTGCCTTGGTGTCACATTCTGTGGTTGAAACAAAGACTATTTTCAAAATCCATCAACTTATTTTAATGAAGTGGGAGTCAAAGCAGTTTATCCTGAATTTCTCTCCATGCTTAATATTATAACATATTAGAATCCTATAGGATTGGTCACTGAAAATCCATGATTTAATATAATTTAAAATCCGTGGGATGTCTACAAAAACACTGATTTCAACAGAGGTGATTGTTGTTACATTTCCTCTTTGGTGTAAATAATTGCCTCCTTCCTAAGCAATTGTGAACAGACTTGGAAACATCTATGCATCAGAATTTAATTTTCCAGTTTACAGACGGCAATTACAAATTCTGCTTAGTTTTAATACTGTTATAGAAGGTAATAGTAATATAATTTACTTAAGTAACTCTTAGCTGTGCAAGGTGTAAACACACTGACATTTCAGCTTTACTTTGTAATGAAAGAGCTGTCTTGAGCTCATGTTCCAGAACAGTTACTCTAAAATTCTATTCAAAAGAATCCCTGCACTGAACAAGCTGGGTGATTACAGAAATCAGTATTTATAAGTCACAGTTTATTGCACAAAAATTGATTCCACCTACTTAACTTAAAATACAGTATATATCTATCTAAAAACAGGGCTGCTAATAGGAGAGTACTGGGCATTAAAAGATGAGTGAATGGGAATATTTTGAGTAAAATGTCAAAGACTGGGAAAAAATGCTTTGACTTGTAAGTTTTACTCTAGGAGGGCCCCTGGTGTCAGTAGTTATGCTAAAGCCACTTTGCTGTTAACTGTGAGAATGAACATATCCTAACCAAAATAGTTTATGAACACATTACAGTTAAATAGAAACTAGTTATTTTAAGCTGAAATTTTTAGAGAAAATTTTAATGACATGAAATTAAATTATGGAGATTAAAAATTTGGTATTTCCCTTAACCACTCAGTATTAACTGCTGTACTGGTAATAAGAGATGGTCAAATATGAAAGTATTGAAGTATTGATTACAGTTGATCAGAATCAGTTCACTTGCATTTGGTAAATAAAATTAAAATGCAGAATTAAAAATAACACAATGCTTTTTTTTTCCCCCAACAGTCTGAAGATTATTATGACATGAGAAGATTATATGTGATCCTGGGCTCTTGCCTCTTTTACAAGGTAGTATTAATGGTTAAGACCTTAAGATTAGGAAAATGCATCTAGAAATCTGATTTAGTGTTTCAGAATCTCACATATTTGGAGTGAATATATGACTGATTTAAGTATGTATTTCTAGTGACATTCCTAAAGCTCAAACACCCTAACAGGAAAACTCAGTGTTGGGAAATGCTGTACTGTATGAACAGCAAGGACAAGAATACTTCTTTAAAACTGGAATTTCTTGGTGTACAGTCCAAGGATTGGAAAGAGAGAGTAATAAAGCAGTAAGAGTCAGTTCAAATGAAACTGTAGATTATTTTAATAGGAACTCGTGTTCATTCCCATTTTTAATAGCAGGTGCTCTATCTTGAATTTGTCTTTAAGTCCAAGACATGAAAAATTGTACTGACAGCTTTTCTCACTTTGGCCTCGTTCATAGCTTTATTTCTCTTTGGTAAATGTAGACAGTGTAATCAACAGTACAAAGAGGAAGGTAAAAGCCTTTGCTTTAAGAAAACTTGCATTTTAAGAATTTTATCAGGCAATTGTTTTTTGTGCTGGAAGTGTCATGACAGAAGTGGAACTGCACAGTAGCTGCCATGACAGCACTTCAGCTGTAAAGCCCTTAGTGCTGGAACCACTGTACTGTGGATCTTCTTTGGAAATTTTATTAATTCCAGTGAAAGCTCACTATTTTTAGAGAGAAAATTAAATGAGAATTCAAGCACCTTAATACCGTAGCTGTTTTGCAAGCTGGGAAAGCCCAGCTCACCTTTGATAACTTAAATATAAACAAATCAGCATATATGCTGATTTGTTTATATTTAGTGTTTTGATTATTTAGATGTGGCCCAAAAGCTCAATGCTGTACAACTGTACAGGAAAAAGACAGTCTGTGGCCAGAAACCTGAAGATCTCAGTGCACATGGAGCAAGGATATCTCTGTATGGAAAGTACTCTGAAATGCTGTGTGGTGGTGATGTATCCTCACTGAACACACTTCTCTTTCTGTGTTGAATTAAGGGCTACTTGATTGGTAATCACTTGCCCAAGGAAGACCTCCTTGATGTGGGTTTCTATTGCCAGCACTACTGTCTGTTAGCCGTGGCAGCAGAGCAGAGGATTGGGCAGTTAGTGATTTGGAGGGAAGTGTTCCCACAGCATCACCTCCAGCCCAGCGAGGAGTCCAGTTGCACAGGATACAGGGAGCCTGAAGCAAGATACTTCTTACTGATAGTTGGCTTGGTGAGTTGATGCTGCAGCATGCCGTTCTCTGAGCCTCTCTTCTGCTGTTGTGAGTTGTCTGTTCACTAGATCAACACTTTCCATGCATTTTGTTGGGTAATTTTTCAAAATGCTCAAATAGTAGCTGTTTCATGGGATAGCATTTCCCAGGGAGCAGCATTATTTATACATCCACAAAGCTTGCAAAGTTTATATAAATTCTTATTATTTTTATGCCTTTTCACTTCAGTTGAAAATGTTTCTACCTTCATAATCTTGTCTCTTCAGACAGCTCACATCAGAAATGTCTGGGTTTGGTTTTCTAAATGTGGACTTTTGTCACATTCATATTTTCTGGAAAATCCTTTGCCCAGGATTTTTCTCCTGGGAAGCTGAGAAGCCTCAGAGAAAAAAGGTAAACAATATTATCTCATTTGCTTCTCCTGTGTTTTGCTACTTTGGAATGTGGTTGGAGATTGTTTATCCAACATGTGATTGTTTCATTGGTTTCATGTGAATTGTTTTGACTCATTGGCCAACTGGGGCCAAGCTGTGTCAGACTGGAGAGAGAGTAACGAGTTTCATTATTATCTTTTTAGCCTTCTGTAAGTATCCTTTCTGTATTGTTTAGTATTCTTTAATATAATACAGCATCATAAAATAATAAATTAGCCTTCTGAGAACATGGAGTCCGATTCATCATTCCTTCCTGCCACAAGGGCACCCCTCAAATACAACAGACTTTCTTTCAAGCAAGCAGCTGATGAGTTTGTAAGCAGTCTTTTCTGTTTGTATTTACAGAGACACTTTGTCCTGTGTGTCCTGCTGGAGGCAGGGGGCTGTGCATCCAGAGCTATTGGGAACCCAGGACCAGACTGTATCTATGTAGACCAGGTCAAAGCAACCATACTCCAGCTGGAAGGAATAGACGCCAGCATCGAGGAAAGGCTGGATTCTCCCTCCATCCCACCTTTAGCCTGTGCTGACTGGTTCCTTCCTGCAGGAAGACTGGAGAGCTTGAGCACCTCACCAATGCTGAGCAAGCTCCAGGGCTCCTGCAAAGCTGTGAGCAGTGCAGGGAGCAGGAGGAGCCTCTCTGGGGACACCTCTCACACGCCGCGGAGGCAGAGCCCCCCGAGGAGCAGCGAGGGGCCCGTGGAGCAGGAGAGCACCAACCCACAGCCTGTGCTGGAGCAGGTCAGAGAGCACGGCAGAGAGAGCTGAACAGGGCTGGGGGAGAGGGCAGCTCATTCCAGCTCAAGGTGACTTCTATAAAAAGCACATTATAAAAGATTAAGTCCCTTGAATTCAGGATAAAATAGTTCTGTTGCCTTGGGAAGCTCTGAGTCAGCCTCAGAGCCATCACACTTCTTTATTTTATCATTCATGCTTTTTTATTTTATCATTGCTTGTAAATATTTGGGGATTTCACATGACTGAAGTGGGCACAGCTGTGTTGAAAAAAAAAGCAAGATTTAATTGGAGAATATCCCCAAAATCACAACTAATTGCTGTACAGTTGTACAACTACTTCTAACCAAGCTTAGTCTAAAATAGGCTATAAAATATATAAATTGATATAACTGGACCTTATTCAAAATACAACACTATCCTCTTCTTTCTGTTGGTTTGGCTGGACTCTGTTCTTTCTTTAGCTGTGTGTTCTGTTATTTCATCTGTCTGCTTGTTCTTCAGGCCACTAGGAAAAAACACACCCTGCCAAACCCATTTCATTCAGGAAACCTGAAAAAAAACTCTTCAGAGAAAGATACAGAACTTCCTTATGCTATGAAGTAAGAAATTATTTTTTATTGTGTTGTTCATTTTTTAGGCCATCCTTGGATTGTTTTTTAAATATACACAGATCACAGAAGTCCCCTCATGATTTTATCCCAACCAAAGCTTTTCCATGCAAATATTATCAAAAGTGAATCTGTTAAACTGAGAGCTTAATTAAACATAAAAATTTGAAATAATACAACAAAAGGCATCTGTTTCTGAATAATATGTTAGTATTGTGCACACCTGTCCCACATCTGTGTGACGTTAGAATTTCAAGCAGAAGTTTCTGGACCACACATGTAGTTACCTTGCGCCTCCATCTCCAGGCAGGTGCACAATGAACAAAGCTTTTATTTCACTTTCCTTTTTTGGGAACAGTTTTTGAGAACACAAGTGCAATGCCTCACTAGCAGCACTGTTTCTTAATTTGCTGGTTTTTTTAATTGAGTATTACAGTCAAAATCAGCAGGATTTCCTTGGTGAGGAGATGGGAACCTTTTGAATACCTGTATCCACTTTGTACCCTACTGTAATTAGAAAAACAATTCTACCTTGAGAAAGAAAAGCTGCAAATTATTTTAATTCAATGATATTAAATTATTTTAATTTAAGGTTGACATCTGGTCCTGAGAACACCCTCTTCCACTATCTGTTTTTGGAGACAATGCAAGGAATCTTCATTACTCCAACTCACAAAGAAGTAGCCCAGCTCGGTGGCTCCATCCACCCTCAGTTAATTGAGAATTTCTACCAGTGCTGCCTTTCAATCCGTTCCATTTTCCAGCAGTCCATGAGGAAAGAGGTATGGGAATTTGGCTTTCTCTTTATCCAATCACATTCTCAATTCAGTAGTTCAAGGTTCTTTTCATTTCATTATTTCAGTGGTTCATGAGCAGCTGTATTTGCACGTCTGCACACTCTAAACCAAAGTGGAACACTGTCAGTTGTGTTTTTTAGATCCTAAAGTGACAGTTCAAGTGAGTTAAGTGAGCAAAGAGGAAATAACAGTACAGATTGAAGGAAGGCAAGTTTGCAAATAACAGTATAGATTTTCTTAGTATTTCTTTCATGTTACTGAAGAAGTCATTTCTGGTTAGACCCATGTGCCTTATAAATCTGGGAATTTTTAGGCATTAAAAATAGTGATAATTTGGTGGATTGGTCACATGACACTGGGGTTTGGCTGAGCAGGACTTTGGCAATGAGCAATATATTTTGGGCATTTCTGTTGGGAGATGTAGAAACCCAAAAGCAAGCAGAGAGAATAAATTAGTATTTCTTAGCATCAAATTGCCTTTGGCTACAGCCATTAAATAGACATTTTATAGTTCAAGCCATAAAAACTGAGAATCAGAAATAACTGATGGACACATCTCTTACAGCAAAATTTGCTGTAGTCTTTTGCAGATTGGCTCCAGCAATTAATGCTGAAATTGGCAGGCTGAATTATGGCACAAGGAGAATGTTAAAGAATAAATAGAAATTTGCCTTGTTCATAGTACATGATAAAAAATCAAATACAGAAATGTACTATTGTACTGTGCATTCTTTGTCATCTGCTAAATATTGTTACAGTTTAGGATCCAGAGAGCTGCACCAGTAATGCAAAGTTACTGTAAACTAATCAATAATTAATTTTTCCTCAGTTTTTGAGAAATTTGAAAATTTACAATTTAACTTTTAAAATGTGTACAGGAGTCTTGAGTAAATCTTAAATTTAGCAAAACTAAGCTTTTGGGTCTTAAACCCAAAAATAGGATGTTTTGACCATGTTTTCTAGATCTTCAGTCCCTACATCTTCTGTATTGTAAGCAGATTGAACAGTGTGGTTTCTGCATCTGCGTATGGCAGACAGAAGTTCCTTGAGTTGTTTTCTAAAAATCCCTTTTCTTTCACCTTTGAAGCAACTGTTTCACTGGCAGATCCAGAGATGAACTTTTGGAGGGTTTATTCAAAAGCTCTGCTCAAAACACAGCTCTAACAGCTGGAGAGAACACAAAAATGTCTTTATTTTCTATGCTTTTATGCCCTCATACTGAGTAAGAGTCAGAAAATGCTCTGGGCAAAGTGCTTCAGCTGTTTATTTACAAAAAGAAATTCCTGCCTGGCCAAGTTTATTTAATAGACTTTTACTATCATGGTTCTTAATTAGGGAGGCACACAGAAAAGAAAGATGAGAGCTTTAGCTGTTGTAACACACTTTTTTAAAGTGCTGTAGTAACTCAGATGTCTTTCGAAAAAAAACAGTGTTTACTTAGAAAGAAAAAGTCAAAAAAGGGAGCATGTGTCTAATTCCAACTTGTGTAACAATGGAAAAGCCTTTTGATGCCAAAGTAACAAAACTGTGGAGAAAAGAATCATGTAAGCAAGTCAGTTGTATCTTCTAAGCCTGGCTTTTTGACAGCAGAGTCATCCATCAGAGAGTCCTGAACAAATCACATGCTTGTATTTGCTCGTGTTTATGTCAAAATGTCTCATTCTCTACTAACATTTCACCAGCTGTTTTACAGAAAAAGAAGAAAGCAGGCAGTGGGATTTCAGAATTCAGCAAGGCAGCTGAGGACACAGGTCTGGTAAGAGAACATGGACTTCTGTTTGAGTGCTCTCCTGAAAACTGGACTGACCAGAAGAAACCACCACCAACAATGAACTACTGGGTTGTGGGGTAGGTTTAAAGACAAATTTCACCTCCAGTTTTTCATTTTGACTGTGCCATTGTGTTCTTTAAATGTAACTGTAGCACATCAGAGAAATAAATACTTGAGCTGACTGACTGAGGTATTAATTTAAGGGGACTGGGAAGTTGCATTGATGTGAATTTCCATCTTTAATAGCAGCTGAGTCAATGACATAAACAAGGTGACAGTTATAATTACTGTTACATTGTAAAAGAGGCTGTTTCATTGGGAAGAAAAATGTTTAAAGAGAAAGAAGAAAAATAATTGTTTTTCAGCATGAATGTACATAACTGCTGTTTGTGTGGAAAAATTAAAATATTTTAATTAAAACATTGAAAAAATGTTTATACTACTGTTTAAACCTTTAAAAAATAATTATAATGCACAGGTATTAACAGCTTCTCTATTTTAGCTCTTTCCCTAGAAGAGCTCATTGGATTAATATGTGGAAATGTAACTACCCAGATGTTAATATCTTTAAAAATTAGTAAATATGTGAATCCTGGGGCTTGCTCCCAAGGGTCTTGATTGGAGCTTATGGCCCACAGACTTGGATTGCTGCAAACAGACGAGTAACAGAGAAGATCCTGAAAACCTGAAGATTTTTTTTCTCTACACAGCCTTAAAAAAACTGAGTAGAGAATAACTTGGTTTAAAAATCTGATGTATTGAAAGAAGTAAAGTAATGTAGGACAGACAACAAAATTTGCCAACTGTCTTACACAGCAGCTTGTTTAACATCCTACTGAAACCCTGCAGTACAACCAGAATCTGCCATTTGGGGAGGAAAAAAATAACACCTTTGACGATTTTCTTCTTTTTCTTCTGTCTTTTTTTTTTTTCCAGGAGACTCATTCTCCATCCCAGACCTCAGGAGTGTTACGTGTGTTTCCATGACTCGGTGACAGAAGCTGCTGTGGAGCTGGCCTTTAAACTGTCCTTTGGCTTAGCTGCATAGATGAGCTTCCTGCACACTCAGGCATCCTGCATGGTGTTCATTCTTTAAAATATCCCATACAAAGGGAAATGAACTCAATTTGGGTGCCACCCATGGGGCATCTTTGAAATGCTTTAAAAAAATCAAATACCTTGTGGTATGACGCAGTTAAAATTTCAGTGGTGCTTCTGATGAGCTCATCAATGGTGTACTGAATTTCAGAGAACCAAAGTTCTGATTTTTATATGCTGTCACTTCTTTTTTTTTTAATCCTGGTCATAACTTTGTTATATGAAAACACCACATAATTTGTATGTTCAGTGTACAATATGCAACATAAAATGGTAAGCTGATCCTCAAAGTACTGTATGAACATGGAAATTGGTGGTGGAGGAAAAAAAAAGTTCTCCAGTTACTTAAAATTTTGCACCTCTGAGAGCCTGAAAAATACTGAATGTTTGCAGTAGTATTGTGTTAATCAAAACAGAGAGAAATCTTTCAGACAATTCCTGGCACTTAGCCTCACAAAACTAATGGTTTACCATTTTTGCTCTCCTGCACCCTCGAGGACTGTAGTGTGGTTGATGTTTTACTTGACTCCATGAGTTTTAACTATAAATAATACTTATATTTGTTAAAATGCAATTTTGAAGACACAAAGAAAGAAGGGGAGTGGGCAGGGTGGTTTTAAGATGTGCATGGACTTGGCTTATTTTATATTCATAATTTCATAATAAAAATGTATATTTGTTAAAGAACAGTAAAGCATTAATTTTTTATCCTTTTTTACTTAATGTATTTTCTTTTTTGTTTTGTTTTATTATTTCATTCTACTTGTTTTTCATGAGTGCTTTTCATAAAATGCATAACTAGAATTCCATTTTAAACAACGGGATCAAAAAGTTTAAGTGTTCAGGAAAGCAAATTCAATTTCATGGGTTCTCATGGCCAAATCTTTAGATCCTAGTTTTCACTAGTAAATGACACAGTTTAGGGTAGTCCTAAAACAGTCCATCAAATGCTTGCAGTGCTCACAGGGTGATTCACAGCTTGTCTTCATCACTCAACAGTTGTTTTAATTCCAAGCTGCAGAAGTCTTGGGTCTGAAGTGCAAGCTGTGATTGAAGACTTTACTAATCAGCTTTCTCCAGGATTTATGGTTCCTAGCAGATGAGCAGCAGTATTTCAGTCTGAGGCCTACAAATCACAGCAGCAGTGTGTTAGCTCTGTTCCCCGTGTATAAATCAAGTGATGGGAAAGTTACTCTGCTACACCTCTCAAAGTCTAAAATACCTGAGGTTTGGGCATTTGATTTCCTGGTGGATGGAAGAAGGAACGTGGAGGAAAGCAAGCAGTCCTTGCTGCAGTGCTGTTTAGCTTCCTGTCCAGGAGAACCCTTTATTTAATTCAGAAGTATAATATAATTCTAAAAGTGTCACTGAGTTTCTGATCCTGTATCAGCTGTCAGGCATTGCTTTAAGATGGATTGTGAGCACCTCTCTGTCAGCCAAAATGCACAAGGAGGCTGCTTCAGGAGAGCAAGGTCTGCCCAGCCCTGTCAATGCTCTGCTCTCCTGCACTTTCCATTGCTATCCCTAGTCCTAGAAATGGCTGAAGTAAGGAAGTTGGAAATCTAGGCTACTTCTGATATTACTGATGTTTCACTGATAGTTTGAGATTCTCTAGTGCTAACACCAAATTCATACACTGTTGGTAAGTTTCAAAATAAATCCAGTTCTCCAAAAAGAAGTGCTTGAAAAGGAAAGGACCTGAACAGATTTTTGGCCTTTGTTGCAGCTCATTCCAAATAGAAGAGATATTGTATAATATCCTAGGTGTAGTATAAAATTTGGAAACTTTAAAATCTCTAGTTATTTTTAAAAATCCATTTCTTTCTCTGTAGAACCTCTGGCACTGGTGATTTGGTCAATGTTACACAATATTTCCCAACACGGGCTCTAAAGGTTGCTTTTAAGGACAAATGCAAACATATTTTTATGTCAAAGGGGATAAAGGAAAACAGGTAAAATAATCTTGTGCATATTGATTTTAATAAACAAAATAGATCTGGTCAAGAGCTGTGCACTCCTTTCCCTCAGCATGGCTGGTAATTAGTGGTGGTAGAAAGAGGCAGGTTTCCTGTGTAGCCTCTTGTTACAGCAATAAAAGTCTGGGGTTTGATCTTAAATGATTAATGACTTTGTGAGGTGCCTGCAAAGGTCCCTCCATTCAGATGGATCCTTGAAAGGCACACAGGCCAACACCCGTGGAATTAATGACAAGAAATCTTGGTCTTGGAATATGAAATGTTGATACTGGCATTTGGCGAATTGCATAAAATTCATTCATATCAGCAGAATGGAAAATAAATTCTTCATATCTGGTTTGTTTAATGTGAAAATAGATGGAAAATCTGCTTCATTTGTCTCTGTCTTAAATTATCTCTTTCAGGATTTCTTTGATTAGGTTTTGATAATGTGAACAAAAATCCAGTATTCTGTGTTTTCTCTTGTTGACAGTTCTTTACTACAGTGCCAGAAAATTTCCTTGCCTTTCCAGGCTTTTCTGGTAGTGCTGACCAGAAGGAATTCTGTCAGTCACTAAAGTTTGATTAATCTCCTGATATCACATGCAAATTCTTAAGCAGTCCTTTTTCAATTACAGTCATTTTGTATATAAAGAGTTTAAGGTTGTTTTCTTTCTTTACTTACATTGGAAAAAAGTGAAACAGGCATTGTGTAAATAACACTGTTTATAGTTCTTAAAATCTCCCTTCCATCTCCTGGAAGTGCTTCCAGATGGCTCACATGTGTATGAGCTCGTGACTCAAATTTTAGAAACATTCCATGAATAACACTCAAGATTAATTTCCTTAGAAGTACAATCTTTAGCCAAGTGGCATATCCACTGTTGAAGCTCAGGGTCTTTGGATGCTGTCTTACATGTCCTGTGCAGGACAGGAAATGGGACACTACAGCTGCAAAGCTGTTCCCAAACTGGCAAATAAAAAGTGATTTTGGGTACAACCACATGGTCTGCATTTGCTGCACAAGATGTACCCCTGATGCAGTTAAAGGCAGCACAGCTATGTCAGAGCTGTAAAAAGTTATGTAAAATGTTTCTCCTACTGTGATCAGCTTATACCAGTGAAAAGATAAAAAAAAACATCAGTGTAGGAATTGCTCTGAGACTGCCACGTTTCCTGATTATTTTGTAAATACGGTGTTTTGGATAGATCTTGTTCTTGGTGCTCTGAAGTTTCATTTAGTACAAAGGTCAGTAGTAATATTGTAATGCTGTGTTTTCATAGCTGTATGCAGCAATCTGTGTGTTTCAGTTTTGGAAGGGCATTTTGGCAAACCTGGCTGCTGGCAGAGCAGCAGGAGCCAGATGCACTGAGACAGCTCAGTTGTGTGCTGCTCCTGCTGGGGAAGGCAATGAAACCTCTGCAGTGGCAGTGCCAGCTTTACCTGATGTGCCCCAGCTGTTACATTTACTTCATTCTAGAGGCAGAGCAATGCACAATAATAACAGAATCCTTCCTGTTGCTTAAAAATTTACCAATGGGCAATTACAAGCATAAACGTAATAAAAGAAATGCACAATCTTTAAAGAAGAGGACAAAGTAGAGTGAAATAAAATTCTCTGGAAACAGTGCTGTAGCTCTGTTTTGCATTTGTTTAGATTCTGTAGGGAAACGTTTTAACTGAATTTTGCCAGCTGCGCATGCAGAAACCATAGGAGTTTGGTTTTTCCTGACTTAATGTTATGGGCTGTCATTTAAAGAATTAATGACCATCCTTGTTCTGTATCAAGAATATCAACTGAAGATTTTCTCAAACTGGAGATGATTTCTGGGTAGTTTATGTCTCTAGATAATTTCATTCATTCAAATAGGTAAAATTATTTCCTGGAAAGTGTGTCTGGAAGGTTTTGCAGTACAGAGAGAAATCTCTGCTGTCTCTGGGGCTGTTGGCTTTCCTGATTTGCCTGCAATGGACAACTCTGATTGTTGTCTGTGCAAGGTTATCACAGGAACTGGCTGCTTTGCTTCACCTGTTGCTCCCTGTACCTTGTATTTGGGCTGAATTAATCATTTTGTGATGCCTTTGGGATAAGAAGGTGCACAGTTTGGAGTTCTTCCTTCAAAGATTGGTTTATTGCCTGCCAAGTTTTCACCTCTAGAGAATTTCAAGAGCTGGAGCTGGAAAACAGATTTAAAATATACACATACAATTTTAACTTTTTTAACTTTGTCACACAGATTTTTTAACTTTTGTTCCACTATAGGGAAAAGCTGCAACAAGTAACTTAGCTTCTCATACATCTGAGCAAGAATGTGTGGGGAGGAACTGAAAGCTTGGTATTCCATAGGAAAAAAATTGTTTCCAGAGAAAGAGAACTTGAACCATTAGGATTCTGCTAGAGGGACAGCAGCATTGGAATGGCAGTTCTTTGAGCTGGGAAGTGTTTCAGCAAATGGAAGGCACTACCTGTTTGAATGCTCTGTCTTCACCTTTCCAGGTGTCTAAGCTCTGTTCAAATGTCTCAGCTCTGCAGGCAGTCTGTGCTGAAAACAGTGTCTGCATGCATAACAATGTGCATACATTTCTCTTCTCTTAGGTGCTGCTGAGCAGCAGTTCCAGGGGACTGGATTATTACAATTACAGATACAGATGGGCTTCCTGGCCTGTGCAGGGATTGGGCAGCTCAGCACAGGAATTATTGTGCACCAGCCCTCAGTTTTGGATGTTAGGGACACCACTAAGGTGGCTTTTACAAACAGAAATGAACACCTTTTAAATCTTTATCATCACATTTATTATGAACCCATGAGGGTGTTAGCAACAGCTTTTCCATTTTCCATTTATTTGTGCCTGACAGACTATCACTGAAGAGCCAGGCCATTCTACAGTAGGAGAAATTGATCAGAATTACATTTCTTATCTGCTGGATTTGATGTGCATTTTACAGAACTTGTACAGGCTTCTACTTTTGTTCTGTAGAATTATATTCAGTTCACAGCTTGGTAAAAGCTTTTAGTAAAAAACTGGGATTGGTTTTCCTTTTCCTACTCAGAGACAGGTATTTGGAGTAGGACAGGTTTGTGGGTAGAATAATTTTATGAGGTTGTTCAGTAGCATTTGAAGTACATTTAATAACACTAATTCTTGCTGTGAAGATTATCTTCAAATAAATAATTATTTTTTTAAAAAGTGAAAATGCTCTTGAGAAAGCAGGATTTTGTTTCCTGCATCCCTGAGGAAGTTTTGCCACCCGGCAACAGAAGGGGTTGTTAGTTCCAAAGTGTTTTGTTTCAAGGATCTCCTCTCTCGGTATTCCAGGAAGTCAAAATAAAATCTGAATAAATGCTGGCATAGAAATTGCTTAGGTCATTTCAGAAAATACCAGGGATACTTAAATTCTTACATAATGCCCTGCATACCTCTGGTAATCTGTCCTAAATGTCACAAACCTTGAAGCTTACCACATTAGCACTACTGATGTCTTCCTGTTAGAGTAAAGGTGATTTCACTGGTCCGTGCTTTATCTGAGCCTGCAATTCATGCTGGTTTTATTTCCGAGTGCTGTGCCTCTTGAGGCTTTGCCAAAGAATTGCCTCTGCTTCTGGTCATTAACTTGCCACTAGGATAGAGTATCAAGATTACTAAAACCACAAATTATAATAATTTCGAGTAAGGTAATGGGTTTACTAGCACAAAATATGAGAATGAGAAGATTTATATGTGTTGTGGGTATATAAATGTATTTGTGAGTGATCCTTGTTTCATTCATGTTGTTCTGAAGGTGCAAATGAAGCTGATTGGTGTGATTTTAACAACTTCTTATCATGCTGCTTATTCTGATCCAAGTGGAGGCCTTCAATTAAATATATCACCTGTTGTTCCTCCAGTTAAGACCGTGTTTTCCAGATGGGATAACTTTCTGAAATAACCAGGCTACTACAGCTGCTGCTTTCAGCAAAAACTGGTTTCTGTCAGCTAAGCAGCAACAACCATTATTCAAACAGCCTCTCATTTGCATGTATTCATGTTGATCCAAAACAAAATATGCTGAATGTTTTTTAGCTATTTATACTGATGAACATAAATATTATATTTATTGTGAACATATATTTCATATGTGTTTTATCAGTGGCCTGAATTAGACAAGACTGTCTTTCTGCCCTTATGGAGGACCTAGAGGCTGGCTTACCCTGACATTGCAAGTAGATTTGATTTCAGATGTAGCTGGTTAAATCTTCAATATTAATTAAAAAAAAAAAAAGTGTCTCCTCTCCAATATAATTTGATATAATGAGAGGGATTTGGATTTGTCTCTCCCAAAAATAAAAGTGTGCGTGTTTTTTGTTAGTGAAGACAAAAAGCCAGTGCTGGTTTCTAAGACAGCCCTTAATATGTTTTAGAGGACTCTATTGATCACTAATGAACTGCAATCTACTTGGTAAAAAACTATTTCACTCATACTAAAGAAGGAAAAAAATAAGCTGTGCAAGTTTTAACAGCACTGATAGAACTCAGAGCACCCTTAGGACGGGAGTGACCTCATTTAATTCCTAAGCCTTCTACTTGCCCAGTAGAGCTTAAAAAAAGCATCAGAAGAAGGATCACAGCTTTTCTAAATTTAGCCATTGGTACCAGCTAACAGAGCGTGACACCAGATAAATATTTCATGGTCAAAAGATCCTCCTTTGGAGTGATCCATTAGGAGAAAAGTTCCTTAGTGTTCTTTACTACAGAAAGACCAAGGAATCCAAGAAAATACTTACTTACCTCTTGTTTGAAATTCTCAGTTTCCATTTTGTTCATACTAAAACAACATTGAAAAGGCTTTTACCTGGCTGGCAGCATTTTAAGCCAAAACACAGCCCAAAAAATAAAGAGCCAAGAATGTACTAGAACACTTAGAATAGTATTTCTTGAGAAAATTTAAAATGGCTCAGGATCCTTCTCAGTATCAAGGATAAATCTTAGCATGTACATAAATGAGAAAACTCTTATTTCAGAGGTAGTAATTTTCAAGAGGGAAAGACCAAACCTTGTGGAGTATTGATAACCTAGGATCCGAAAGAAGCATTTAGGAGGCATTTAAATGTCTGGTGTCAAAGAAATTAAGCCCAGCAGTGTTCCTAAAATTTCACCCCAGCCATTAAGTTTGACACGAAACCCTTGGCTCATGGAATTTGTACAAATGGGGTAGGTTTTTTTTTTGAGCTGCTAGAATACCAGATGTGATCCACAGGCCAAGAACTGGAAAGACTGGGGCAACCTCAGTCCCAAGACTGCAACAGTGGCAGTCCATGATGAGAAGAGGGGCTGTGCTCAGGTAAATCTCTGCCTTATCTGGCTGGAGTGAGTTTATCTGGAGTGGAGTGAGTGCTTCAGTGTCATGCTGATGCTGGGCATCAGCATGACACTGAAGCACACAACTTTTAGCAAATGCCTCCAAGAGTTTGGCTTAGCCTGCTTGCTCAGCAGCAACTCTGCACATCTCCAACTCTGCACAAAGCAAATCAAAAGTCCATTGGCACTTTTTGGTGGCTGTCAGGAATGTTTGCACAAGTCTGATCCCCAGAGCAGCTTCAAACCAGCTGGCTTGGGTTGCACAACCACACAGGAGCATTTGCATTTAATCTCTTTGCCCCTGAGGTTTCTATTCAGTGGGAGTCAGCCTCAAGTGGCACTGCCATACCTTAAACCATCTTTTTTCTAACAGGGATGGAAAGAGCAGAGCAGGAATTGGAATTGGGGATCTGCCTCCCCAGCTGCTGTAGATGGAACTGGACCTGTCTGCCTTTCTGATCCTCATCCTAGCAAATAAAAATGAGATAATTAAGGCAGGTGGAGTCATGTGTTACAAATAATTCTGCGTACCAGTGGTTTCTCTTGCCTCTGGAGGTTTTAGAGGAAAAGAACATGTTTTCATTAGGAAAATTCTGGTTGTTTACTAGACCATTGAGACCGTGACAAATGGGAGAGATAACCAAGCCTCTTGACAGCGATGCTAAACTAGTTTAGTCTTTTGTGCTTATTTTTAATCTCTCCAGTGGAACAGAACCGTGCAGTGCAGTGTCACATGCTGTGTCACAAAGACGTCACACTGCTGTGTGAAACAGTGTCATTTTTAGAAGCGAACAAACACTCGGGGAACTTTTCCAGCACGTAGATTTATCTTGTGGAGTTCCACAACATAAATGTCGGATACCCACAACACGCGGGTTAAGCAGGGATAACTCGGGGCTCGCGCTGACTTTTTTTTTCTCCAGGGAAAGAAAACAGACACAGGTGTTTCTGGGAACAGCCAGAGGTGGAAACACACCAGCCGGGGTGCTGGCAGCGGGCGGAATGGAGGCCCAGAGTGCCCCAGCTCTGCCCGCGCCCGGCCCGGGGCAGGACGAGCCGTGTCCCCTCAGCGGCGGGCACCGCTGCCGGGCCGGGCCGGGCCGGGCCGGGCTTTCCCGGGGCAGGGCTCACACCCCGGGCCCTCCGGGGCTCCCCCGGAGCCGCCCCTCACGGCGAGTGCGGCCGCGCTGCACTAATGGCCGCGGATTGTTTTAATGGCATTAACCCGCCCGTGAGGCACGGGCAGCCCGGGCCCCAGACGGCGGCGGGGCGGTCCCTGCCCAGCGCTGACGCGCTGCCGCTCTGGGCGGCGCCGCTCCCGCCCCGCTCGCCCGCATCCCTCCCGTTCCAGATCCTTCTGGAAGGGCAGCGCCGCCCGAGCCCTGCCGGAAAGAGCCGAGGCGGCGCCGGGGCCGGGCGGGCTCCCCGCCGGTGGCGCCTGCGCACGGCGGGCCCGCTGCCGGTTGGTGCCGGCGCTCCGCAGTGGGGGAGCGGCGGGCGCGGAGCCCCAGAGCCGGTGCCAGCGCCAGAGCCAGCCCCGGGCGCAGCCATGTCTGTGGTGGGCATCGACCTCGGCTTCCTCAACTGCTACATCGGCGTGGCGCGGAGCGGCGGCATCGAGACCATCGCCAACGAGTACAGCGACCGCTGCACGCCGTGAGTACCGGCGCGCCCGCCGCGGGCTGCCGGGGGCGGCGGGGAGCGCCTTGCCGGGAACGCGTGTGCCGGGAAGCGCCGGGGTGTGTGCGGTGAGCGTGCCGGCGTGCCCTTGGAGTGCCGCGGCGCTCCGGGGCTCGGCGCTCCGCTGCCGGGCAGCCGGAGGTCCCCCCTGGAGCGCTGCGTTTGCCCGGTCCGGAGCGGCTGCCGGGGCTGGGAGCGCTCCCAATAACAGCCGCGAGACTGGCGAGGAGGAGGCTGATGGAGCAGGGAAGCGGCGCGATGAGCTGCCTTCCTTTAAAGCTGTTCCTGCTCGCACCGCGTCTGCTGGCCCTGGAATACCGAGGTCTGGCGGGGAAGGGGGGGCACTGGGCAACGTCCGTGATGATGGGAGACGCAAGAGTAGGTGGAGATATTGCTCCTCTGTTTCTATGGGATACGTCTGGGATTTTTAGAGCTCCATCTGTGCATAATTTGGAAGGAGGATTCAGGAATTCGTGTAATACTCGTAAAAATCGGGGGTTGGATGGTGCTTCTCTTTTTACAAAGGGACTCGTAGCCAGCAGAAAAAGCTGTTTCTGCTGTGCGAGACTGTAGTAACTTCAGCACTGCTGCCTTGGTCTCGGAGAAATGTAGGTTTGCTTTCTAAAATGTTGACTTTTAAAAGTACAAAGAAGTTGATGGCCGAAGAGCTTGCCGTCTGTTTTAGTGGGCATACTCTTGAAAATTCTTTTTACTATTTAGAAAAATACTCTTCTCGTATTAACTCTCAGGAAATAATTATCCTTGTGAGAACTGAAATTCTCTGGCCTTTCAAATGCAAAGTATCCGATGAAATTGTTGCCCCGCGAATCCTCGGGCAGCTGCAGTTCCCTTCTTTGTGATGAAGAACACTTCCAATTTTCAGCTGGTTTTGGAGTGTGTTCTTTGTAGGTAGGCTTACCTGCATATGATATTTTTCACACTAATGTCTGACTAACTGTACTTTCAAAATACTTGCGAAGTGATTATGAAAGAGGTTCAAGTTACCAATTGCAGCATCTGGAGTGCACATGCACTTAGAGACAGTACCTATCACACTTGAAGTGACATTTTCATTGACCTTTTCTGTCTCAAAATGTAGTAATACAGGAGACCTTGAGAAACATCTTTTCTAGTGTTGTTGTCTTGAGAGAAATCTACCAAAGGTAAATAGAAATGTAACAGGTTATTACTGTTATGTAAGTTTCTCATAGTAGCTAAATCTTTACTTCAAGTGGGATTTGATACAGACAGATCGAATTCTTCAATCGTCAGAACTTTCCTTATTGCACATAGCAACACAGTAAATGAGCTCACTTGAATGTGGACTTATTTAAATGAACTTATTCCTATGGAGGTGCTCGCATCACTCAGGTAATTGAGTTAGCTGTTAGTTAATTACATTCTGTAATCCAGTGTCAGTACAACCATGTATCATCCTCGAAGCTTTAGCACAAGCATTTTACAAAGAAGGGGAAAAGATCCTGCCAATAAGCCGTGCATTTCAGTAGAACTTGGGTATTTCCTGGCTTTTGGCCCTCTATCTCTTTGAAGACTGACACTTGACTTCTCCTGAGCTGGGAACTCCAGCAGGGCTGTTGAACACATTTCCAGTGCTTCTGGCACGTTAAACTCATGGCAAGTGGTCCTTTCAGGTGCTCTGCCTCACCACTGTGGTTTTGTGGGAAAACAAGACCGTTGCTGATAGCTCATAACTTACTTCACACCAGGTGTGATTAATGTGATCACATGCTGCAATTAAGATGATGTAATAAGGAATCTTGGAAACGACTGAATTTTTGGAAGCCAAGGAGGGCACATTTATTTTTTTGGCGTCTCTGCTTCCCAGCTGCAGGAGGGAAAAACCATCCGTCCCCCTGTGCTGGAAGTAATTGAAATAACCCATGGCAGGAGCTGTGCTGGCTCTGAGCTGCTTCTGCATGGGATAATGTGCAGGTTGTGCTGGCTGTGAGCAGATTGCTGCACTGAAAAGGTGTGGTGCAATAGCATTCGTTTGTAAATCATTTTCTTGCCATGGAAATTGCTCGTTTATCTGATTTCCCCTAATTGTCACAAGGCATAACTGGGGAACTGTAGCTTTGTGACGACAAAAATTGTAAAAGTTGTTTGTGCAAGCTGAACTGCCTATTTGAAAATGTAGGGAAATGCCTCGTGTGTTTGCAGTCTCCAGTTAAATCTGGAGAAGGTTTTGGATGTCACAGAGAAGATTGCTAGAAAATACTGCCAGATTGGAGTGCCCTCAGTGATGGAGGGGAGGCAGGACGCAGTGTGCTGGAGTGACCTTTATGCATGCATTAAACAATTGCACTGGAGCTGTGTGAGACCTGGGCTTCTCTGTTACTCCTGAGTGGTCGTGGCCAGATCAGTTGCCTTTTGGGGCAGAGTTGTGTTTCAGGTCTGTGATGTGAAGATGCGGTGTTGGTAACTTCCAGAATAGAAAAGAGCATTTCCAAAGGCAGTGCTGAGAGGCCAGATGGAGGCTGGGGCCTGAGGCAGCCTTTGCTGATGCAGGGGGCTGTTCTTGGTGGCCAAGAAGCTGCAGGGAGCTGTGGATTACAGCAGAGCTTCCCGAGCCCTGCGTGCCTGGGAGCTGTCCCCAGGTCCCTCCCTTTGTGCAGTTCGCAGCAGGGACCTGGTAGCGCTCAGCTGTGAAGCACTTCTCTCACTTCTTCAGCTCCCTTGATTTGTGGGAGAGACAACAATTTTTGATTGTTGTCTTAGGATTGTTGCTAAGGGCTCTTGAGTGTGAATATGGCCCCGTGAGACTCGGGGGTTGTTGAGTCAAGAGAACCTGGCCGGTAAATTTCAGGGGTTTGAATGAAATCTCACAGGCTTCTTAGGTTTTACCCGTGACCCAGAAATAACTATCAGTGCCTTTCCTTTGTGGTAAGATCTGTGGAACATTTCAGCTTTCACAGAATTCCTTAAATGCAATTAAAATTGTATTTAATGCAACCGTTGCTGTTGCTTGGAGTTTCTAAATAATTTGCAAAGAACAAAATAACTAGAATTCCACTTCAGGTTCTGGTGCTTCGTATAGTAATGCTGTTATTTAACACATCCATGTCCTGATGTTTGAATTTTTGTGGGTGTTCTAAAGTACCATAGAAATATTTTGTGATGATTTCTTTTAAATCTGAATTTTTTTTTTTTTTTTTTTTTTTTTTTACTTAGAGCATGTATATCTTTAGGATCCAAGACCCGAGCCATCGGGAATGCAGCAAAGAGCCAGGTAAATGGATCAAAAACTTTTTGACTGGTAAACAAGTTCATCTTGGAGAAGATGCTTCTGTAGCAGTTTCTTTTGATAGCTTTAAGTATTGTGTTCACTGGGATTTGTTTGTTTTGGTTCTTTCTTTGGTTAAAAGCCTGTCCTGAAAATGACTAGGTTAAAACACTGATGGGAGAATAGGTGTGGGGAGGCTTTACGTCCAGATGGGATCTGAATTAGAGGAGGACTTTAAAGGAAGGGAAATGTGTTAATTTGTTGAAGGTTCATTTAAGGTTAATGTAGGTAATAACTTCATTAGTTCCTGCAGGCAGCCACTGCAACAATATAGGATCTTAAATAACTCGTGCTGTATCAGAAAGCACCTCTGAAATAAAAGGATACAGTGAGAATTGATGGCAGCAAGTTAAATGGATGTTACAGAGAGAAGTACATATCAATTTTTCTGATAGGGGCCATAGATTAAAAAGTAGGTGATTCTTTCACTCTCCTCACACTTTGCTTTTCAGTGAGTGTGTGGGGCTTCACACAGGTCAGTGTGTGCATTAAGCCCAACATGAAAAATTCCTTTCTGCACAGTCCTGTTTATCGGGATGTCGTGGGTAATGAAAATCTCTTTGCCACAGATCGTCACAAATGTAAAAAATGCAGTCCATGGCTTCAAAAAGCTGCATGGAAGAGCATTTGAAGATCCTTACATCCAAGCTGAGAGGGCCAAACTTCCCTATGAACTTCAGAAGATGCCAAATGGCTCTGTAGGAGTAAAGGTGAGTGAGAGCTTTGGGTGGGATCTCTCTGGTGGTAGGGATGAGCACTTTGGGCCCTTGTCACTTAACTTCCTCTGTGGTCACTTACATTTTCCTTTAGAAAACTAAATACATTCCTGTGTCTCTGAATAAGTCTGTACTTTCTCCAAGATGTCCATTGAGGCTTCTCATCAATCATGTTAGTGTTCCTTAGTCACATTAGCTTTTCACTTGGCCTTACTAGATTTATCTTCAAATCTGTGTAATAACAGTGTGAGATTATTAGTTCCCATCAGACATGCAGAGGCCAAGTGTCAGGAAAATAACATAATGGTCTGAGTATGAAATTTGAACACGTTATCTTTAATTTGCTTCCAAACTAAATGGCAGGGGTGCTTGGGATTGCTGGAGAGATGATTGCTTGTTAGGAATTCAGGACACAGAACCTCCCATGGAGGCTGAGGATTCAAGCACATTTCCTAAGCAGGGCAGGACTGTTGGAATTGCCTGGTTTACACCTTCCCTGCCTCCTGTGCTTGAGTGACTGTTGCAGGAAGCAAATGTTCCTTGGGCTTGCTCCAAAACTTTTTATTTTTAGCCTGTGTTATAGCACAATGTGATCCTACGTATATTATGCTCCTTTTTTGCTGCTTTTTTTTTAAATTCAAAATACACAAGCAGCAGAAATACTGTATCGTTGTGAATAGTCCCTTGAGGTAACTGAGGTGTTAAGCTTCCCACAAAAAAAAAAGCCCAAAAAAACCAACAAATTGAGCTGCTGAAGATTTGTTGTAGGGAGCACAGATCAATAGCCAGGGAGTTACTTGTGTCTACAGCTGGTGTTCAGTGGGTTTCAGTGCTCAACATTACGAATAATAATTCATTATTATGAATTAATAATTCATAATAATTATGATGAATTTGCACCTCATGAGAGGAAGGTTGAGATGATTGATCACAGAATCCCAATTCTCTGTTCCAGGTGAGGTACCTGGATGAAGAGAGACTGTTTGCAGTGGAACAGATCACAGGAATGCTGCTGGCCAAGCTGAAGGAGACATCAGAAAGTGCTTTGAAGAAACCAGTGGCCGACTGTGTGATTTCAGTAAGTTGTGTATATTTATTGCAATCCATAGGCAGCTTTATGCAAGCTAGGACCATTTATACCATCCTAAGAGGTTCAAGTAGCAGGTAGAAATCATATCCTCAGAAATGGGCCTTTGTTGCAGATATTCCAAATGAGAATCCTTCTTGAAGCATGTGTGAGGAGATGGAAAGGTTGTTAAATCAAGAGTGTATTTTCAGAAAGGACACAGTGCTTAAGCTGATGCAGTCTGTCTGTCTCCAAGGGCTACAGACAGTATTTCTGATTACTGTAGTTCTTGTTCCAAATGGGAGCTATCCTAGGTGTAAGCATATCCTCCTTGCTTCCAAAGAACCTTCCTAAATTCTTGTTAAATTTCTGTCTTGTTGCATGGGTGAACACTGTTGTAGTGCAGTTGAGAGTCACCTGAACTTAGGGCTCTGAGCATCATGCTCATTAATGTGACACACCCAAACCACTTGGCTTTGTTTGAAAAAGTCATTTTACTTTATTGGATATGAAGTCCTGTGTCTGCTTTTCACATGGTCTTTGTTTACTGGCCCTGGTGGGAAGTTTGGGCATGAAGGATTGCAGTTATCCCTTCTCTGTCAGGCAGAGCCATGGGAACTGGAAAGCTGTGTACTTGAGCTGTTAGAAATCTGCTTTGATCTTTTTCCTTGCTTCCTTAAGCTGGGAGAATACCTCCCACACACCCAGGCATCCTTGGCAATGCCCCACAGTGGTAGCCAACAAAACACACAATGAAATGGAGCTCTAGTCTGCTGAAGAGGTGCCAGCTGATTGCAGCCAGATCCTAAATGGGCTCTGATGGTGCTGTGGCTATTTTTGGTGGCACTGAACCTTGTAGCACACTGTAAGCTGGCACTGTGGTGGCAGTGGTAGCTGAAAAAGGGATACAGATTCAAGCTGGATTTCAGCATCACTGCAGAGCTTCTGCCACTGGCTTACTGTGGGGCTGTGTGTGAATGTTTGTTGGGTTGGCTTTGTCCTGCACAAGTGTTTCCAGAAACTAGTGATGATTTTAAGATGAAAGACTCATTAACATAATCTAAGAAAACATTTTCAGGAAATTTTTTTTGCATGTTGAAATCTGCTTTATTTAAAACCATCCTGGATGCAACTTCATTTTTGTCATATTTTGAATTTTTCATTAAAATATGCACTAAAATGAATTAGGTAGTTGTTTCATTCAGACAGCCTTATTAATTTGAGGTTAGTTTATAACAGTTTCTTGTGGTACTGACATTTATAGCATAGCTTGATGGGCAAGTCTGACTACTCTAAATGAAAAAATCCATATCCTCTAATATCCAATGTCATTATTTTTGGAAACAGGTCCCCAGTTTCTTCACTGATGCTGAAAGAAGGTCTGTAATGGCAGCTGCACAGATTGCAGGATTAAATTGTCTGAAGCTGATGAATGAAACTACAGCAGGTAAAGGACCTTTTTTTGTCCTTTGAGGCTGTCCAGGCTGTTGAGCATGAGGGTGATGACACCCTGCTCTTACACAAGTGGGAGCTTGGGAGAGAGCTGTCCAGGCTAGTACTGCCCGTTCCAGTTTGGGAACTGGAAACACAGCAGTGGGATGGTGTGCAGTACTTGGGAAGGACCATGAGAGCTGGGCTTAGCTAACCTGAGCACTGTCACACTTGGGAATGGCTTTGGAAATAAACCTGGGATCTGTGCTTAAAGCTGTGCCAGTCCTGTCTGCTGTAGCAGTAGCACAAGTGTTTCTATCAAGTAATTTACTCCCTTCTTCTTGTTTTGTGAATTCTAAGGTAGGGCCTAGAAATACATAACACTTCGTGGGTACTAAAGTTGAAGCTGCTTGAATCAGTAATCTTTATTTTTCTTGATTGATTCTCTTTGCTTTTAAAAAGTCTGAAAAAGCTTTCCAAATGAGTGCTGGTTGTGAAAGCATAGATTTGTGTAAATGAGTCTTCCAAAACATTTCCTTTATCTCTTGGGCATGCTTGAATTTTTCAAAGCTAAGGTAAAAACTTCTGTAAGGAAGGCATTTCAAAGGAGAGAGGTGTAGGCATGAGTCTTAATCTGTGTACTTTCACAAATTGCAGTGTTAATTTGGCTACAAGCAGGGTGAGACTTTATTGGTGCTAAACCTTCACTTGACACTTCTTTCTCTCTTGTCAATAAAAAATGTGTTTTCAACATGATTTTGACTTTTTAATAAGAGTTATGAAGGCCTTTAGAGAGGATGAACATGGGCAGTATCTGTCTCTTGGTGGTGCTTTTAATGCATGGTCTGCAGCTGTGTGTGCCTTTCCCTTACCTTCCATGGTTTGGTGTTTTCCAGTTGCATTAGCCTATGGAATATACAAGCAAGATCTGCCAGCCTTGGAAGAGAAGCCAAGAAATGTGGTCTTTGTAGATATGGGGCATTCTGCATATCAGGTTTCCATCTGTGCTTTTAACAAGGGAAAACTGAAGGTAATCTTTTAAGTCATACATTAAAAGCCTGAGGTATTTAAAACTCAAAATAGTGCTCCGTGGAAAGATTATTTTTTAAAAAAATAAATGTCTGTAGAAAAGGTTTTGTAGTCCACATTTAAAAAATATTTCTGTTAGATTTTGACTGTTTTATCAAGTTAGTTACAATGCAGAAGTGCAGCATCCTAAAGTGTGTTTTGGAAAGTGCTTGATAATTAGGACACTGCAGTTTTTGTGTCACATCCCTGAAATATTTGCATATTCAGAGAGCCTCTTAAGTGCAACTGATTCACTTACGGGAGGCTGTTGAACTGTCTTGAGTTGCTCTGAGGTGTTGGGGTTTTTTTTGGTGCCGTCCCAGACAATTCAAAGTCTAAATCCAGTGGGATGTGAGGCAAAGCTGAACAGTCTTTGCCTCCTGGTTTGGAGACTTTGTCTGTGACCTAGTAAAGGCTGAATGCTTTTGTGGGCCTGTCTCTGGTAGCCAAATGCCATCTGAAGCCATGTGGAAGGTGATGATGGCATTCCCACTGTGCTGAGTAAATGGTGCAGCACAAACCTTGTCGAATAACTTCTGATCTTGTTCTTTGACTTCTACCAGGTCTTGGCCACTACCTTTGACCCTTTTGTAGGTGGCAGGAATTTTGATGAGGCTTTGGTAGATTACTTCTCTGAAGAATTTAGGACGAAATACAAGCTGAATGTAAAAGAGAATCCCCGAGCTCTGCTGCGATTGTATCAGGAATGTGAAAAGCTCAAGAAGCTGATGAGTGCGAATGCGTCTGACCTTCCCCTCAACATCGAGTGCTTCATGAACGACCTGGATGTCTCCAGTAAGATGAACAGGTACTGGGTGGTGTTCCCACTCTGGGGCAGGGCCTTGTGGTTTCTGAGCAGCCTGCTAACACCAAGCACTCTCCCTGCCCTGCAGAGCTCAGTTCGAGCAGCTGTGTGCTGCCCTTCTGGCCAGAGTGGAGCCTCCTCTAAGAGCAGCCATGGATCAAGCCAGTGAGTAGAAGTTACTTGAGGTGCTGATAGTAATCCAGTCATTCCTGATCTCTTTAATGATTATCTTTTCAATGTATTTTTGTATTTATTAGAATTGCAAAGCTAAATACTGAAAAGTTAAATGTAAGTTCCATTCATATGCTTGCCATGAATGCATGATCCCATTCCCGCCTCATATAGTGCACATGCTACTCTGCAACCTTGGTTATTGACCCTCATTCACCCTGTGTCATGGAAAAGGTTGGCACTCTCAATTTATGAAGAAAAAACCACCAAACAACCAATCCAAAATGACGATGGTAAAAGATAGTATTCTTAACTGCAACCTTCTGGCCAGCCTGTTCCATGTGGTACTTACATGTCCTCACTGACCTGATAGTTTGGCAGTATATTCTTAAATTGAATTACCTAAAGCATGTGCCAATATTTTTTTTTTTTTTGCCTAATGTAGTGTAAAGGAGAGAAGTAGACTTTTAACAGGAAAGCTTTTACTCCCAATTCCAGCACCTTCAACTAAAAGGGAAGAATTCTGCTGATCTTGTGACTTGGCTCGATAGCAAATACAGGAATTAAAAACCTGAGTAACTGCTGAGCAGAGCTGTTCAAGGACTGGCTATTGTTTGAGATGACTTCATACATATATCCTGGTTCCAGAATTAACAAGTTAACATTCAAGCACAACGTGCTGGTTTTTAGATACATTGGCTTAAAAGGTTTTCTTTTCTCTTTTGGCAAGCAAAATTCTGCCAAACATAAAATGACATCTATTTGGGTTTCATTTTTTGGGGGTTTTTTGGGAGAGTGAGATACTGTCCAGTAGTGCAGAAGACCCAGTTTCACCTTTGAGTTCATGCAGAGCAGAAAGGGAATGCACATGGACAACACACTTTATAGAACAGCTGTTCTCATTGATGCTTGGCTTCTGCATTTCCCAGGTTTGTGCAACTAGAAAACTTCGTAGCCTACGGGAGGGACAAAGAGTTTTAAAGATCTTTTCAGCCATGAAATACATTCTGTGCTTGTCACAATGTCTAGATAATAAGAGAACTTTTATTTTTTTCTCTTCTTTTTTTGTCCAAAGATAGCTTTCTGATACCTTGATGATAACTTAAGGGCATGCACTCTCTTTTCTAGAACTTCAGCGTGAAGATATCTACAGTATAGAAATAGTAGGTGGGGCTACTAGAATTCCAGCAGTGAAGGAACAGATCTCTAACTTTTTCTGTAAAGAGATAAGCACCACGCTAAATGCTGATGAAGCTGTTGCAAGAGGCTGTGCCTTGCAGGTATAGTTCCTGAAATAAAGCTTTAGTATTGCTTCTTTAACATAATGTACTAATGAAATACAGCTAACCACAAGCAAAAGGTAGTGCAGCTGAGGCAAGATGCAGAGTCTTACTTGTTACTGCACTAATTGGAAATTGTTCTCTTACATTCATTAATTTGCTGTGTCATGTTAGAAGGATGGGCTTGTTAAAAAGACCTGTTAAATTTAAGAACCTAAATTCTGCTGTTCCACTTCTGTGTTGTCACTTGGAGCCTTTGCTGGGTATCTTTACTGAAAATCACTGGGGAAATAACATCTGTTACTTTAGTTAAGTCTTTGAGTTCAATTAACTCTAGGAAGTTTCTGTTTAAAAAAAAAGTGTGATAAGCAGGACCTCCATATGACCTATATGATAAGTATTAATTATTGTACTTGCTATTTATTTGACTACATGGATAATATAATAAATTTTGGTCTCTTTTTTTCCCTAGTGTGCAATTCTTTCTCCAGCTTTTAAAGTGCGTGAGTTTTCCATCACAGATGTTGTTCCTTACTCCATAACACTGAGATGGAAATCATCTTACGAAGAAGGAACAGGGTAAGTTGTACAGTGCCTACAAAACAGTGTGTGTTTGGATATAAAGAAAAATGTTGAAATTCCAATTTTCTTTCTTAGTATTTTACCTTTGGGGTTCCAGTTACTGCTTAAGAATTGGAAAGACAATTAATTAAAATGTTGGGGTGAAGTTGCCTAATCTGTGATAAGTGTGACATAAAATGCAGCTTTGAGACATAGAGGCCTTCAATCTCCAGCTCTTGTGAAAAACTGACTTAAACTAAATCACTCAGTTGCTTGGTCAGCAGGGCTGCTGATTGTTAACATACCTTGACTTTGATTTTCCATTGAGTTGTGCTCAGAGGTTTGATGTTACCTGATGTTTATTGCTTTAGGGAGTGTGAAGTCTTCAGTAAGAACCACGCTGCTCCATTCTCAAAAGTAATTACCTTCCACAAGAAAGAGCCTTTTGACTTGGAAGCTTATTATACCCATCCACATGAAGTGCCTTATCCTGATTCCAGAATAGGTAAGGACATGGGAATGAAACACCCATCCCTAACTCCTGTTGATATGGGAAATGTGGTTCTCCTTTCTTGTAAGATATGTTACTTCCATACTTTCTAGCTTACAGAAGAGCTTAGGTTCTTTAGAAAGGCTCAGCACAGGCTTCATGATTTAAGCGTAGTGAGCAAACCATATTGACATCTGTTTGACATGCCTAAAAAAACCTCTGCATTCTTCCTTCTGTCTATCTTCACAGTAACTGAAGGCTTCAAAAGAAGTAGGCACAGAGAGTTCACTGCTCTATTGTCTGGTTCTTTTAGTCTCTATAAAATTGATTAGGATCTTATGTGCCTGCCAACCTGTGTTTTTCAAAGAAATTGGATCAAAGGAGCTGTTGCCTGTCTGGACAGATAGCATGAGACAAATTATCTGTCATGTCTCTTTCTGTTAATCTGAGAATATAAAATATAGGTGTTTCCTCCGTTTAAGCATCTGTGGTAGAGTCTAAAAAATTGGATGGCATAAATAAGTTTCTTGTTAGCTAATGCTACTTTTTTGCAGTTATTAGTACACTCCTCAAGGTCTTTAATTTGTATTCACTGGTTCATGAATCGGATACAAATTTGCTGCTATCTGTTTGGCTATCTGTGCAAGAAGTCTGTGGTCCTGAGGAAGAAACATTGTCCTTTACATATGCACATCATCTACACTTAAATTTTCAGCAAGTTGCAAAATAAAGTATCAATCTCACTGCTTTCAGAAACCTTGCTAAGAACTATTCATTTTCCAAAAAGTGTAGTGTAGCCATGTTATCAAATTTAAGCAGAATATTTTATCTCTGTTAACATTTTATTTTTCAGTGTGAAGTTTGAGTTACGTGGACAAAAGAAACCATTTGAGATGAATCAGAGTAGTTTCTCTAGTGTGGTGGTTACAGAAGGCAACAGAGAAGTAGAACACCTAGTAAAGTACTATCTTTTTTTTTTATGAAATACAGATAAAGCAAAACCATCTTACTAATTACCAGTGAACCTATAATAATTGGGGAACCAGCTTTTAGTTTATCTACCTGCAGCTTACATTGTAGGATTGTCAGCTGAATATTAAGTTTCCAAATAGTTTCAGCTACGTGAAGTTGCTGTGTAAATCAAGACCCTTAAAGGAATGTGTTTGGGGTTTTTCTCCCCTCTTTCTGTGCATTTTGGGACAACAATTAAAGCCACCTCTCTTGTTTCCAAGGGCGTTTCACTATTCAGAACGTGGGTCCCCAGCACGACGGCGACAACTCCAAGGTGAAGGTGAAAGTGCGCGTCAACATCCACGGGCTCTTCAGCGTGGCCAGCGCGTCCATCATCGAGAAGCAGAGCGTCGAGGGGGACCACAACGACACCCCCATGGACACCGAGTCAGCAAGTAAGAACCAAGGCAGAGATGAGGAGCTGGTATGTAAAGCTTGTCAATGTCTTCACTGTCATTGTGGCAACAGAGCCCATAATTGCAGGGTAAATGGCTAATAATTGCAGGGTAAATGGCTGTGTTTGGCTTCTGACTGTTACTGCTTCTCCACCCTTAAATTACTTCTGTGGTTATGTAGCACCTTTCTTCATGTTTATTGCTTAAGTGTGGCACTAAGCACAAAGAATGGAAAAATGGATTGTGAAAAAACAATGAAGTAGTTTTTTCGTTGTTTTTATCATCTCTCTACTAGTCTTAGTGTTATCTAGTATCACTAGCAAAAGGCAGAGTAATCAATGAGATCTGTTGACAAATTAATTTTAAAGGTTTTTCCTCACAAAGTATGTTTTCAATGAGTAAAAAATATATGGTATTTCTTTATACGTGGAAAACTGCACTGCCTCCTGAAAGTAGCTCCCAGTGAGGTGCCCTTTTGCAGTGCAGAGTTGAGGACTGGGTGCCAGGGAACACTTTGGAGTTGGAAACAGCAACACCAGCACTGGCCTTGACAGCCTTTCTCCTCGGATTTGGCCTTAGCTTCTCCCACCTTAGTTGGATATTGTACAGGAATTAGAGCAAATGGTTACACAACTAGCATTACATAATTGGTATAAGCAACTTCTTAAACACTATGCTGCTTTCCAGGAATGTGGGCATATTTGAAAAACTAAGCATGGTGCAGATCCTTATGGACAAGTGCTCCATACATTATGTTTGTAATCAAGTGAGCAAAGGCTGGAAGTGCTGGAGCTGGCATTTAGTGTAAAAGGCATGTGGAGCTCACTGGGAGTGTGCTGAATTCAGTGTGAGAGTAGCTGCTTCCATGCTCAGGCTTTCCATTTGTAGCACTTCATTCATCTAACACATCTTCTGTTTTACAATGGTGCTTGTCAGCAATTACCTTTCAGTATTGAGGATGATCCCCTCGACTCTGAGGAGGAGGTTTGTCTTGTCTGTGTGTCCTGTTATCCCCTCTCTAGCTATTTCCTGTAGGCCAAGCAGTTCCTTCCAGTTGTTGGCTTTTCTGTGTGAACAGTAAGAACAGCAAGTGAGGATTTAGATACTATTTTCCTACTCTCAAGTGACAAAACTTTAAATTTGGTCAAAGTAGTCTTGTTTTCCACTTTAAACTGCAACCTAGGCACCTGTGCTAGAGTTTGAAATCCTTAAACAATTATTTTTATTATTTTGCAGATCTAGTAGTAAATTATTCTACATTCATATGTAGTTTGTGAATCCAGAAATACTAATTCCTTGTAATGGAGGCAATCTTGGACCTTTCAGACCTTAGCTACAGCTAAAGCTTGTTAGTTATTAATACTCTGTATCTTTGAGAATTAGAATCATCCTGAAAACACTAGGCTTACCCATTACTATGCCATTAAAAGTGTCCTTCAGTGATGACATGGAGCTTTATTACTTAAACCAAGTGATCTGCACTAGTAATTTACCAATCAGATTGTTAAATTTAGAATAAGGCATAAGTGGTAAACTTACTGAAAAATTTAAGTGAGGCTCTCTTTATTTTGGGTGGCAAGGAGGGAAGGTAGTTGCTCATGTACTCCCAAGAGGCTGCCACTAAAGTATTGATTTCACTGCCTTGTGAGACAGATGCAGGTAATAATTGCAGTGATTAAATTACTTCTGCTTTGGGTTGCAGGCTGTAAGGTTTACGTCGAAAATGGTAGGATGTGAAAGTTCTGACTGTTCCATAGAGAATCCATTGTTGTTTCCTGTGTTGGTGGTGTGTTGCTAGAATGTTCTTTGATTTCATTTTGTATGTATTTGTTTCTAATTCAAAGTGAGTATTCACAAGGCTTAGTGTAATTATGTAATGGGGACAGACAGCAACATCAAGCATCAGAGTAGAATTTTGACTTAATTTGAGAGATATAAATACAAATACTATATCAAAATGCCTGTTTAAACATAGTGAAGGATAAATTTTAAAGATTGATTGTGAAGTTCATATGTTGTCTGGGATTTACTGTTGATATTAGTCCTCAGTCTTCCAGCAAACCATTACATTCAGTTATGTAACTCTCTGCAGGATAAAATGCAGGTTGATCAAGAAGAAGGTGTACAGAAAAGTCAAGCTGAACAACAGAACCAGGCAGATGAGGAAACTGAAAATGCTGGAACTGAAACAAAGGTTTGTATTCAGTATTGATAGGATATTTTTTGCCTAGTATTCTCACACTTAACTGATTTTGCTAGTTGGAAAACATGGGACTGTGTTTAGAGGACAGCTATATTGACATGGATAAGTAAGGAATCCTACCATAGCACTTCAATTTTCAACATACCATGATAAAGACTTTCAAGTAGGTGTCTGCTGTTTAACCTGGTTTTATAATGAAGATGGAATTTAGGGAGATTACGAAACATTGTGAAGAATAATATGCAGTGCTTTTAAGCTTTTGAACAAGTTTACTTAGCAGTTCTTTAAAGAAATTCATTTCACCTGTTTGGTTCCAAACTAAGGCAATAGTGATTTTGAATACAGAGAAATAATTAGGTGCTTCATTTACATAAGGTGAATTTGTAGCTATCTTAACTAGTTTCATTTGTCTCTTTTTTCAGCATAAATATAGTATTATTTTGGTTCCTGGAAGTTCCTTACTAGTGTCTCTCTTTTCATAGGCTACTTCTGGAGAAAAGCAAGATCATCCCTCCCAGCCAAAGGCTAAAACAAAAGTTAAGAGTATTGATCTCCCTATACAGGCAAGCCTCTGTAGGCAGCTGGGACAAGATCTGATCAATTCCTATATAGAAAATGAGGTAAGCAGCATAAAGAGGTGACTACTCAAATTAATGTCACTGTGTAAATAAGTATCTAAAAAATATTTGAAATTATTGACTTATCTAATTTAGAATTCTTTAGAAAGTTGCCCATAATTGTAACAGGTTTTGTTTGTGGTTTGGTTTTTTGGTGAAATGACTCAATTTCTGTGGACTTAGTTCATTCTGGTTGTGTTTGTAGTGATGACTTACACAGAAGTGAACATTTTTATCAGTAATTGTGAATTATCAGGCCTCTGCCAGCTTCTCTGGTACAGTTTGAAGAGTAGTCACTAAGCTTAAAACTTAAAAATGCTTTCAGTTTTCAGTGTGCCTTTCTCCACCCTAGGGGAAGATGATGATGCAAGACAAGCTTGAAAAGGAACGAAATGATGCTAAGAATGCTGTTGAAGAATATGTGTATGAATTCAGAGACAAGCTGTGTGGAGCCTTTGAGAAATTCATCACTGAAGAAGTAAGACTTGCTTATACATTTCAGCTGTTGGGAAAAGTTCCTTTGTGTTTATAATTTTGAGTGTGTGTTCTGTGAAGGCTGCAGGGTTCTCTTGGACTACTTTTGGAATAGGAGATGGCTTGACTTCCCAGCAGTGAAGCTCAAGTTACACATGACATTTGACTTGCAGAGTTCTTTACTGCCTGAGAAGCTCCTCAGTGGCAAGGAAGGGTCAGGGATGCAGGCAGAATGTGAAAACCCTGTGGTCAGCCTAGGAAAGTAGGACAGATCACCACGAGCCTCTGAATGGCTGAGTGGGTAGGAGTAAAAAGGAAATGAACAGATAATATGGAACACTCTTCAGAGGTGCATGGACTGCCTTAAATAGCCTCAGGACTGATTTTATAATTCTGGTAAACTTCACCTGCAAATCACATGAGTAGGGTTGTCCTGCCTCTCTCATCTCTGCAAAATCTTGGCTTTGAAGTCTGTTAATTACTGTTTTCCTTCACTCTCACTTGGAATATTTTAAGCTGATGAAGCAGTCCTTTTTTGAGTAGGGTGGGTTTGTGCCAGGAAGAGAAGTCTTATTTGATGTGTTCCTTTCTGGCTTGGAGTGTCCATAATTTGCTTTGTAGGACTCCAACAAGCTGACCTTGATGTTGGAGGACACAGAAAACTGGCTTTATGAGGATGGAGAGGACCAGCCAAAACAAGTCTACATGGATAAGCTTCAGGAATTAAAGGTAAGGTTTTTTAAGTTGTTTTCTGGAAAACTCACTCATATTTAGAACTAGAAGTACAGTTTAATGCGAGTTGTGTTCCTAATTTGAAGATGGTTGAAATGAAGCAGACTGTCACTAATGACAATAGATCTAATTGCTCTGGGAATTTTCTGTCAGACTTCTTGCAGTCTGAAAGAGGGTTTTGAGTAGTTTGATTGCACTCCTGGGTAATGAGAATTACGGTCTAGAATATATATTCTTTTTTTCCTGTTCTCAGTGATCTTCTTTAGATTTATAGTAAGACTGATTTTGGGGTATAATATCCAACAATAAAGGCTCTGGAGTGCTTTAACAGTAGCTTCCATTGTATCCTTGGATTATTGATGACAAACACCTCCTAAATGCTTCAGATTTTAAGGATCTGGTGGGGAAAACACGAATTCTGATGAATAACTACCTACTTTATTGGAAATTGATGTACGTGTCTAGCCCTTGGGTTCCAGCTATTTACTCTCCAGTCACATTTCCTCAAGGGGAGGAATAACTAATGGAAACAGCAGTGTAGATCCAGTCAACTGCCTGGATACCAGGATTCAAGAGAAGGAAAAAGCAAACAGTGGATAAAATTAGATGTTTTCAGATTAACTACTTGAAAATTAAAGCATCTGTTAAAGCCTAACTGGTTTCTGTTGCAAGTGCATTGTTCCAAATGTTCTTTTTGCAAAAAAACCCAGAAAAATACCAACCCTAGAAAGCACAGTCACTATTCCTGTGTTTAAACTTCTGCTTTTTTTTGTTGTTGTTGCCTAAAGCAATATGCAGAGACTTGGCTCTTTGAAGGGGTGAGAAGGCAGCATTCCTACCCATGCTGCATTGTATTTTTAGAACAGACTAAAGGAAATACGTGTTTTGTAAACATCTTTGTGCTTATTATTCCAGAAATTTGGACAGCCTATCCAGGAAAGATGCATGGAACACGAAGAGAGACCGAAAGTGCTAAATGAACTGGGGAAGAAGATTCAGCTCCTTATGAAAGCAGTAGAAGCATACAAAAATAAGGTAAAGCCAAATGCTTCAGCCGTTCAGTGATTGCAGGTGTTTTGAGTTTGGCTGTAGAGAGTCTTTTGTGTTTAAACAAATCCTGTAAAGTTAACTCTTACACTGCTTTAGAAGGGCTGTTGTACTTCTGCTCCTGAGAGCTTTAAACTTGTTCAGCATTGCTAGCAGAAGGAGCTGCTTCATGAGAACTTAAATCAGATTTATGTGTTTTTATACTGGTACCACTTGAGATGGATCTCTGAACTTACAGCTGTTACTGGTGTTTCTGTAACTGAAAATTAACTTAATTGGGTGAGCAGCATATTTTAATTAGTGATACAAATACCTCTCTCTCCCCCCTTAGGATGAAAAATACGACCACCTAGATCCTGCTGAGATGGAGAAAGTTGAAAAATACATTAATGAGGCTATGAATTGGTTGAACAGCAAAATGAATGCCCAGAACAAACTCAGTCTAACTCAGGATCCAGTTGTCAAAGTGGCAGAAATACTAGCAAAATCTAAGGTAAAAAAAAATAATTGTACTTGTTGCATTCTAATCAGTTTTTCCTGAACCAGATTTTAGCCTAGATCTGAGCTAGAATTACACATCTGCAGAGATTTTAAAGCTATTAAAAGATCTGTACAGGGAGCAGCAGTTACAGCGCTCTTCAGTGCTGGCTCCTGATTTACAGTAGTACTTCTGCACAAGCCTTTTTAAATACCCTGAGTTACAGCACCAGGTTTCTAGAGAATTGGCTGTCACATACAGGTTTGTAGCAAATCAGAAGTTCCTCAGCCTCCTGAGAGGCTTTTTTTGAAGCTTCTAGACTTTGCAGCATAGAGAAATGTGGTCCTTCACAATGACGTTCCAGGCCATTAGGGACCAGAAACAAATTAGAGGCATTGTAGTTGCGTGCAGCTGCTGTGCCACCGAATGACCTTGCTGTCTCACTTGTGTCACAACTAGGAATTGGATAGCTTCTGTAATCCCATTCTGTCCAAGCCCAAGCCGAAGATAGAACCTCCCAGTGACGGGCAGGCCAAAGCCAACGGGGAGCACAACGGGCCCGTGAACGGACAGAGCGCTGCTGACCCCAAACCCGAACCAGCCAAGGACAACCCTCAGCAGACCAAACCCTCCGGAGAAATGGAAGTGGACTAAACCTTGCATTTCTTTTACTTCATTAAAATAGTGCAAGTAACCACAGGGTCCATTCTTTTTGTCTGGTACACACCTCAGATGTTCAGTTATTCTTAGCCAAACTTCTGTCATTTGTTGCTGAGTAGTTTTGAAAGTGTTTTATATTAAGTACACCTCTGATGTTCATTTCCACTGATGCTGCTTATGTGGAGCTTTAGCCAAATGTAGATTGTATAAGTCAGTTGAAGCTTTCCCAATATATTTTATATCAAACATACAGAATTGATATATAAATGGCAACAATCTACCTTATTTAAAGCTTTTATTGTGGATAAACCTCAGCTCCTTTATTCAGGAAAGGATACTGTATTGCACTACTGATGCTCAAGTGTAGATCTAATCGCATCTTTATTTTGGAAAAATATTGGAATTGAAGTGGCAAAACCTGTCACTTGAAGCACTGACCTTTTCTAGTTATTGTATTGTTATAATTTAAATATTAAAATAGAGGTTAGTTGGCATACCAGTCCATCTTGTTGATGTACCATGAGAATTGTACGGTCTTTTTCATAGGAACTGAATAATCCGAGCTTAAGCATTTTTTGGATTCCCATACCACTACCAGTCTTCATTGCAAACTGCTCCAGCACCGTGGCTCTGCTGTGTGCTGGAATCCCTGGTCTCTGCACATTGCTGTACATACCCTGCTGTGCTTAGGACAGGGTGATGCTGGTGTGGACAGGATGAGAGGGGAGAACATTCAAGGCCTGCTGCGTAGCTTTCCCTTGAAAATGTCTTATTGCACATGGAACTATTAACACTTCTTTTGTTTTGAATTCAGTTTACATCTGATCGTATCTCATCCTGGGGAGGAGGAACAACAGAAACAGTGCTGTGCAAACTGGGTATCATCACCCTGATTTTGAGGTGGCTTAAATGCTGTTTGGTCCAAACTTGAAAGAAATGCTGAGAGCTTATTTAAGCCTTGATACTCCGCACATAAATATTTTGGTCAAGGACCAAAACAAAAGAGCTTAAAAACTGGACATTATTACCCCAAAGGTGGAATCTATCTGTTGAACTTGCATAGCTTACCACTTGGTTTGGTCATTTAGCTCTTTAATGAAAGTTTCTACAATGTATTACACAGTAGAATCACTGTTTCCTTTGATATGTCTTAAACGTTGTCAAGGTCCAGTCTATGTCCCAAATACTTTCCAAATGCTTCTGTCAGTCACTGAGGTGCTGCAGCACTTGCTAAAGCCAGTCACTATTGACTTCAAAACTATTGTTACCAGAGTGGGAATGGACTAGTCTAACTATTAAAAGTGGTTTCTTTACCTAGCATAAGAAAATAAGTTGCAGTGTAATGCTTCAGTGACTTGAACTCTGTCCCAGAAACAAATTTAGATATTAACCAGGCACTCCTACAGCAGTTCTCCTATAGGGTATGTTGCTGTTGTAAAGAAGTGAAGAACCACAGTCCTGTTTCTGGCTTTGGCAGCCATTTTATCTGCAGCTGTGCCCTTCATCTTCTACCACTGTTCATGCTACAAAAAGTAACTCATGACCTCTGGGAGAGGTGAATTCAACTCTCCTATACCTTGACAGAACAAGGAAGCAACATTCATGATTGTACATAAATCTATCTGCCAGTCTAGTTCAAGTGCTGGAATTCTGTCTTCATGACTGCCATCAAGTGACTGAGATGCATGTACTTTGTTCTTGTTCCTCTTCCATGCAGTCAGTGTGGATGGTCTGACACTGTAAGTTCACATGTTTAATGCCCTTGAACAAAAACTGAGTGACTTTGAGGAGAACTGTTCAGCAGCTCCTCTGCAACCTCAGTCTCGAGTTCTGCCATGGTAGTCACACCTCTGGTGCTGAGGGGGACTCTACTGCAGCGTCAGGCTGGGCTGGCTTGGGTCTTGTAGGCTTCAACACCATTTATATCCCAATGGCTTTTAGCACGGCAGCGTAATGAGCAGCATTCTCAACTACTGGCTTCCTGAAATCCAGCTACACAATAATTTCTCTAGGTAGACTTCTTGGTAGCTGTGGCAGAAGAGCACAAAACTACAGAAATCTCCAATAGCTAAAGGGTCACGTGCAAGAACAGTGTCCTCTGCTCATAGCCATCAGATGCTTAATAGCACATCACAAATGTTTGAGGCAGTGCTTAGGATAAAGGCTAGAATAATTCTGCACGCTTAAAAGCAGACATGGTTCAGACAAACAGTTGTAGTCAAGTTTTCTTACTAGAGAAGGGGTTTTCTGCTGTGCATCTGGTCTGTCTCTAGATCCCTGCTGAAGAGGAATGCTGCCCACAGAAGCTGGCTCTGAGGTCCGTGTTAGGAATGCCATTTGGCATGGCAGAGTTGATCTTTCCACAGTGAGGTTCACTTTAATAAATGATTTGCTCATATGTAATCTGTTTCCTGTTACAAAGAGGAGATTTCACCAGGACAGATTTAAGTACTTAAACACTATGCTCAGCTTGAGGTTTTGTGTGTCAGACTCAATGAGCAAGTTCCCTCTGCCTATCCTGACAGCACCAGAGTGAGTGTCTTTGCAACATAAAGTTTTGGTAGGGAACTGGCAGAAGTCTGCTGCTGTGCATCTTGTATATTACAACAGCAGGTATTTGTTGATAATATCTTACTTGAAACTTTCTGCTTATTTGAAAATATTTCCCTCTGTCCCACAAAAAGAAAAAAAGGAAGCAACACAATATTTGTGAAGGCAGTACAGATCATTTAAAAAAAGTTTTGTAATTCAGGTTCTGAAGTTTGATGTAAAGATCTAGTTACAAACCAGCAAGATCTTCCTTCTTCCCTTTAAAGAGGACTCATTCTCTCCTGTCTGGAGCATTAATGGACTTGTTCAAGAAAGGACTTAAAAATTAATTTATTTTAATTTTCTTTACTAAACTGAGTTTAGTTTAGAACTGATTCATGGGTTCCTTTCCACTTTTTTATTATGGTACTTTAGACTCCAAGGAGTTTCTTTGAACTTCAAATGTAACATAAACAGATTTGTAACACTCAAGTTAGGATTTTACGCTCTTCTTTCTTGAAGCTGCTGCTTCATGACAAAATACCCCTTGATTTTGAATGAGGGATTTGATTTTGTATGTCTCAATTGGAACGAAGACGCCTCTCCCTTGCTGGCTTCTGGCAGTGTCCTTGCACTGCGTAAGTGCTGCCTTTGGGGCAGGCTTGCAGAGCAGTGAGCAGCTGATCCTGAATGCTCAGAGGCAGTTGGGAAACACCCAGCCTGTATCCCACAACCTG
The DNA here is from genome assembly GCF_014805655.1 of Passer montanus. Classification (NCBI taxonomy): domain Eukaryota; kingdom Metazoa; phylum Chordata; class Aves; order Passeriformes; family Passeridae; genus Passer; species Passer montanus. Next base: position 109,411 of record NW_024366659.1, on the reverse strand, counting down.
TATTCCCTGCCAAGGCCCCGGGGCAGAGCGAGGGGAAGGTGCCCTGTCTCTGGCACGCAGCACAGTGGGGGCAGTGCAGTGTCTGTGGTGCAGCTCCAGCGTTCTGGACACCTTGTGGTGTGAGGGATGGAGGCTTTGCTTCTTCCACCTACAAGTGGAAGCTGTTAAGGTAAAGCATCCAATCTGTGTGTTGATGAGATCTCTTTGTATCTTCAACATTTGAAATTCCTTAATATTTTGCAACATCTCTGTGTGCTGAACTCCAATCTCTCCTACAGATTGCTAATAACAGTTCTCAAATATTCCATATTTAATTGAGGGTTTTCCTGTAAGGATTGTTTAAATGTAACTTCAGGAAACAAGCAAGGAGCTGGCAGAAGGGTTTTCTTCCCAATTATTTTTTGACACCAGTGTGAAAAATTAACAGCCTTAACAAAACTTGGAATTTACACTTGTCAGAGCTCTGGTTTTCCGTGCCTGTCAGTTAAAATCCAAAACACAAAGCTGTGTTGCCAACACGCTGCGTTTGCTGGTTCAAAGCACCTGCCCGGCTGTTGTAGGAAAAGAAGCTAAATTCAATTCCTGTAGATGAGTGCTATCATGAACCTCATTCCTCAAAATAGGACTTCTCATTGCTGTGTAATCACACTGTAATACTTCCACATTTCTGGGAGCCCTTTTCAAGTGAAGCTCAGATGCCCAAACTTGAGTTGTGGGCTGGTAGAAGGTCTGCCTGCTCTGAGGATTATTATATTAATTGCCACTAGCTGTGAGTTTATTAACTGGATGGAGGAATATTCTTTTGCCTCTTACACTTCTGCTACTCTTAGGTTTTCTCATCTTTCAGGCACCAGGAGACAGAAACTCTCAAAAGAGGTGTAAAAAACATGTTGCTTAACAAAAGGCGTTAATGCCTCATAAATTATAATTTCAGCTCCCAAGATAGCAGTTGGAGTATGAACACAAGATCTTAGTAGCTACAGAAAGTGTGTGGTGGCTGACTCCTAGCTGAATTCTTAATTTTCTGCAGTTGAAATTTGAAGACTTCAACCACTTACTACACATGTAAATAACAATGAAAACAACTAAATGTGACTGTTGGCACTGCAGAATACTAAGCCAGCAATGTGCTTGATGTGACTTACTTGATACAGCTGCTAAACTTTGGTTTCCTTTCCTGGTCAGAAGGAAATGCGTCAAGCAGTGAAAACCAGGAATCATTGCAATGAAATCCATCAAGAATAACTTTAAACAAAAATGCAATTAAGAGCTATACCAACCAGCCACCTCTACCAAGTGTTGAAATAGTTTAATTAAGTTGATCAAAAAAGATGGTAGTCCCTGAATGTTGCAGTGGTTGGAAAAGTTTCTTTCCATAGTCGATACCCATAACTCCAGGGGATGAGGGGGGAGATGGGAGTGTCAGAATTTAAAGCGGTGTTTAAATATGGAAAATGTTTACCATGTATGTAAAGGGGATCCTTAGTAGTGACAGATCATGTGCAAATTGACAAGACTTGGATTTATTTTTGAATGGCAAGACAGATTGTCAAGGTTGTGTATAATTATAATAAATATATAAACCGCTACTTGAACCAGAAATGACCACCCAAGACCTCATTTTTGCATCAGTGTTCTTAAAAGCAGCTTTGTCTGATGTCGTGGGTTGATACAACTGGAGTTTGTCCAAAAGGCCACAGGTAAGATAAAGGCATTTTTGGTGCCTCACCTGCCCCACTGTGGTTTCTGTGGCCCAGGCTGCTGCAGCACAAACACAGCACTGCCCACTGTGGTTTCTGTGGCCCAGGCTGCTGCAGCACAAACACAGCACTGCTTTGCCTCTGGGGAACTGCAGTTACTTTCACAGCTGCCATCACATATCTGTGTTAGGATGAACACAAATTCCCAAGTTCTCAGTAATTCATCTTTCATTAATGACTTACTGCAACATACAAGTTCCAGGTAGTTTTCCTGTGCCTTGAACTCCTGGGGGAAATGGATGGCTTTGGGCACAGTTGATTCTCTGAGCAGATGCAGAGCAGCAACCTGTGGCTTTCCTCCAGGAATTTTTCTATGTGCTAGCAGTGTAACAGGAATCCTTGTGTTCTCCACCAGGATGCAATGACTGTAGAATTCTGCATAATCAACAAAAAAGCACCAAAACAACATGATTAAACATTTTTATATCCATCTTCCTTGGCACACTTTAAAAGCTCCTCAAAGTCTGCATTTTATCCAGGCTTGGCATTCTTAAATCTCAATAAAGTATTTCAGCTATATTAATTTCACAGGCCAGGTTTGGAATTTCGTGGTGGGGAAAGGTCCTTCCTATTTCAAGAACTGTATATATTTATATGTATATACATACACATATAAAGTACAAATGTAAAAATGCACACTAGAAATCAACTTCCCCTTATCAGTACAGGGGAAAATACTGCCCCTAACCTACTCTGCTGTCTCTGCTGCATCTCCGACCGCTCAATCAGCTCCTTCACACTCCAATATTTACCAGCTCTGCAAGGATGTTGTATCCCATTGTCACACAGCAAAAGGAGTGTTATAGCAAAATAAGGTGAATGTTGAAAGAATCACAGAATATCCTGAGTTGAAAGGGACCCACAAGGATCATCCAAGTCCAACTCCTGGCCCTGAACAGGACACCCTAGCATTCCCACCTAGAGCGTTGTCCAAATGCCCCTTGAACTCTGTCAGGCTTGGTGCTGTGGCCACTTCCATGGGGAGCTTGTTCAGTGCCCAGACACCCTTTGGGTGAAGAACCTTTCCCTATTATCCAACCTAACCCTCTACTGACACAGCTTCAAGCCATTCCCTTGGGTCGTGTCAGCTGAAGGCAGCCAGCTAAAACTCTGAGGGAATTAAAAACACAGCCACAATGTAAGGCTAACAGTGTTTCCATCAGAATGCTTAAGTATATTGTGAGGTCCTAGATTTCAAATTTTGCCTGAAAACCAGCTTCTCTGAACTGTAATATCCTAACGCTGCCTCAAGGGGCTGGCTCGGTGCAGTTTCGGGGAGAAATGAGCTGCTTGTAGAATAAAAACAATTTATTCACAGGGACTGTGTTTGTTGTCAGAGCTTCTGAAACAGGAGTATCCCTGTGATCATTACCATGGCTGCAACTGAATATTATCCTTTACTTTCTCAGCTTAACTCTGTCCTACATTCTTCATTCTCCCTGAAAACATCAGTGTGCTCTTCCTTTTATAAGGTTAATTAGATTTTCAATGGTGCTGAAGCATTTACAATTATAAAGAAGAAAATGACACCTTCCACAGCAAACACAACGTTTAAAGACTACTGGTCAAGAGCATTTTACTTGCAAATTTCTTCAGAAAATAACCTTATCCTCACATGAGAGAACATTCCAGGAATAAAACTGAGCATTGTATAAGCATTGAACACGCAAAAGTAAATGTGAGTTACTAATTATGCCTCTGAAGGACAGTGAAATTAAGTGATTCATTCAAGTCACAAAATATCTGCAGGGGAAAAACATGCTACATTCCCAGGAAAGGAGCCAACACCACCAGGAAGGCAACACACCAGCAAAAAAATCCTAGCCAGAGCTTTGAGTTCCTCCTGTGGAGCATGGCAGCAGCCAGCAGAACTACTCCTGGAAAATAAAATCACAAAACAAAACAGAAAGCATTTGTCTTGAAAATACCACAGGAAGATGTGGCCCAAGAAGTTTCCTTTCTCAGCCAAAAATAACCTTTCCCATTTTACTTACCCTTTTCACATCTTTCAAATGCTCCTGTTGCAATAAATATCCCCCACCCACTCATCATCTACCTGCACTGCCTTGTCTACAATATCAAGGCAGGACAAAATACCATTCTATGGTGATTTTAGCATAGAGAATGGAGATGGAAAATGTGCAGACTGTGTGATGGATTTAATGATAATTCAAGACCAAGCTAGGTCTTCTTAATAAACAGGTCAAATACTGAGCCCACCCTTTCTCATGGAATTTATTTTGACTTGGACAAGTTTTCTCTGTTAGAAATATCACTTAGTGCTCACAAGTGCAGTGCAATCAAAAGAATCACAGAAAAGGCATCTGGAAAAACCTGCAGAGTGGTTCATGTCCTCACTCAGGAACAGGGCACAATCTGGGGCTGTGTTCCATACAGCAACAAATACAGACACCTACAACAGAGGCATCAGCCAAATTAGCAAATCATTCCAACGACCTCATTGTTTCCATAACACAGGCATGATGTCAGCCTGGCTCTGGTGCTAAATCACTGACTAAGCTCACCCTTGGCATCCACAGAGACAGGCTCAACTGTACCACACAGTCACAAATTCTCTAACTTCACTGGGATGGACAAAAGATCTCAGGGGGGAAAAGCTTATCCTGGCATAAATGGTAAAGTCCCACTGGGCTACCAAATGCTGCCATTACAGTCCAACACAATCAGTAAAAACAAAATCACCACCTGTCTTTGACAGCACTAACACAAGCAACACAATATTCCTGTAGCATAGGCTCAAGGCCAGTAACTTCATAGGAGGCTTCAAAGTTGGAATGTCCATAAAAATGTGTTAGTCAGTGCAACAAAGCCTTCTGCCACACCAAGGATTTTACTTAAAACAGATTATATTTAATAACCAGCTTCTCAGAAACAATCGTTCTTTCAACAAAGTTTTTTTTCTTCACTTATATTATAAATGTCTTCCCTTCAGCCAAGGATGAAACATGTTGTCAGTTTTACAGATGAGTAAACTAAATCACATGGCTAACAAGTTTGACTTGTTTCTTAAAGATACAGATTTAAATAAAAAATTCCTTCTCTGAAATAAATTTAATTTCACTACCAAAGAAGTAGGGGAGGTGAGGAAAGAATTTTTTTCCACAGCTTTTTTCTTGATCAGCACAGCAGTGGCACAGTCATTTCCAGGATGAAGAAGTTCTCAGTTATTTTTTTCTGTCTGGAACATGTTCCCTCTGGAGAACTCGCCATCATGCAGACAGATGAGAGCTGCAGCCCTTTCCTGCATGAGCCAAAGCATCAAAAGTGATCCAGGTCTCAAGATATTTGTTCAGCTCCCAGCCTGTATCAACCCAAAGATTCTGCCATCTGAATTCACATTTCCTCTGAGCATGCTGAAGAGAGAAATATCATTCTCTCGAGCAGCCACATGAGGAATATGAAGTGGAGAAAGTTTAAGAAAAAAACAACAAAACAACCAAAACCTGGGCTACTGAAAGTGAAAACAGACTGCACTGCACTGTAGCTATGCTACTGTTAGTGAGACTTAAGCAATAAACATGCCATGGAAAGTTCTCAAGGAAACCAGTCTGGTCTCCCTGGTAGGAGAGAATATCAGGGAGGAGACCTAAGAGCTCAATAATTAAAGCTGAGCATAGGCTTTTGCTTAAGAAAGGAGTTTCAAAGCTAAGCTTTGAACACACTGCTTCACGTACCTCCAAACTTCAGGCACATTGCAAATACAGCCCTGGCACTTTGAAAGGGCCTTGTTTGGGTCCTGCTGCAGTCACAGCAGCACAAAACTCAGCACAGGCGACTTAATCCTCAAACACAGGCCCAGCCTCTGGCTCCAGTAAAACCAGGCACACATGGGTGTAATGGAAGTGACAGCTGCAGTTTTTTCCTGCATGCTCCATTCTCAGTACTTCTGAGAATGGAGCATGCAGGAAAAAACAAACAAACAAACCAAATGTGAATTTCACTGGGGGAAAAAACCCCCTATTATTCTGATTTTCCCTCCTATTCAATATAAGCAAGGCTATTCTATTGAGCTGCAAATGTCACAGAAGAAATAAAACATCCCCACTTTTGAAAAATTTAAATCCCAACCTAGGAATGAAATTGCACCTTTGTACAAAGCTATACAACTTCTCCGATTTCAATGGAACTACAGCTGCTTATTTTAGAGCTGAAAATTCAGTTTAGAGCTGAAAATAGTCCACAACAGTTTCTGTCCTTGGAAAATGCTGTCCTGTGACTGCTTCAGAGGAGTTGCATGGTCTAAGCAGGCACTTCAAATTTATTTTCAGCCAAGATGATGGGAAATAACCACATTCATTTAGTTAGTGATTGGTTCTCTGCTAAAATTGACAGAAATGTTATCCTCTTTTCCTAAGCTCCTCGTATTTTAGAGGAAGAGGAAGGTGAGGTTGTTATGGCCCAGGAGCTACATGAATGTCACAGGTCGTTTGGGATCCCAGGAATACAGCAATGGTCACTTCAGCTTGTTCATTGCCACAACAAAGCTTCTATCATGTGACACAAGGCAGTTCCTGATGGCTGAGGGAATAATCCCATATTTTCACAGTACAAATAAATCCCATATTTTCACAGTACAAATAAATGCACCTCATACTGTGCTGCATGTGATTCCTCCTTTGCTGCTTGTGTGAAGCAGAAATACAGAGTAAATCCATTCATTCTCTCCTGACAGAAGAAGGAATAAACCAAGAAGTTCTACCAAAGCAAATTAACTCAATTTTTTTACCCAGGATGTCTTAAAAGAAGATCTGTACTCAACAAGATGTGGGCTTTTTAACTCTAAAAGACTGTTGAGATACGAATGCTCCATTTATTTAATATAAAAACTGTTTCTTACTGTGTCTTCCTGTATGGGGGCAATAAAGTTCAAAACCCAGTTGTTTTTTATTCAGAGGTCTTTCCGCATTCTGTGGAATACAGACAAAATTCATGTGCTCGCAGTGAGCTCAGTGTATAGGTAAATGCTAATCCCTTAGCACTGTTCTGAAAAACATACATAAGAACAAATGCTAATTAGAAAAAGGATTAAAATATAAGACAGTAATTGCTCTCATGACTGTTGCATAGTTTAATATGGCTTGGAAACACCATTAACAAAGGAATTGTGCCTAAGGGAGCAGTCCACCTTTGCAAGTAAGACTAGCTGTCAACACGGGCAGCTACACCCACTGCTGGCAATTGAACATTCATCAAGGGAGACCAAGGAAATCTCCAGCCAACACCTAAATAAACTCTTAGGAAGGTGGAAACAATGCTGACATTGGGCAAGGACAAAACCAGCAGATGAGCAAATCCTCAGACACCAAACCACACTGAGTGCACGGTTCACCCAATGCCCATCTGCAGGGCTGCATTTCCAGTGACCATGGCACTCAGCCGCCAAGAGAAAAGGCAAAGAAACACAGGAGAAAAGGTTTACAGAGCAGGAGACAAACAGGTAAAATTCCACCTGAGGATAAAGTGGAGACCAGCATCACCTCCTGGTATTGTGATGCTCAAGATGAAAAGAAAGAGAAATGGTACACTGAAGACTTAACATGAGTAAAATGCATTGGCAATAAATTGATGCTGCAGTCTTCTCATTTTTCCAGGCTGAATTCAGCTCAGATTAAGTCTGAGGTGGAATGTGCCTTGCATAAGCTTTTTTTTTTTGTTTGGTTTGGTTTTTTTCCCATGTTATCTTCTGAGTCATAGAAGAACAGTAAATTATTTGGCTAGATTGAAACTTAGAGCACAAAATAAATTTACAGACAGTGAAGGTGTGGATAATACCCCTAAGGAATAGGTCACGTACTCCTAATGGAGCACAGAGCTAAAACTTTTAATGTTTCACTCCAAGCTTCAGCATAATCAAGACAGAGAGGTTTTGTTCTCACAAATTTTGGCCCAGTGCCTTTTAGGTACGAGTGGAAACCCCTTTTTCTGCTCATCTGTAAGATGTACTTATTCCAATTATGACATTACTACCTTTAACTTAAGAAGCAGGATATGAAAACTGCAGACCACTGTAAACATCCAGCAAGTACGCTCCAAAATTTCTGATCAAACTGCTGAAATACCAGACTGAAACAAGTGCCTGGAAATTAATTGCTACTGACAGAAATTTTGCTTTTCACCACTCAAGTTTTTATCAGATAGGTGATTCTAAATGACAAGAGAAGGGTTTCTCATCTCTGAAAGCAAAGCTGAAAGGTGAGCTCCAAGAGCATTTGTGTGGGTGGGCACAAAATCAAAGCAAATTCTCATTTGATAAAATTTTATATTCTTTGTAGAAACACGGAATTCAATTTAGTGAAAAAGAGACAGAAGCAGCCAAGTCTCTATGAACACGTACTTTCCCTTAATAAAGTAAATTAACAAAAAATACACAATAAACCCACCACAAAAATTAACCTGGATTTGATTCAATTTTGGTTTGGGTGAATCACTCCTTCCCTAAGTTTTCTAGCATTACCATCCAGAATGAAGACTATGGAAGGAAACAATCTATAACAGCACCTGGAACAGGCTCCTCTTTCACAGGACAGTCATGATAAATAGGAAAACAAAATGTGTGTCAAAACAGTGGTGTTAGGCATGAAAATACCCCACTGAAGTTTCGTGACTGCACAACTACAAAGTCCAATTTTAAAAAACAAATTGCTCTTGCCATGAGGAGTTGGCAACAATTGCACTGAGTCTCTCAAGTTGCTGACACACCCAAGCCAGGACTGCTGGCCACTGAAACACACACTCTGTCACAGCCATGTCTTGAGCAGATGCTGGGGAATTGATTTATTTGATTATTTAGAAGGTTAATAATCAAAGCAAATATGTTTGATATATTAGCTCTTTTTTTTTTAAGTCCTAGTAGTCAAACAGAAGCCAGGACTGATGGATCATTACATGCTCACAATTCATTGTCTACTAAGGACACACCAGCAATTTTTCCAAGATTCAGCTTCTGTTGTCTAGACTGGCACTACCAGATACACATGAGAAAGCTGCCCTGCGTCTGTAAAAAGCAGCAATAGGAAAGAAATATACCTATGGCAAATAAGTGAAACTACCAGCGTCATGAACCGTGTGGCCAAGATGCAAGCAAAGCTGCAGAGCAACCAATGACGATGTATTACAATTTGTAAAATGTAACTTTATGCTGCCTTTTGCTTTTTATCATCCTTCCTACTCAGCTCCTTTTTACTTTTGTTGCTAATCAGACTTCTGCACTTGATGAAGTATGTCCAAAATCTTTACATTTTGGTCATGCAATAAAGTTGAAGGAAGGCCTGCATTCCCTATTTTAAGGGAATTTTTTTTTTTACTCTCTTAGAAGTCCTTAAAGAAGACTTTATGATAGCATTTTTTTCAATGCTTAAGCCTTGAGACCAAGGTTAGGTATCTGTGCTCTCTGATAAGAAATATTAGCAAAGGATTTGTTACACGGTTGGTTTGTCTCACAAGCTCTGCTCGCAGCAGATGCTGACCCCTGCAGTCATAAATGCAACCCAGCAACAGAAGAGTGATTCCAGCTCCTTTTTAATGAGACAGAGGAAAGCATCACTTCACTGGTGGAGGTGCGCCTTCACCATTCTTCAGGTAAAAAAAATCTAGCCTTGAAATTAAATTAAAAGTCTCCTTTTTACTAATCTTCCACCCTAGTTACTCAAGCCAGCGATGACTGCTAATTCACACAGCTCCTGGTTTATCTGTAAGGATTCTCAGCGACTGACACGAACGCTTATCCACAATCCATTTTACACCCATTAAGGAGCGCATGAAGGAGAAAGAGCAGCTTGATCACAAGCCACCCCTGTATTTTATTTCAACAATGAAATCTGGCAGGGAACTGCTTTGAGTTTACAGCCACAAGCTGGCAAACACCGGAGAAGCTGAAGTGCCAAATCACTGCACCGCCTCTTGCATCCTGGATAGCTGCCCTAGCGAAAATAACTTGGGCAGCAGAAGGAGCCGCTGCGACAGAAGGAGCCAGCAGGATGCGTGTGAGACGGGGTAATTCAGAGGGCAGGCTGAACGAGCAGAAACCAATCAAAAATCGTTTCTCCAGCCCAAACCCACTCCAACCCCAAGCCAGGCGGGGTAACTCGGTCCGCGGGGTGTGTCCCTGGGGCTGGCAGCGGGGGCTGTGACCAGGCGATCTCCGGGACACGCCCCCGCCATTCCAGGCGCCGCCGCGGGCTGAGGCGCCACGCGCGCCCCTCACGGCGCACGCGCCCTAACGGCCGCCCGGGCACGCTCCTCCTCCTCCCAGCCCGTGACGCGCTGGCGTCAGACGCAGCCTCGTCCCGGGGCGGGGGCGGGGCCGGGCGCTAACGGCGCGACTTTTCAAAATGTCGGCGGGGGGGGCGCGGAGCGGCCGGCCCCGGGCCCGGGAGGCGGCGGGGCTGCGCCGGGGCGGGCGGCCCGGGGCGCCCTGATGGGCTAACCGCGCCCCAGGCTCTCGGCACGACCGGCAGCGGGACCCGAGGGAGAGCGGCCGGCGCCATGGCGACCTGCATCGGCGAGAAGATAGAGGTGCGGGGCGCGGGGGGGCCGGGCGCGGGCTCGCCCCGCTGCCGGCGGGCGTGGGTGCGAGCGCGGTTCCTCCCGCGCCTTCCCCACGTGTCCGCGGCCCCGCCGCCGCTGCCATGGCAGCCGGGGGAGGGTGTATGCCGCGTCCCGGGTGTACCCCGCGGCGGGAGCGGCGGCGGGAAGGCGGCCCGGGCGGCAGCGGCAGCGCGGTGCCGGCAGCAGGATGCGGCGGGGGTGGCTGTGCGGGCCCGCCGGGCCCCGCCGCCGCGCCCCGGAGAGCTCCCCACAGGTAGCGCCGGCCCGCCTCGGGCTTTGCCCGGGTCCCGGCGGTGCGTGGGCTCCCCGCCGCTGGCGGGAGAGGCGCTGCGAAGCCTGGCTGACAAAGCGCCGGGCTAACGAGGCCGGTTTGTTCCTCTTGCAGGATTTCAAGGTGGGGAACCTCCTGGGGAAGGGCTCCTTTGCGGGGGTCTACCGAGCAGTATCCCTGAAAACCGGCCTGGAAGTGGCCATCAAAATGGTAAGGCAGCCGGCCAAGGAAGTATGTGTTTCCCTAGAGACCTGCAACAGCCTGGGGTTCTGCAGTTGGGCAGCGATGTTTGGGTTGAATGTTTGTAAATAACGGACATTAAGATTGCGACTCGATCCTGAAAGATGCACCACAACTAAATAGACATAGTAACTAATAGAAATGCTTTTTAGTGTTGACTATATTTAGCTTATCTGCATAGCAAAATGAGATTGAAGTTTCTCTGCTAAGTATTTTAAAAAAATATTAATAAGTATTAGTATTGATAATGTTAATGATTGACTGGTTTCAGTTGTGGTGTTCCTCCAATTATCTATTATACTTGGTCATTAAAAGAGTATACTAAGGTGAACTGTGTGAAAACTTGATTGTACTTAAAAATTGTGAAGCAAATATGCACTGAATATCTTAAGTTATGCTGTGATCCACTTACAGATAGACAAAAAAGCCATGCACAAAGTTGGAATGGTACAGAGGGTTCAGAATGAGGTGAAAATACATTGTCAGCTAAAGCATCCATCTATACTCGAGGTAAGAACCATGGGGTTTGTAGAGAGGGCTGTATATGTGACTTGCTGCATGGTCTGCAAAATAGAATTTCATTTTTTCCTTGCTTTTTTTCCAGCTTTATAACTATTTTGAAGATAGCAACTACGTGTACTTGATACTTGAGATATGTCACAATGGCGAAATGAGCAGATACATAAAGAACAGAAAGAAACCCTTTTCAGAAGATGAAGGTGAGATTTTTTTGGTCTGTGGAGCCATCTGTAAACATTTAATTCTAGAGGAAGAGTATTTAAAGCTGCCATCACAGTTTCTATACCTTAAAATCTTGTGATAAGTGATAATCTAGAGATCGATTATTATTGTGCATATATTCACTTGCAGTTCTATACACATTTGTTTCTGTTTGTGCTACTTGGAGTATAAAAAGATGGTGATCTTAGAAGGCAGAGACAGATAGAAAGTAGAGCTTACCTTTGTACTTAAAATTCTGTTGAAAGGTGGGTCAAGACTGCGAAGAGGAAAGAAGAAGAACAGGAAAACTGGCAACTTCTGCCTTTACTGCTTCCAGACTCACCTCACTGCTCACCTCTTGCTCAGTTCTTCCAGCTTACCTGCTTCTGTATCAGTTTCTAATTTAATTCCATGATTCTGCTATAGGTGGGGATTTTTTGGGACCTGGGCCACAGAACTGGATTAATGGGGTATGGCTATAAGGCATCATTAGTTTAACTTGTGTCCATTTCCAAAAGTGATGAGCAGCTTAGCATTAATTCTTAAGAATCTAATTTGAGAAAATTTGGGCCAGTTGAAAATCTTTCCAGTCCTGTTTCCTGTGTTACATAAAGAGCAAAGTTGTGCCATTTTGCTTAAAGTAGAAAGCAGAAAGTTAATTCCAGTTTCACTAGTATGACACCTAAAAACAGAAACAAGACAAATAGCAAACTTCCAGCTGTTATCTTCAGAGCTGGGATTTCATCATAGCAACATGTGGTTTTGCTTTGACAGCGCGACACTTCCTGCACCAGATTATCACGGGTATGCTGTACCTCCATTCCCACGGAATACTGCACCGGGACCTCACCCTCTCCAACATCTTACTCACCAGCAACATGAACGTCAAGATTGCTGACTTTGGGTTGGCGACTCAGCTGAAGATGCCTCACGAGAAGCATTACACCATGTGTGGAACTCCCAATTACATCTCTCCGGAGATAGCCACGAGGAGCCCGCACGGGCTGGAGTCCGACGTGTGGTCTCTGGGCTGTATGTTTTACACTCTGCTCATTGGCAAGCCGCCTTTCGACACGGACACGGTCAGGAACACGCTGAACAAAGTGGTGCTGGCAGACTATGAAATGCCAGCTTTCTTGTCGAGAGAGGCACAGGACCTCATTCACAGGTTACTGCGCAAAAACCCCGCGGATCGCTTGAGCCTTTCCTCGGTCTTGGATCATCCTTTTATGTCCAGGGGTAGCTCTGCACGGAGCAGAGATCTGGGAACCTCAGAAGATTCCATGGACAGTGGAAATGCCACCATCTCTACGACCTTCATGGGCTCTTCCAGCATCAGCACCAGTGGTAGCTTGAAGGAAAAGAAGAAGCTGTTAGTTGGACAGCCCCTCCCAAATAAAATTACTTTTTTTCCTACAAACAAGAATTGCAGTAATAATTCCTCAGGAGACGAAAGTGGTTCTTTCCGACAGTGGGGAATTCAGGGAAAGGAAACTGGAGTCAGTGGCAGGGGAAGAACCACGCAGCCTGCTGAGGAGAGGCCACATTCCCGCTACCTCCGAAGAGCCCACTCCTCTGACAGGTCTGGCACATCCCACAGCCAGACTCAGGGCATATCCAACGTCATGGATCGATGTCACTCCTTGGAAGTGCTTTCCAAGCCTAAAATAGGAACGAGGGAAAACACAGAATACTTTTCACCTGCTAACAGCTATACTGATATAGGAGAAATATTTAAGGCGAAGACTTGTAGTACTTCTGGTTCTTTTGAAGAGCAGATATCTCCACCTGAAAAAGATCAACCACAGTAAGAATCAGTTTTTCATTCAGATGAAATTTAGAGCTCCTTTATTGTCTTCTTTCCTCTTGCAGCAAGTTGATTATTTCTTTCCCCACAGTAATTGTAGTAGAGAGCCTTGCTAATTGTTCTTTGTAGAAAGAGACAGATGAGGGGAGAAGGCATTCAAAGTGCAATTATCAACATGTTTACTTGCTGATCTCTTGAGGTGATTTTTTTCTTATGCTTAGAGAGGATAAAACAAAAATTCAGTAAAGATTAGGCAATATATTATAAAGATGGTGTGCCAGAAGCAAAGTGTCAGTCGTAGACAATTATCTGAAATTGAGTCCTGTACTTATTTGTAACTTTTGTGAAAATTCTGGCTCCTTTTCTCTAGACTTTCCACAAGCAGAATATCAAAAGAATGATTTTCTGTTTTAATATAAGGACTTCCATATCTTAGTTCCTGCATTTCTTGCCACATTAAGAACTGGCATAATTTCCTATGTTTTCTCTTCAAGGAAAAGACAAACAAGAAACTGTAAAAAAAGTAAATGGAGTAAGAAGATTTTCTTGACTGTTCTCAGGTGTTTGACATAAGCAAAGTTCAGTGAGCATGTGCATTCTTTGTAGTTTGAGAAATGTTTGAGAAATGAAAAATTTATACAAATGTTACTGTAATGCTTACTTTTGTTCCCCATGACTTCACAAAGCCATGCTGAATGTAAACATGAGAGAATATTAATGTGAGTGTGGGGACTAACTTAATGGTTACAACTTTTTTTATGTTGTTGATTATAGGAAAGCCTCTTACACCTGTAGTTAGCTTGCACAGCAATCTGAAATGCAAGTCCTAAGACTTGAATTAGATGGTTTATATTCTGTGGTTTTGGGGTGGTTTTGGTACTAAGTGACCTCTTGCCAATGTCATCATCACTACAAGAAGTGCAGACAGATTCAGGCTATGGAGATAAAAAAATCTCACAGGAGCTTAGAATTTACAACAGATGAGTGACTCTGCAGTAAATGGTTTTGTGTGCATTCTTTATCCTTCAACATATGGATTATAGCTTGAGTTTACCTGTGGCTATATATATGTCATCATCTAAAAAGCTGGTAAAAAATCATTATAATTTTTGGGTTTGATTGTATTTTATATAAATTCAAAGTATTTTGGATTTGGCATCTTTCAGCTGCATGTTTGTTACGCTGAGTGAGATACACAAGGCTCAAGGGTGTCATGTCATCACTGGGTCTTCTCCAAGGCTATGAATTAAGAGCTAGGTGTAGGAGCAGCTACTGCTGGCAGCATTATCCTAACTTTTCATTCCATTTGGAAACTATTTTATTTTCCTATTCTTTACCCCATGAAAAAGAAGCATGTTCTATGCTTCCTAGATCTACAAAATGCCACCTGCCTTTCCTAAATGTTCTAAGTGTCCTGCTTTCTGCAGCTGTAGCATTTTAACTTTTGTTGTGCAAGTGTCTTTGATACAAACTTGATTATGTGTGTAACTTTTATTTTGTAGCTCAAATTACCTGTGCCCAGTGAAGCCCCAGGTTGGTTTGTTAGAGCAGAAGTCCCAGGCTGAGACGATGCAGCAGTGGCTTGGAAGCATGCAAACAAATGGTGTGTTACTCATCACTTCTGTATTTTTGCAGTCAAGTAATAGTTTCAGTGGGATTTTCTATTCTCATTTCTTTGTACACTGAATTTGAATACATAGTTTCCTAAAACAAGCTTGTTATTTTCTACTACTATTTTAGCAAAAAAATAAACCCCAAAACAAAGAGAACCAGAATTTTAGACCCTGACATAATTACTCAATGTGTGTAAATATGTCAGAGTGAATATACGACAAAATACTAGCAGGTGACCTGAAAGCCCTGTTAATGTAGTTGTGCAATTGCAACTAAATAAGAGAAGATGGGACCTCAATGAATGAGAAAGATAATAAGGCTGCAGAAGGATGGGTGGAGGAAAGGACAAAGACACAGAAGGGAAGGAGGTGTTCTTTGTTGTGCATCATATTACATCATTTGCAAATAAAGTAATTTAATCATAAGAATAAACCATAAATGTATTCTGGCCCTTTTTGGTTTGATGTTACTGGACTCCTTTCCTTCTTGTGTACAGGGAACTGGAATCAGAGAACATATGGTCTGAATAATCCTATTTAATTTTTGGTCCCTTCTCAACTGTTCAGCCACACAGCAGAAGGAGCACAATAGTGATGTGGGTGAGGTGAAAGTTGATCAAGGGCTTAAATATGAAAACTAGGGAAGGAGTTATAGGAAAGTTAAATATAAAAACAGGTGTTTAGAAGAAATAAATACAAGGATTTTAAAAATAAAACAAGGGACTTGGAGTATGCATTTAACATTTTGAGTACTAAGACCTCTGGCAGATGGTAAAACACTAGTTAGATAAACTGCAACTTACATGAAATTTGCTAGTAGTGCTAATCTGAATGGTAAATAAACTGATTTTCAACAGACTAAACCAATTCTTGTGTAAGAATATATTTGAAGTCCTAGTATTTTGTTTATAAATTACTCTTAAAAATTATTTTATATATGAAAACTGAAGACCATCATAACTGAAATGTAGGAACAGCTTAAAGTAGCACTGGAATTTTGCTAGCATCGGTACTGATGGTACTAAAAGGCCTGATGGTTTGGACTGAGAACTAAAGAAATCCCATTCTTCCCTTAAATAAGCCTTCAAAGACAATTCCTTGAAAAGCTTTTAAATATATATAGAATAAGCTTTTAAAGCTTATTATCTATATAAGCTATATATAAGCTATATAAGCTTATATATAGATAAGCTTATATATGTATAGCTTATATACGTATAAGCTGTATAAGCTATATATCTTAAAGATTATATCTATCTTATATTTAAAAGCTTTAAAATTATTTAAAAGCTTTTAAATATACTAGAATTTTTTCCTTCTGGCTATGACTTTGAATCTGCAATGTCCCTTTGTGGTGCTTTCAGATCCTCTGGGACCACCTGCAGACCTGACTGGCAAGAGTAATGCCCGTGGAGGTTTTCGGTACCATCTGGAGGCGCAGCAGGATGCACCAAGGAATGCATGGAACACCTTAAAAGACATAAGGAATCACGGTGCTTCTGGTGACTGTCCACATTCTTTAAACCAGAGAAACCCACAGCAATGCATCCCTGGAGTTGTCTGCAAAAATGAGACAATTCAGCCTGGCCTCTGGCTGAACTCCAGAATGACATGTGGCCTTTGGTCAACTCCAGAACAAAACCAAACTTGTGGCCAAGAACCATCAGCACACCAGAAACCTACACTGCGAAGTGTTGTGTCACCTCTCACTGCTCACAGGCTGAAACCCATCAGGCAAAAAACCAAAAATGCAGTGGTAAGTAACAGTTCTGAAAATGGGAACAACTGATGTGCTTAATATGTGTCTTAAAAATCACTTGGTAAAATAGAAATATATATTTTTAGGAAACTTAATCTAGAATAATTTAGTTTAAAATCATAGTAATAAGATGCATCTTAGCTTTGGTATAGAGAATACTTAGAGCATAATAGAGCAGACCTGTCTGTGTTTTGTCACTTAAGCCTCACCATTAGTTACCAGGCTGATACACTTCAGTCATCTTGAAGTGTTCTGCTTTAAAAAAAATAGCACTAATAACAAAAGTTACTGTAGAAGCATTTATCTGTTTGAAGTGCATTTAAGGAAAAAGAAAAGCATTTATTAAAGCATTTGTGGGGGAAAAAAGTGGTATCTTACCTTTTGCAGAAAGTAGATTCATGTTTAATATATTTTAGGTGAGCATTCTAGATACTGGGGAAGTGTGTATGGAGTTTCTGAAAGAACACCGCTCACAGGAACTTGTGAAAGAAGTTCTCAGAATATCTTGTGATGGAAATGTGGTGAGTACATTTTTGATTTCTTCACTGTTTTATGAAGTGCTTGGAGTTCATTCAGAGCTGTTTTTTTCTTTTTAAGTGATTATTTATTTTGAAATTCACTGTTTATATATGCACAGCTGTAAACTCTGCCCCTCCATAATAAAGCCATATAAATACAAGGAGCAAGCAATTATTTCAGAGAAAAAACTGGACTTGACTTTTGGAATAGGTGAAGTATTGGTGAAAAAGAGTGGCTGTTAAATAATTACTCAGAGGAATAGAGCTTTCATGGTAAAGCATAGTAATTAATTAAAATGTGAGTTATTTCCATACCTGTTAAAAGTGCAGAGTGCTGTAGTAAGTTGCAACTACACACAATTTTTATTCCCTTTTTGTAGATTGCCGTTTATCATCCAAATGAAGGAAGAGGTTTCCTTCTTGATGACAGACCTCCTCCTCCTCCTGAAGGCATCTGCACATATAATTTTGACAACTTGCCAGGTAACCTGAAATTTACTTAAAAATTATGATGATTAATGTGATATTTTAAGTGAATCTTGCAACTTTATAGCTTTTACCTATTACTTCTCTGATAACTCTGAAGTAAAACTCCTTTCAGAATTAGATCCAAACTACAGTTTAACTGGAAAATGTTTTGAAACTTCAGAAGGAAGTGTAACCCACAGGTTTTGATTCCTTTTATATGGAAGCTTTAAGGAGTCTCCCCTTTGCAATGTAGTATACTAAAATTAAAACTCTTGTAGTCTTTTCCTCATTCATACTGGGAGCTGTTGGTGGAAATAAGTCAGTTTCTCTAAACATGTCTGTCACATACTTAAATACTACTCACAACTTTCAGCTATCAAATACATAATTTAAATTACTTCTCTTCAAGCTGGTGTACAGTGTTTAATCTGCTAAATTCTAATTTTTTTTAATTTTCTTTTTTTAGAAAAGTACTGGAAAAAATACCAGTATGCAGCTAAGTTTGTGCAGTTGGTGAGAACAAAAACCCCTAAAGTGACATTTTATACAAGATATGCCAAGTGCATGTTGATGGAAAATTCACCCCCTGCAGATGTTGAAATTTGTTTTTATGATGGTATGTATTCATTTTTGCAGTTATGCAAATAGCTAAATAATGATTTTAGGGCTGTACTACAATATTACCTAACACTAAACAACCACCACTCCAGTTTGAAGAAAATAGTGCACTCTAAGCAGTTTTTTGGATACCCTGCCTTTGTTTTATCACTTGTAGATTAGTTGATTCTTTAATTCCTTACTGATACCTTCCTCAGGAAGTACATGCTATTAAAGTGTTATTTGAATTATACATTATTCATGAGCTCTTCTTTCCATGGTTTAACTGTTATTTTATACAACTCACACTGAAAGTGTTCACATTTTCTTGCAGGAGCAAAGATCCATAAGACAGCTGGTATAACTCGTGTGATTGAAAAGTCAGGGAAATCCTTCACTGTGAAAGGAGAAAGCGAAGCAGGGTTGAAGAAGGAAATCCAGGCTTACATGGATCATGCAAATGAGGTAAGGTGTTTTACACAGACCTTTTCCAAGCAACTTCCTGAAAATTCAGCTTCCCTTTCACAAATGTGCTTCCTGTGTTGCTTTCCATGTTTTTCATTACACTGTTAAGGAGGGAGGGTGATGTTCCTGGAAGAGCAAATATGAGAGTAGAGGTAATGGTTACAATCCCTCACAAGCAGGACTGAGTGCATAAAGCAGGTTTGCCTGTCTGGTGAAAGGATTAAACACAACAAATCAAGCTACTTCATACAACTTGAAAAATTCAGTACTGTTGAAATTCCCTCGTGTGGGCTCACTTGCCCACTAAAACTAAACATGTATGAAATAGTTATACAGTTCTCAATTGAAAACTTTAATGAACTCCTCATTTCAGGGACATCGTATATGCCTTGCGCTGGAATGTGCTGTCTTGGAAGAAGAGAAAAGGAGTGGAAGTGCTCCATTTTTTCCAATAATTGTTGGAAGGTAATATCTTTCAGTTCAAAATACTGATGTATTTGAATAGTTATGTAATTATTGAATATTTATTGCATATTTATGTATTTGAACTGAAAAACAGTTCTGTAGAAGACTCTTTCCATCAGGTGCTTTGGACAGGCCATGGTAAAATGAAGGAAGAGCTTTGTCTCCTCACTGGTTTATTTAATGTCTTTTGGACAGACCTTTTCCCTGTTTTTGTTATTGTTTTTCCAGAAAACCTGGTAATACTGAATCACCACAGGCTGTAGCACCTCCACTGTTGGACAAGACAAACTATTCAAAAGAAGTTGTGGCATTGGATAGAAATCAAGCTGCCAGTTCTACTCCAGTTCAGACTCCAAACTGTGCTCCTGTAAGTACAGAAGGATGTGCCATAGAGACCAGTCTCCCATGTTGCTGTTTTTCTTGACTTAATGGAATTACATTTGTATGGCCATAGGCTTTTATTAGCCATTTATGAGCATACTGACTAGAAATATTAGCTTTGATTTCAACTAACTTTTGATACCTGCATTTAAGAGCATGTGAAAAATCAGAACATTCCAACACTTTACCACAAATGCCTCCTGGGAGCAAAGTTTGAAAATTGCTTACTCGTGTTAGACAGCACAGTCTTTAGTTTGAAAGCTCTGGTGTTCCCTCAGTGCTGTATAACACATGGTATCACAAAGGGTATTAGCACTTGCTGTTGTTGTTCTGAAATAATCAAGTGTTAGTGTGTATATAAGAAAAGGGTAAGCAAGAATATATGTGTAACCAATAAGGCTTTGTAAACAATTTAATCTGGTTTGTTTAAAAGGCCCACTAAGCTTTGGTTCCTCATAAAACTTCCTCAGCTGACTGAATTATACCAGGGTCACACTGAGTTTGTATTGTGAGCTTTATTGAATGTACCTCAATCTACATTTGTAGGATCTGCATCTGATTGTGTAGTTTGTGTGCCTAGTACAGAATCTGACCATTTCCACTAGACTGAAGAGAACTGACAACAAAAAGTTGTGTCCCTGTGGGGTTTTTATACTGTAATGCTGTGAAATGAAGCATAGAGGCTAAATCTGTCTGTATACATGAACAGGTGGCAACTGACCACTGCAGCTCATCAGGAGCATTAATGCCAAGGCTGTTAATTCTGTGCATCTCTGGGTTTTAGGTGGTGCCCTGTGAAAAGCCTACATTTCTGACTAACACTGTTGAAAAGACCTGCTCCTCTGTTCATCAAACGGAATGCAGTCCAAATTCAGCCCAACTCGTCAAATCTGTTTTTGTGAAAAATGTTGGCTGGGCTTCTCAGGTGAGAAATTAATAAAGGAGGCACGTCTATTCTTTTTCCTACTAATTTGAGATAAGTATTTTTAAGTCATTAACTTTAAACTTGATTTGTGAGGAATCATTCAGTTGTGCACTACAGCTTAATCTAAAATTTGTATGCAGAAAGATACTTTTAGATGTCTTAGATAAAAACCATGGTGAACTACATAAGCAGAAGAAACCTAAATAATAGTTCAGTATCTCAGTTACCACAGACTTCCTGTGGCTATTACTGCCTGTTTCAGTGTCCTTTGTCATTTAAATTTGACTCTAGTAAAAAACTGAAACTGTTTAACTTCTCTGTTCACTAACATAGATGCAAAGATGTCATGAAAAGTTTTTAATAGCTACGTACCAGATCTGTACAAGAGAAATGTATCTTCCTCTACAGCAGGAAAAGTTGTTTCCTTGCAAAGCCATCTTCCCTCTGCTTTTCTGTTGAATAAGCTTTAGGTTTAAAACATTGTTCTTGGCTATCCAGAAAAAGTAAACTTCCTGTCCTAACAGAAAAAGTTCTCTTGATATATATATATATACATATACATAAAGTTTAAATTGTGCATACCTATGAACTCTCACAAATGGGCCTCTTTTCAGAGTTTGGCACTTCATAAAATTTCTTTAGGAGTGGTTAAGCTAAAGGTACGTCTTGATTTATCTGACATTGACAAGGATAACTAAAGCCAATCATCTGAAACCTGAGGAAGTCAGCAGGAGACTACTTCCTCCAAATTAATATCGATGCAATCTTTATCTTTGAAAGACTGACCAAAATACCTAAGTACCTTCAGCAATTTTGAAAAGCTTTCAGCTTCCATTATTAGAAGAGTTCCAAGCTTGTAATTTTGTATTTCATATGCTCAAACCACAATGTAACTTCTCTCATCAGCTGACCAGTGGAGCGGTATGGGTTCAGTTCAATGATGGATCCCAGCTGGTAGCCCAAGCAGGTGTCTCTTCCATCACTTACACTTCTCCAGATGGCCAGACAACCAGGTGAGCCTGTTCCTGCCATAAAAACATCCAGGTAACTCAGTACTAGGCTCTTGTACATCAGGTAACTTAATAGCTGCTACTGACTTTGGTTTGTAAATTTTAAACCTTAGCATTGCCATCACTTCACAGTTGGTTTGCTTATGTAAGCTTATTTAATAAAGAGAAGCACACATAGCCAACTGATACAAATAAATATTAATTTGTCATCTGGATAACAAATTACTAAAACAAGCTGGGAATGCATCTACTTGGTCTCCAGAGTACTGCAACTATTCATGTGTAGTATTAAAAACAGGGAGGTTGAGGAAAGTAGTGTTTTGAAATAACTATATTGTAATGAAATAAAACAAATTATTTAAGCATCTCAGTTTTTCTATACTGCTTTGCCACTCTAGGTATGGAGAAGATGATAAGTTGCCAGAATACATCAAAGAGAAGCTGCACTGTCTGTCTTCTATTCTTGTCATGTTTACCAATCCAGCTGGTCCTCACTGACTAAAGGAAACCGGGTGTCATGGCACAAGAGCTTAATAAACTCACTCACTGACTTCACAGTAAAGTGACTGATCTTACTTAGCTTATGCAGAGATTCTTCCAAGATCTGGTAAAAAGCTAGGAAGGGGAGGGTTACTCTCTTTATATGTAGCAAATTGTGTGTGAAGTCTCATACAAAACATACTTTTCATTAAAGTGATGGATAAACTCATTCAAGCCAAACTTTGAGAAACTTAATTCTTGACTGTGTTGTCTTTGGAAATAATCTGAATCTGTTGTATTTTTTTTCTTACTCCACTGCTTACTCAGTGCCAACAATCAAGGAAAACGCATCTGTGCTGTTCAAGTATTTGTAAATAACTTATATTTTTATGTCTTACAAGTAATATATGTAAATATGTATATGTTTTATAAGTCTGTTTTTATTTTTTTGTAGCAGCAGCTTAAAACTTCCCTGCACAAGCATGTTATACAAAAAAAAAATAAATGCAGTGGTAATTGTCTGGATCTATTTATTTGTTTCAAGGTCAATTAGTTGTTAAAGGAGAAGAGTTAATAACTTTAGGTGGTTTTACCTTGTTTTACACATTGAGTAATACTTCCAGCAACTGAAGTAGCATTAACAGTAGCTTTTCTCCTAAGCATTTGGCTTCAAGTGTGCTAACACTCCTGATGGTGCTTGTATCTGTACTTAAATAATCTAAGACTTCCTTATCAGGCAGGAAAAGATCTTAAATGGAGTGGGATCCAAAATGATGTGGAGGAGGTGGAGGATGAAGAGTTTCAGAGGAGTTGGTGCTGGCTGTGTGCAAGCACAGCTGAGCTGAACTGCTTCAAGCCAGTTCTCCTTGTTCAGCTGCGGTTTAAAAGACAGACCTTTGGTTGCTTTGTCATGTCCAAATCAAGGAAATAGCTTGCAAATAAAGAATTTAGCACTAGGAACATCAAGAACAATATACAAGTAGCACTTCTTATGAATTAACTTAAAAAAGTGAAGTCCTTCTTAACAACATTTTGTGATTCTGTAGGAGGAAAGCCCATCAGAATAAAACTTCTGTATCCCCTTCAGTCAGTATTGAAAAATCATCTTTTAATTCAGTAGTCTCTTAGTGTTTGAACAATTGAGTGTATAGGAATAATAATTACATTTGTTAAATTCAAATAGTAGAGACATTAGACAGCAGCCACAACTCTCAAATTGGAGTTACTCCAGAGATTTTTTTTTTTCCCCAGTAGCATTAAAACAGCTAAATGTACCCATACAGATGAGCTTAGGCCTCTTTATGAAGGAAGATTAGAGTCTCACTTTTTAAAATGAAGCCTGAATGACTACAACAGTGTCAATTCCCATTTCTTGTACCCTAATATCAGAAGAAATACAAGTCTGCAGATAATAGTGAACACCCAGGAGCCAGTTTTCTCCTTTCACTTAATTAACTGCCACTGCTCAGCACAGTGCATTCATTCCCACCAAGCACAAAAGTGTAAACTATTGTGCTTAGACTTTTTTTTCTTGTAGTTAAGAAAAGCTGTACATATATCAATGCTGCAGGTTATCCTTCTTGCTACAAAAAGGCATTCAGCAAAATAGTAGAGGAAAAATTGCACATTTGGTTCCTTGTAGTTCAAGTAACAGGTGCTGAAACTGATTTTCAATGGCTCTTGGTCAACTTAAAGACCCAAATCCCACATCAACTACCTGTGTGGAGGGCACCTATCTTCCTATGTGTTTCTGTCACCTGTCATTTGGAATCCTGGAGGAGAGGTAACAGGTTCCAGAACCAGGTGGTTTGTATTAACCAGTGCTTACACGCCAACAAACCCAACATCAGAAGGTTTGCTCAAGCAGTGGTGTCTCCATACAAAGTGCATGCAGCTCAACTAATCTTGTAGTTACAAAAGAGTTACTAATCCTGATTCACAGAATCAAGATATTTCTTTTACTTGTTTCTGGAAAGGATGCACATAACCTGTGACCTTCACAGCTGCCCTCAGTGCACATGTACATCACACAAACTGTACACACTTCAAATGTGCCACAGTCTCACTCAGACCCATGACATTCCTTCCTCTGCTGCTAGAAAAGCAGGACACAGAAGCCAACTGCAGCAGGGGGTATTGGGGTATGACCAAGTTAAATGTTCTGTCAACGTGTAAGTACAGGTGTACAGTTGTTAGCACACATCCAACAAGGTCAGTGGTTAGGTACTCCTCATTCAAAAGCAGTAATAAACTAAGTATTACTTCTGCTTGGTTTTACTGTTTGGGGTTTTTTAAAATATGTATTTAACAATTCTCTTCCTGCATCCTCCCATATCTGACAGAAAATGCAATTAGTCTCTTGTATACGATCTCCAAGAGTAAGAGAGAGACTACAACTACTCCACAGATCAAGCTGAATGCCCAGCGTGGCCCCAGGTGAGTGTAGATTTGGCTCACAAAAACAGGCCCAAGGATCCGTGCTCCACTTCCAGAGGCAGTCAACCATCCCATGTAGACACCCTACAGCAGATCAAAAGCTTATGTAAGTGATACAGGCATTATTTAGCTTGCCATTAATTCCAACCCATTAGCCTAACTAGAAAATTCAGAAGTATTTAAACAACCACTTATCTTTCTTAACTCATTAAGACACTGATTACTTTTGTTTCCAAGAGTACTGCTCAGCCTCTCCAAGCTTTAATTCCAAGGCTCCATTCATAGGTACTCTACTGCTTTCTAACAAAAAACAAGTTCTGGCTGTGTTCTGGCTCAAAGCATTAGGTCTCTTTCACTAAAATATAACAGGAAAAAAATGGGCAAAAAGGGAATAAAATTTTTTGTTAAGCAATAATATATGTTTGCTATAGTGTTTTACCACTAAAACTTGTCCATACTGCGGGTCTAGTAGCATTTGTATTCTTTATATAATAAACTTAGTAAGAAACATTATTCCATGCTGGTACTCCAAATATGTAATTGGTAGTTACAAAAAGAACTCTGCCAGAACAGTCATTAAATTTTTGCATTGTGAAATTTGCATAAAAGCATAAGCCTTGCTTTCTAATTCCCCAAGTGACTTGCCTTGGATTTTGAAAAAGATTGGAGCTCCTGCAAAGTTCTGCCCTGCTTATAACACACTGTTATTTGGCTGATGACAAAAGGAATTTTGACTAGACCCCTCATTCTAATAAAGAGTGCAGGTCTTGCACAGCAAATGAAATAAACCATTTAGGGATGGTGCTTACCTGAGGCTTTGGTCCTAGGACTTTTGAGTATAAAGTGTAGGACATGACATTACAAACAGGATAGCCCAAGCCTATGAGCACATCAGAGCTGATGTACTGGGCCAGGTAGATCATGGGAGTGTGCAGGCACCAGGACTGTGTGACAGGGCAGCCCACAGGTTCTGCTGTGTGGTTGGATGGTAGCTGCAGCTCTGGCAAACTCCAGAAAGGCACTAACATTTCACTGGGGGCTGTTCTGGGAATGGAGTTGTTCTTTATTTCTGTAAAAATAAGTTATTAATATCATTAAGAACAAAAGTGCAAAGAAAGGCTTTCAAAAGAAGGTGGTCTAATAAGACTTGAACTGTACCTTGCCACTGGATATTTGGTAGTTTCTTCCCCCAAGGCAGTAAGATAAAGAATCCAACCAAGACTATCAGTAAGCCTGCATGGAGTATGGCACGCTCACCAGTCCTACCAAACAATGAAATTGCAGTTAAATTATCATTTAATTAATGGAAAATTTAGGTAGCTGCTAACGACACAGCCCATTCGTTTGTGAAACTTATATCTGACCAAAACACCGGCAAGAAAAGTTACAAAATCACAGTAACTTAAAACCAGCATTTCTTGTGATTCAAGGGTAAAGACAGTCAAATAAGAGGGGGTTATGTTAACAGAATAAAGAACAACCACAACACCAAGGCTGTGCCAAAAGTGGAGGTATTTCATTGTCATAGCAAACCCAGACTCATTACCAAGTAAAAGGCTTGAGTAAGGGATTTAGCCTTGCCATAAAGTTTTTCACATTTAGCCAACATAGGAAGCAAAATCCCAAAAACTTACTTTTTTGATAGTGTTTTAACCACCATGAAAACAATAACTGATTCAATGCCAATCACACTCAGGATTATCCCATTATAAAAAACAGCTTGTTTCCTGGTCCAGGAATACATATCCATTGTCAGTGGAGTGGCTATACTGGAATGACAGAACAAAAACACAGTAATCATAAAAAGCTTCTTCCATACTCCATACATGTATCATCCCAAACATCAATGCACTACACCAGCCATACTCTGTAGCATTATTAATCTATTTCTGATAGTTCATGAAATCATGATGGAGTGAAAGCCAATAGAGACACAAAAAAAAATCAGACCCTCTGAGAACAAAAATTATAAACTTTTGATAATGTTTAAGTTTTAGCAACTAACCAGTCTCTAAAACCTCCGTTTTCTAAAAATAATGCAACTCATGACAGAGCCCTATTGTAAAATAAATTTTAACTACATCAGAGCTCAAAAAACTCGCAGAATAAATCATATATCCTCGAAGTATTTCCTAAGTTAAAAAAATGAAGTACACTTGAGCCTGAGATAATGATGCTATGTTTTACTTTGTTTCTTACAGACAGAAAATTTGGTAGTAAATAACATACCTCTTTAAGCTAAAAAAACCCCAGTCATATAAAACAGTGTATTTCAGAATACAGCTGAATTAACTCTAGCAATTGTTTTAATTATTACTGAAATAAAAGATGCACTGAAGCTTCTGGAGATAATCAGAACCATACTAAGAAATCACACTAAACTAAAACAAACAACAAGGTACTCAACTGAAAACATGTTTTCTCTGAAGATTTTAGGCAGCCCAAGTTAAGCTTTTTTTTTTAATACTTAAAAAGTTGAGAATATGGATTTGCCTCCATTCAAAAGCTTTTACATTAAATGTTTTCTATACCACAAACTATATATCTTTAGTTATTGTTGACCTTTAATTCATTACTTTAGTTACTGCTGACCTTTGATACATTATCAGTACACATCAGCTTGATTGCCTCTGGTTTTGGACTTCTACTTAGGAAGTTAGGAAGATGAGTGGAACAGAAAATCCCTTACATGCACCCCCACTATAATTACTCTACATGTCTGAATATTTTGAGAGAAAACAGACAAACTTACGTTTCAAAGACAGCAAACACAAACAGGATGACAAAGAAGAGAACGTTGAGTGCTACCACAGCAACGTGGTCAATGCTTCCTTCTGTGTTCTGATCCAGAACATCACTTCCTGCAGCAACACAAAAGAATTACCTGAACTGCACATTGAGCTTTTTCTTATACCATCACAAATTACAACTGATTCCTTTAGTCTTCCATGTATTTAGCATGCAAGTTGGCGGGCAGCTAGGCAGTTACACTTTGCCAAATATAAAAGTATACAGTTTTCACATCAAAATGGAGTTGTTCAAATTTCAATTCCACTGTCAATTAGAGGAAATTATTTCCATACTGGTTACACTGTCTGTTTTCCCAATGAATATTCAGTGACAGCAAAATAAGCAAACTTCTTGAAATATCTGAACAATGGAAACCAAAACAATCTCTTCAAAACTCAAAATTACACAGCAGAATTCTCAGGGTGAAAATATGGAAGGACCCATACTTTTTTTTTTTTTCCTTCTCTGCTACCAGATAGCAGTATGGGCACAACACGACAGATGAAGCCATTTCTTGACCAGCTAGGGAGAGATGTAGCCTATTTTCCACATCAACTTCCCAGTGCATCAGACTTTAGAATACTTCTAAATGCTTCTATGTAATAAGAGAGTACCTCAAAATTGTAATAACACAATAAGTTTTCAAGGAAACACTGGTACCTTCTCCGTCAGAATTGATGCTTTTGTACTGCCGTCCCATGTCATCCACTCGATGCTCCCTAAAAATTTAGAACTTTTTTCATTAATATACACATTTATTTGATCTACTATTGAGGATATTATAGGATATAAGATAATATATATAATCCTATATAATATATAGGATAATTATTTGCAGCTCCATTAAACATCATCTACAAAGCTGACACCTGACTGCAGTGAACACTATTCAAGAAAGGAAATATTCTAGTGGGAGGATATCATATATCCAGATGCATCTGTACCAGGGGCATAATGAATAAAAATGCCCCCTGAGAATCTAAAAGGAAAGACACAGACAGTGAGATCCCTACAGACAAGCAAACCTTATTTCTCCTTAGAGAAAAAACATGGGCAGCAACTACCAACACTAGAACTATGTCAAGCCTAATAGTCCAATATCTTTAACTTTTAAAATCAGTTTATATTCTAACCGTAACATCACCAAGATTCATTTATGAGCATCAGAAAAATACAGCTATTAAAGAAGGTCAAAACACTGAAAAATGAATAACCAATTATAGCTTTAACACTCCAGATTTCAGGTTTATTACTCCTCCTGCTGAGCAGCATATTATTTGCTACAACTCACCCACAAAAACAAGGTAAAGTATTTATAAGGGTTTTTTTTACTTGATTACCTGAATATGGCAAAGATGAGAATAATATTAATAACTCCTAAGAGAGCTCCAAACAACACTGGTGCTGTGTACATGTTCAGCTGAAGACAAAGGAGTTTCCACGTTACTCCTTCTTCTCCAATAAGCGTAAAACATGTCTGAAAAACTTAAAAACATCAATGTACTGTGAAAATCTTGAGAATCATTAAGATTAGAACACATAAGAAAAGTTCTAACTGCCAAGTAAAATTTAAGTATTATACCTGTCAAACCTTTTACATTTTGAGAATTCTGCTCTAAATAAACCAAATGGATACCAGTGAGATCTCAGCTAGCCAGGAAAGTACTTGATTACATAAAATAAACAATATAAACAGCATCATGACACTTTTAGAACTGAGTTCTGAGTGTATCAATAGTTAATTTTCTTGGCAGGCAGACAATTTATTTTTTTATCTCTTGTTCTTAACAGAAAACATTGGTCCTGGGACTGGATTAGCACTTGTGCTAAGGGCAAACTAGAAAGAAAAGATGCAGTAGGGGGGGTTAAATTAAATTTTAAATTGATACTGAACAATTGGACAAGAATGTTTCATTTATATTGGCTTACAGAAGTATAGATTAGTAGACCCCATTTATTCAATTGTGATATCACTGACAAGCTGTGCCTTAAAATCCCCTGCATACAGCTGCTGAGGATTCCTACTTCCAATGCCCAATTTCAAACTAGTAAGAGAAGTGAGGAAAGAAGATTTTGCTTTACCTGGGCCTAATATGAAGCCAACTGCTTGGCAGGCACTGGTGTTGGCCATGGCACTCGTTCTTTCCGTCAGAGAAGTGGCACCCGCAATATATGATCGAACTACAGCCACATTTCCTTCAAAAAAAACCCAAAACCAGGCAAGTGTTCATGTAAATATCAAGTTCATATTGTAAACTGTTGAGTGACATTTATTTCAGGGGTTTGTTTCTTATTTTGCAAGATAATAAAAGCCAGCACTCCCTCCGGTATTTTTACACAACAGCACAATTACACAATTTTGTTACAAACCACTATGGGCCAACCCTTTGCTTTGTTAAATATTAAATTTTCATTCACATAATGGTAAATCTGGTATTAAAACTTAACGTTAACCATCTTACACCAGACACAGAATGTAATAATTTCCAGAAATGTAAATCCTGCCGTGTTTACCTGCTCCAAACCCCACGAGAGCGCGGGCAGTCAGCATGTAGTACTTGTTGTGGGCACGGGGCACGTGGACGTAGGCATAGAGACAATTAGCAGCTACTGAAATAGCCGTGGAAATGACCAGAGGCTCTCTCCTGGGCCTGTAGTTGGACCAGAGGCCAAAGAGGGGAGAGGCAACCATTTGGCCAATGCTGTATGAAGCTATAATCCAGCCCAAGAAACTCGCATCCGCCGTTGGATCAATCTGCAGGAACACGTGAGTCAGGTCTCTGGGGGAAGCACTGGAGTGTTTGATATTACCAGCAACACCCTTTGACAATTAGTACCTGGGACACCAAGGACTCTGTACTGTCATGCTTTCTCTGGGGTAATAAACCTTGGCTCACTCTCTCCAGCAATGCACCAAACCAATAAAATCTGCTTTGCTTCCAAGCCTGGGAATGGCTCACTTGCAGCGAACTCCAGGAGTCTTTGTACAGCACTGCTGGTGTTCTGGGCTAGAGACAGAACTTGAGCCTTCCATGCCAGGAGCAAGCAGCCACTTCCATTGGCTCTGCACATGCCTGAATCTGTCCCGATTTACAAGGCTGGCAATGCATTTTCTTGTCTTCTGCAAGAATTCAGCATCAGCCTCATCTTCAATGACACCTCTAGGTCCCTGCCCAGGTTATACTCTTCCAAATTTGCATTTGAAAGCTGCCTTCTACAGTTCCAGGGGCACTAAAATCCTAGCACAGATTAAACTGAGGTTTCAGGGACTTTTAAGATGTAAGAGGTGAAAGCCCTGAACTAAACTAAAATCACTATGCAAGAACAACGGCTATCCCCTGTTAGGAATATCAAGATCTATGTGCAACAATGTGACATTTACAAAGCAACATCTACCTTCAGCTTCCTCTTTTTCTTTATTTATTTTCAAAACACAGACAAGTCTTGTCTACTAGGTTTTAATAACAAGACTTCTATTGATTTGCTGCCCAGGAAATCATGATATTGGAAAACCAAACATTTCTGGATTATGATGCAAAGGATTTCATTTTGCAAGAAATATAAAAGCTGTCTAAGTGGAGGGCAGAATAAAAGTCTCTTAAAGCCATACACCTCCCTCTACTTTTTCTTTTCCTAAATAAAACATCAGGTTTTGTATTATCTACTTTCTGAGCAGGAGTCTTCTGTTCTTAATTATTTTTAAAAATGCCCCATATTTACAAACCTTTTGGAGATACGGCCACACAGACATAATTACAATTGAGAAACCTGTAACACAGTAAAAAATGAAGTTATTTTATTTGCCATTTTTATCAGTAATTTTCTTTCCTGAAACAGTTCTTACAAGTCCATTTTTTCTGCCTCTAAATGTATAATTATAGTACAAATCTGTGCATTTCCTGCTTTTTTCAAGGAGTGGTAATTCCTCTCCTTAATAATAAAAGTAAAAAAAAAATAATAAAATAGGAGGAATTATTTTCAAAAGATCATTTTATAGGTACATACACACCAAACAAAAGACCTCCTATGCTGTCCACCCAATGGAAAGACAACAAGGTTCTCAAAGTAAAAATAATTTCTTGATATACTGACATATCTGTATTTATTAGTCACAGACATTTTAATCAATAATAATAAAAAAATTACTTAAGTATCCTATCAAATTTCAGATAATTTCTAGGCCCACAGAAAATCATCAAAAGTCAAAAATCAATCTTGTTCATTGGTCAAAAATCAACTCTTGTTTCTGGAGGGAGTTATTTAGGAATAAAATTTCAATTTGTCCCGCAATGGAGATGCAAAGCCCAGTAGGAGAAAACAAGTTTTGATACATGTTTTGAAATAGACAGCATACACTCCTATAAAGATCTTACCTCTTAAGAACTCCATGTTATTTCTGTTTTCATTCCCTAGAAGTTTCACTCTGGATGACAAAAGTGCAACCTTTTTTTGTTTGGTTCTGAGCAATACCTTGCCACTACCTTTTACCACTACTGAACTGCCAGGGATTCATAACCCACAGATTTATGTAATCCATCACTTTGTGTAAAACCAGTTTTATTACTTATCAGATGTGACTTTCTGTTTGATTTGCTAGATTCATACATTCTCTTCTGAAGAATCAAACAATTTTGTGCGGTTAGAACAGCAGCATTAAAGAAGCTCTCCAGTTGGAATTTAGAAAGCCCTGTCATTTTCAAACCAAAGTATATCAATTAAACAAGTGACATCAAATTCCACATGTATTTACTCACCTACACTACTGAGAAACATTGTCAGGTACATGATCCAGATGGATCGCCAGCGGCTCTTATAATGCTCCTGTGATTCCACAACATCCCTGCTTTTCAAACTGAAAGCAAGAGGGAGAAAGAAATCATTATCAGATCCTCTTCTACTCGCTCCCACATGACATTGAAAACGTTTTTCACCAACCTCTCAATACAATTGTGTAACTCGTTAAGCAGGAGTGGATTTCCGCTCAGCAAAGGCTATGAAGAATTTATTTTTTGCTGGAAAAATACTAGATTGACAAATCAAGCAAAAGAACAGAAATGCTATCACACACCAACACACAGAGAGACCTAGATCTGCAAACTCTTTGAACAGATATTTGAACAGATATTTTAAATACAAGTGTTTGTATTTAAAACCTTTAAAAAGTGGGTGTTAAATCCCTCACAGCTGTAACATTAAAAGAACCACAAACCTGAACAACCCTTGATTTGACTGAAAGCTACAGCCAGTCTGGTTTTATGATGAGAAAATAACAACATACAACTGTAAAAGTTGTGTGTAAAAGATACTGCTGTTGATAGCAAGGGCCGAAAAAAATTAAAATTGAAGTTACAAACTAACTTACAAAGTAACATCTATTCAGATGATGCAGACTCGGGTGATAGATATATAGATGCATAAACATAGTTTACAAATGCTGTTTATAAAAGTCGTACCTAGACTTAGGTATATCTGCCATTTTTTAAATAAGATACTTATTTTGCTGTCAGAAGGGGGAAAAAACACCAAGCGACGAACAGCTGCCCACGCATGAATTTATTTAATTCTATTAAATTTAATTTTTTATTTAATGCTATTAAACACCCAGGCTTCTGCCGCACACCAATCCTGCTCGGCGTTCTTCAGGAACATCCCGGGCGGGTGGCTTGGTGCATTCCCGCGGAGGGAAGCAGCCCCGGGCCCTCTCCCGCAGCCGGGCCCCTCGGGACGGTCCGAGACACGAGCTCCGAGCCCCGGAGCGCTGGGAACGGCGGCCGGGACAGGACGGGGCCGCGGCCGGGCAGCGCCCCCAGCCTCGGGCCGCCCGTGAGGGGCGGGCAAGGACCCGGCACCCACGGGCGGCCCCTCGGCTCACCCGCGGCGGCGCCGCCTCACAGCGGAACCAGCCCCTACCTGCTCTCCTCCTCCTCCTCCTCCTGGTCCTCACCCGCCGCGGGCCCTGCGGACCCCAGCAGGGGCTCCCGCCCGTCGGGAGGCGCCTCCGCAGCGCAGCCCGCTGCCGC